>NC_142589.1:82907847-83209742 GCF_965207765.1 Zootoca vivipara | reverse complement strand
GGCTCTTAACGAAGATCTCTCAACCTTCCTGGAGCCCCATAAGTAACGGCAGAGGGTTTTAAAAGCTCTTTCTGTGCTGGGTTTTCCTGCTGCAGAAAGAGTTTCTTAGGCCCTCCGCCTTGTTTGTCGGGCTCTGGGAAGGTTCCATGAGGCCTCGGGAAGGCTGTGATGTGCTTCTGCAATATCTTGAGGTGCCTTTGCAAGATGTCAGGGGGCTCTGCGAGATCTTGCAGGAGCCTCCCACAGTTTCCAGAGCCCAGTAAGGTAAGGATGGTCCTGTGGGAGGGCCGTTCTGGGGGTCTTCCTGACTTTGCATGATTTTGCCTTTGCACACAAACTCCTGGTATGTAACCCCTTTGCAGTACTTTTTCTGGGGGTACACAAGGGCACACATACCCCTAAACATTTTGTGAATCTTTGTACTTTTGTCCATTTACTGTATTTATTTTCCGTGATTCGAACTATAAAATGGTAACCTTCCTGAGTCAAAATGAGAGTACCCCTAAACATTTTTAAGGGGAAAAAAGCACTGCCCCTGTGTAAGTTTTGGGTGTGGAAAACAGGCTTAACTCTACAGAGCAGCGCTTGCGACTTTGGGCCACAAGGTGGAGCTCCTTCACACTGAAATGAGGATGCAAACCGGCCTCTTAGCCAGAAGATGAGCAAGAATTTGTAGAGAAGGAAGTGTGCGAGGATCAGGGTGGGGAGAGCCAAAGTACATGGCCGGCACATGTGGTCCCCTCAGAGAAAACAGCAAAGAGAGAGCCTGCTTTTTCCCTTGCTTGAGCAGTCCTCAAGCTGTTCTAACTCTTCTGTCGCTCCTGTGGTTCTGATGGCTGCATGAGTTTTCAGCAGCTGGAAGTTTCCCCATTCTGCGTTTGCACAAAAAAACTGAGCCTTTTTACTTCCTGCGCAGCATTGAACTGTGAGAGAGAAGCCCTGCCAGAGAACAATGCGCCAGCTCTCCATTTGCCATGGCTTCAACTGATTGCCACCCCTCCCAATTGCTCTTAAATCAATCGCTAGGGACAGATCAAGTGGCAGCAGCTGGGAGACCAGACACTTGCTTTGCCAGAGTGTGCAGCTGGATTGGACGGGGCTTTATCTGGGTCTCGGCTCCACCTGGATGTGGAGGAACTGAATTAAACTCCCTCCCCCATTCCTCTTTTGTGCTACATAAGCTCTTGATATAAAAGGTACCTCCCAGGAGCTCTTTGGTATAGAGGCAATAAGTATTCATGGAGGAGAAGGCAATTGATGGCTACTAGCCGGGATGTGTGCGCTCTGCCTCCACGGTCGGAGGCAGCAATGCCATAGTGACTACTGACCAGCGACTCATTTTTCCTTCCTGGGTAAGGTTCTCGAGCAGATCCAGGTGCTCTTGGAGGAAAGTGATTTTCTAGATCCATTTCGATAAGGTTTAGGCCTGCTTTTAGCACAGAAACTGCTTCGGTCGCCCTGTATGCTGACTTCTGTCAGGAATGGATAGAGACAGTGAATGGCTCCTTGTTAATTCTCCTTGGCTTCATAGTGGCATCAACCATGGTATCCTTCTGGACCCACTCACTGGATCATCACCTTGTCGTGGTGATGAGTGGGCTTGCACGTTCCTGCGATCCTTGTGAGTGAAGCCGTCTGGAGTCTCGTACTCCCAGTAGGGTCACCCAAGGCGGTCACCTTACTCCAGGCATCCCCAAACTGCGGCCCTCCAGATGTTTTGGCCTACAACTCCCATGATCCCTAGCTAAGAGGACCAGTGGTCAGGGATGATGGGAATTGTAGTCCAAAACATCTGGAGGGCCTTACTCTATGCTTGTGAAACACAGACCACTTATAGACGCCATCTCCAACTCCTTGAAAGATTCCATCAACAGTGTTTCAGGAAATTTTTTACATATCACTTGGGAAGGCAAGCGAACTAATGCCAGTGTACTGGAAAAAGCAAAGATCACCAGTGTCGAAGCAATGATTCTTCAACATCAACTTCATTGGACTGGTCATGTTGTTCAGATGCCTGATGATCGTCTTCCAAAGCAACTACTCTATTCCGGAATTGAAAATTGAATGCATAATGCTGGTGGTCAGCAAAAGAGGTTTTTAAGATTTTTCTCAAGGTAAATCTTAAAAAATGTAGTATAAACACCAACAACTGGGAAACACTGGCCTGCGAGCGCTCCAATTGGAGGACAGCCTTTTCCAAAGGTGTCATGGGGTTTGAAGACACTCGAACTCAGGACGCAAGGGAGAAACGTGTGAAGAGGAAGGCACGCTTGGCAAATCCACACCGTGATCAAATCCCACCTTGAAACCTATGTCCCCACTGATGAAGGATGTGTGGATCCAGAATTGGCCTCCACAGTCTCTTATGAACTCACTGTTAAGGCCGTGTTTGTGGAAGACAATCTTGCTCGGCTATGAGGGATCACCAAAGAAGAAAGAATCCTTCTGGAGCGGCTGTCCAAGTTAGGGCTGGCTGGCACCTATTTGCAGTGGTTCCAGTCTTGCTTCGATGGTCATTTCCAGAGGGTGCTGCTGGGGGGGGGGTGTTCTTTGGCCCGATGGAGCCTTCAATGTGGGGTTCCTCATGGTTTGATTTATCCCCTATGCTATTTAACATGAAACCTCTGAGTGGGATTATCCAGAGCAGGCTTCCTCAACCTCAGCTCTCCAGATGTTTTTGGTCTACAACTCCCATGATCCCTAGCTAGCAGTACCAGTGGTCAGGGATGATGGGAATTGTAGTCTCAAAACATCTGGAGGTCCAAGGTTGAGAAAGCCTGATCCAGAGGTTTGGAGTTGTCAGCAATATTCTGATGCCACGTAGCTCTACTTCTCTTTACATCTGGGGGTGGGGCGGTGGAAGTGCTGGACTGGTTTCTTCCCTCGGTAATGGACTGGCTCGCTTGGCACCTTCATAATACACCTTTTGGTGCCAGGTAAAAACCTTCTTCAACCAGGCCTTGGGCTGATTAACATCTGATACCCTTTTACATGTGCTTTTTTGGGGGGGTTGTTAGCTTGTTTTGGTTCTTGTTTTTGTTACGTATTTTGCTTCTCTTTTTTTAGCTTGCATTTTCATGTAAACAAACCACCCTGAGATCTACAGAAGAAGAGCAATAGACAGATTTGATAAATAAATAAATGACAGAACTACAGCAGGGGAGCCCCGCTTTTAAACCACGAAGCTCACTGGGCAGCCTGGGGTCAATCGCTGTGCCTTCGCTTTGTCTGCTTTAGTGCATTCTTCTTGTTGTTAGGATAAAATGGGGACGGGAACCTTTTATGCATCCTTGAGCCTAAATAAGTGAATGAAATGAGCTTCTGCATGTTGCACAAGGCTTAGAACAGGAGGCCCTGTAGTTACTACCCGGTACTACTATTATTATTTATTAACTTTATAGACCACCCTTCATCAAGAGGCCACAGAGCAGTTTAAACCATAAAACACCAGTTACTTAATATAATAACAGTAAAGGGCAGCAATACCCCCTCACCTTCTTCCCCGTCTTCCCTCCCATGGTTTTCTAGCTTGCATTTTCATGCAAATGAACCACCCTGAGATCTTTCTTCCCTCTCGGGGTTCTGCTTTCCAGAGATAAATTGCTAGAAGTCCCTGGTGTGAAGTACCTGGTAGAAGTTCCTACCTCACAGGGTTGTTGTAGGAGGGGAAGAACCATGTACGCCACTTTGAGCCCCTTATTTATTTATAGATGCAATAAATAAATAAAACCTTTTGCTGTGTGGCTTCAGGTGAGGTCCAGTTGTCCTGGTGCTGCTGTTTAACCCTGGGAGGCCTGGGATTTTGGCCAGCTCCGATTACTTCCTTCTCCCCTCCCAGGTGTCACTGGAAGATACGCAAGCTCAGTTTCTGATTCCTGGGGGGTCCGTGGGCAAGAACAGGGCGGAAGCCTCGCTGGAGCGGGCTCAGGACCTCAATCCCATGGTGGATGTGAAAGCGGACCCTGGGAATGTCGAACAGAAGCCCGAAGAGTTCTTCACCCGCTTTGACGTGGTGAGTTTTGGCGGGAGAAGCCAGCGAGGGAAGACAGTCCGAGTTAGTGGCCTCAGCTCAGGCTTCGGTGGGCACCAAAGGCACCCTTTGAGCCACCATTTTCACAATGCCTCTGCTCCCAGATTGCCCTCTCTGGTGCTGTCGAGGGGGGGATCTTTAAGCAGAGGCCAGCCAGCATGTAGGGGAGAGGAGATGACAATGAAGGCCTTTTCTGTCCTAGATTTCCTAGAAAGTCTCTGTCCCATAGGCCATTGGGCAGCCTGGGCGACATGAGAACGAAGCCTTTTCTGCAGTGCCTCCTTGTTTGTAGAATGCTGTCCCCAGGGACGTTCGCCTGGCGCCTCCATTATACACCTTTAGGCGCCAGGCAAAAACGTTCGTCTTCAACCAAGTCTTGGCCTGATGAAATCTGTGGCCTTTTAAACTGTGTACAGAGGGGCTATTGGTTTTTTACATAATACGTTGTGCATTTTGTGTTTTTATGTCGTAATAATTAGAATAATATGCTCAGGCAGCTGATCTCTGGCCCTGTGGCTTTCACCTTCCAGGTCTGCGTGACGTGCTGCTCCCAGGAAGTCCTGGTGAAGATCGACCAAATATGCCACAAGAACGGCGTCAAGTTCTTTGCGGGAGATGTCTTTGGCTACCACGGCTACATGTTTGCCAACCTGGGCGAGCATGAATTTGTGGAGTGAGTCTGCCTGGGGGCTGGTAATGGGGCTGGTAATGGGGCCTTCGTGGGGAAATGCCTTTCATGGGGCGGGGGGGGGGGGCTTTAGGCCTGTCAGGTGCTACTTGGGGAAACCTCTCTAGAGTTTGGCCACTGGAGGGAGGCAGAGAGCCATCCTGTGCCCACTGTCCAGGTGCCAACTCTTCACCTGTTGAAACTCAGGCCGTTGTGGAGCAGGAGTCCTCCACCGGCTGGAGGGAGGAGGGCTGCAGTGTTAAATTGCTTCCATGCCTTGCAGGGAGAAGACAAAGGTTGCCAAAGCCAGCCAGGGAGTGGAGGATGGGCCGGACGCAAAGAAAGCCAAGCTGGACTTCACAGAGACCACGCTAGTGAAGAAGGTGTGTGCTGGGAGAGCTCTTTGGCCATTTGGAAACAGAGGCAGGAACGGATCTGTGCCTTGCTTCCTTCCCCTCCCCCCCCCCAACTCCACGTAATGCAATGGCCATATAGCTGCGTTCCTGGTCTTCGTCCCCAAAACTCCTCTGAGCTGAGTCTGCCTTTTCTCCTCCTCTTCCCTCTCCCTCAGGCAGGTCTGTTGTTGCCCCAGTGCAGCCCTCAGTCAGTCAGGTGCTTCTCATTCTTTGCTTGGGCTCCCAGTCCCAGCATTCCCCTTCCCACAAGAGCCAGGCAATGGCTAAGTCCGAGGGGGGGGGCACGTGGCCTTTCAGGTGATGTTGGACTAGAATTCCCAATGTTCCTGACCATCGGAGTCTCAGCATCACAGCTGTCCTATCCCTAAGTTAAAAGATGCCGAGATGAGAAGGAATAGTTCGGGGGGGGGGAGTGAGCCTCTTGTGAAAACAAAACCCCCTCTAGCCCTGGGATTGGGCAGATTATGGCCTCAGCATCAGATGAATGCCACTGTACAAAATGATAAAGGCAAGGATGTTGTGTCCTGTTGCTCACTATATGGACAAAAGCAAGGGCCTTCTGGATCCTAAGTGCCATGTAAGGACTAATCCTTCTAGGAAGCTCTGCGCTTCAGCCAGGCTGGGCAGACTCTGCCTGGAGCAGAGGAGGCCCATTGAGTCGAACTTGCCTCTGCCCTATATAGCTAGGTTTCTAGGGTTCGTATCTTGGAAGCATTTTGGGATTCTTCCTTAAGGAGGGGCAGGGAGGCCCACGGAAATGGTGGGCTGTGTGAGAGGGGTAGAGCTGGGGTGGTGGTGGGTGCATGTGGTTGTCGGGGGTCCTTTAGGAGAAAGGACGGGTTATAAATTGTAGCAAATAAAGAACTGGTAGTTCATTGATAGTTACCTGTTAGCAGGCACCGCAGTCCGTGCCCAGGCCATTCATAATCTAAGCTGTCTGCAGTCCGCGCCCATGGATTTCTAGAGCCTCTTTCTGCAACTGAAGAAGCAGAAACCAGGTTTATGGCAAGTTCTATGTCTTTTAAATACATAAACCTGCCGATTTCTGAGCTTGCATGGCAAGCTGCTAGATATGAGCTACTGGTCTGAGTCACATAAGCTACACCATGGCTTAGTGACGCTCCCAGCAGAATAGATCACAGCTGCTTTGCTTCTCCTCATGGGCTGTGACCAAGGTTTGTAAAGGACAGCCAAGCCATGAGCCTGTGTTCGGATAGCAAAGATAAGCCAAACCATGGTTGGGGAGGGGCAAAGCAGCTGCTTTCTCCTCTCCTCAAACCAAGCCTCTGTGTGGGCGGCCAGGTGTACAGCCTCCTAACACCTGGTTATACCACCACAAGGATTGGAGGATGGAAGCAAGAGTGTCAGGCACGGCTCAGAGCTCCAAGGGCCACTGCTTGCCTCGCAGGTCGTGGCCTCCAGAGATCAGTTTGGGGTGCTCTTTTGCAGAGCTCTGCTCCCTGTCCCTGGTGCCTTTGTGCAACTGAGCTGCTCCTGGAGGTTTCTGTGTGCATCCTAGCGGCCCCACAGCCCCTTCCTGAATGGGCAGGGCATGCTTCATAAGTCATGAGTTGGCCCAGCGTGGTGTCAGGAGGTGGCTCTTCTTACTGCTTGTCAGATCAGGCCCCATCTTTCCTCAACCCCCTGCCCCAGGGTGGGTGTCAGGATCAAGCCAGTGATAACTCACACGGTGCCAGTGAAGTTAACTCTTTTTATTCAAAGAGACAAAACAGCTCAGGAGGCAAGGCCTCCTGGTAGATCTTGCCACAATGAGGCAATTTCAAGGACTGGAGAGCCTTCCCACAGGGGAGTCCTTATTGCCTGTCTTTGCTCTGCCTTCTTCATACCTCTTTGGCTTCTGGGAGACCAACAGGGAGGGGAGCTGGTCACAGCATGAGGGAGAGACCCCCTGGCTTCTTCAACAACTTGCTGCATCTCTGTCTCCTGCCTCTGATCCTGGTCTGCTCTCTGCCACAGCCTCTTCCTGATCACCAAACCCTGTTGCCTCTTCAGCTTGTAACCCTCCTCCTCCTCCTCCCTGTCTGCCCGCTCTTCTCCCTCTGACCAGGCATCGTTTTCCTGCCACCACGTCCTGGGCTCTGAGCCTTCTTCCCAGCCAGTGCCTCCCGCTACTACTCAGCTGTGGGGGTCTCGGGGGGGGGGGGAGCCGGGCAGTTCAGAAGGAGCAACTGTGGAAAATGAGGATAGAAATGTAGCGCCTGCTGTCTTAATGCTGGAAATAATGGCTGTGCCACCGAAAGAGCCATAATGGGAGGAAGAGGGAATGTGGCTGCAATGAGGTGCTGGAAGGGGCATCCCTTGGTGGCGAAGCCAAGCAGCTGCACACGGGACTCTGGACTCTCTGTCCTTTCCCCCCAGTGTGTGAATTTCTGCCTCCTGAAAGAGGCCTTGACTGTCGACTGGAGCGGTGAGAAGGCCAAGGCTGCCCTGAAGCGCACGGCCCCCGATTACTTCCTTCTTCAAGGTGAGATGCCCCTTTGGAGGCCAGCGTGAGCGTTTATGGGGGGGGGGAGTGTGTGTGTGAGCAGGAGGTCAGTTGGTGTTGCAGCTGGTCACCTGACTGCTCTTAGGACCACATGACTCCTGGTCCCCAGCAGACAATGGGGCTGTGTCCCACTTGCCGGCACGTGAGCCCCTTGCGCTCCCAAGGAGAGGTCTACACGTGTGCAGCCGAGGCGGGGGGCAGAGGGGCTTGGGGGGGCTGTCTCTGGAACAGGCCCGGCATTCATCCCTGGGACAAATCTGCTTGGTGGCACAAGGACCCACCTCTTCAGCGGGGCCTGAGGGGGGTGGGCATGTGCCTCGTGGGTGGGCGGCCATGGGCTCCACCTGGTTCCCTGCCAGGGCAAGGCTGCCGGGCTCCCAAGCAGCAGGCACTCTGCCCCCTGCCACCATCCAAGGCAGGATTGTCCTGTTCTTCCGAGGAGGAAATGGGAGCCCTCTTCCCAGCCAGTGGTGCTTCATGTATATTCTTATTGATCCGCCTTGCTCTGGGTAAGAGGCCTAGTTCTTGGGGCAGCATCTCTGGATTGTGCAAATCAAAGAGCTGCTTTGTGTTCTTGGTTGCGCTCGAGTCCGTGTTGCTTCTGAAGCCCATTTTTCTCCTTTGCCCTCATGGTTTGCCCCTCCCCATCCCGAATGGGGGGAGCTTTAAGGCCTTTGTGTGGGCCTTGTGTGTGCAAGCAGCCCATGTTGGGCTTTCGCGAGGGGAGGGGTGCTGAGACATTCCCAGGGGCAGCGGGAGAGAGGGGTTGTCAACAACCCCACCAGGAGAGGAAGTTCCTTAGGGGAGATTCCCCCCCCCCCAAAAAAAAACCTTCTCTGCTTCCTTGGCTTTTCTCAAACACAGCTCCTTCCCCTCCCTCCTGTCAGAGATTCTTCAGCTGGGATTCCTGCATGGCAGGGGCTTGGGCAAGATGACCCTTGCGGTCCCTTTCAGTGCTCCTGTTCTGCGATTCCTGCTGCTGCTATTCTACTAATGCTCGGGATCAGTGCAACAAGATTCTTGCATCTTGGGGTTTAGCTCCACAAAGTGGAGGAATTCTGAATTAATCGGTGTTGGGGGGGGTCTGGGGGGAGGAGGAGGAGACAGCAATGGCATGTTTGGACAGGGGACCACGTGGGCTGTTGTTGCCAGTTTCATTTGGCTGGCAAGGACCCCCTTCTTCACCTGGGCTGAGAGCATGAGGGAGGGAGCGTCAGCGTCAGGAGGTGGGCCATTTCCTCTGAGGGCTAGTTGGTGTTGATGCCAACTTCTTGTCTGCGTGTGATATAATTGAGGATTGTGAGCACTTAGGATAACAGCAGCTGGATAAAAATACTTGCAGGGTTAGCCAGTCCCCCTCTTCCTGCCACCCCGGAGTTCTGTTTCTGTTGCTTGGGTGCCATGCAGAGTGCCTGGCCTGCTGGGTTTCTCCAACATGCCAGCTTATTTCTCCTTAGTGAGGCTTTGCTATCATAGAATTGTAGAATTTTACAGCTGGCAGGGATCCCCAAAGGTCATCAAGTCCAACCCCCTGCAATGAAGTAATCTCATCTCAAGCACGTGTGACAGATGGTCATCCAACCCCTGCTTTAAAACTTCAAAGGAAGGAGAGTCCACCACCTCCCGAGGGAGTTCATTCCACTGACAAACATCTCTTACCATCAGAGAGTTCTTCCTGATGTTCAGTTGGAATGTCCTTTCTTGTCATTTGACTCCATGGGTTCGGGTCCTACCTTCCAGAGCAGCAGCAGAAAACAAGCTTGCTCCATCTTCCATGTGACAGCCCTCTAGATATTTGAAGATGGCTCTCATATCTCCATCTCAGTCTCTACCAGGCTAAACATACCCAACACCCTCAAACGTTCCTCATCAGGCTTGGTTTCCTGACCCTTGATCATCTTGGTCGCCCTCTTCTGCCCACTTTCCAGCTTGTCAACATCCTCCTTAAATTGTGGTGCCCAGAACTGGACACGGTATTCCAGGTGACGTCTGACCAAGGCAGAATAGAGTGGGACTATGACTTCCCTTGATCTGGAGCACTGTATTTCTGTGGATGCAGCCTAGAATAGCATTTGCTTTTTTTGCTGCTGCATCACACTGTGGACTCATGTTCAGCTTGTGCTCCACCAAGCCCCCTGGATCCTTTTCACATGTCCTGCTATTAAGCCAGGTGTCCCCCATCCTATATTGGTTCTAAGTGCAGAACCTGACATTTGTCCCTATTGATATTCCTTCTGCTGGTTTGGGCCCAGCTCTCCAATCTGTGTTGGTCATATTTAGTCCCGATTCAGTCTTTGGCGGCATGAGCTGCCCCTGCCCCTTGGTTCCTGTTGCTCTGGCTTTGCTGACCTATCCCTGCTGGGTGATCTCACTTCTCTTCCAGCAGGGCAAGAAGGGAATTGGGCGGGCCAAGTAGGCTATGTTTGCTGATGGGTGGGGCTTTGCCCGAGGCCAAGTCTGACCTTGGTGCAGCCACCAGCCAAATTCGGCAGGTGGGTAGGGCTGTGACTTTGCAAAGTGCCCTTTGAAACAGCTTCCCCTCCTTTCAGAGGAGGAGAGAGCCCTGCTCTGTGTCTCCTTTAAGAGGGAGGCCAGCAGTATTGCAGAATTACAGCTGAGCCCAAATGCTAAGCAGCAATAATTCCCTCCCCCAACACACACATCAGCTGATATGAAGGGAAATTAATCCTGCCGAGATCCTGTGCACCAGAGAGATCCCTAAAGGAACTGAACAGGATTGCTGTCCTCTCCCATCATCTGGTGGGAGAAGCCGCCCAGCTTAGCGGTGGGCTCTGGCGCATGTGCAACCAATCACTCAGCAGATTGCTCTGACTTTGCCTTGGCTGAACCCACGTGCAGCCTCTGCAGACTGGAGACAGTCTGTGCAAAGGCCTTTCCTTCTGCCAGCACCACCCCTTCTGGGGGGTATAAAGGGGGTCTCCAGAGAGCAGCCCTGCGGAGGAGGAAGAGGCTGCCTGCTGGCCCTTGAAGGGGCTGCCTTGGCCTTCGGGAGCAAGTGGGCTTCGCACGTGGTGTAAATAGGACCGTCTGTATGTTCTTTGCCCCTTCACATACCTGTCTGGGTGGAGGGAAATAGCACAAAGTGGGAGCTGGGCGGCGGGGACTCTGGAGGTGGCTACCCCTTGGATTCAAAAGAAGGGGTCTCCTTGCCCACCCAAGCCAAGGGAGAGTTTGGTCGTTTTGATGCAAACCTGCCCCAACAGGGCCCAGCAGAGCAGGAGACAGCAGCAGGCATGGTGTGGGGTCTGGGTGGGGGGTGTTTGGGAAGCGCTGCCAGCTCCGGGGTCTCACCCGGATCAGTCCTGTGACAGGTTGCGATGCTGTTTCTGCCCCCGCCTCTTCCAGTGCTCCTGAAATTCCGGACCCTCAAGGGCAGGGACCCTTCCCTGCAGAGCTGCTCAGAGGACGCCGAGGTGCTCCTGCAGATGCGTGCTGATGTGCTGGCCTCTCTCGGAGTCGGGGCTGACCTGCTCCCGGATGACTTTGCCAGGTGGGTGGGAGGAGGGACTGCCTTGGGGGCCAGGACCCCTGAGAACGGACCCCCACCGCTAGGCTTTGCTGCTGTTTGTCGTCAGCACTCCCCTGAGTCAGCCCCATGTCCCCCATGGCACATCCGAGTGGTAGAACCTTAAATGCCCGGGCTGCACTGCCCCATGTCCAACGTTTTGGGAAGGGTGGTGGCTCAACCCTCTTTCTCTAGGAGGGTGGTCTGGACCCTCTGAAGGCTCACATGCTTCTGCAGGGCTACTGCAGGGACCGGCTGTGCTGTTCTGAGCGCTGGCCATTCCGCTCCATGGGGCTGAGGGAGCGGCTGCCGGAGAAAAGCTTGCCTTTCTCTTGTGCGAGTTCAGGCCCTTAATTCTGAAAGGGCGCCTCAGTTGCTGGGCAATCCCAGGTGCCGCAGTGCTGCACTGCTGCTTGTGGGGATAGAGGGGGCAGCTCTGTGACCTTGGACAGGGGGGGGGGAGGAGAAGAGAGCGGCGGCTGCTTTCCTCCTGGAGGGAGGGGGCAGCAGAAGGCCCTCTTGTGCCCCTCAGGCGAGGCGAGGCTTCTGAGCCCTCCACCACATTGGCATGTCCCTGCATGCGACCCACCAGGGGTTACGGAGAATGTCGGGAGAGGAAGAATGTGGGGGGCGGGCGGCTGGGGACTATGTTTAGCAAGGCTGTCTGGAGCATGGGAGGGGGGCACCCTGCCCAGCCCCCTGAGGACTGTGTGGAATGCCCATTGACAACACCAGACTGGGATTGGGTTGCCCAGACTACACTGGGCTGTGTGGCTGCCCTCTGCCAAAAATGCTCCCCTTGGCATGTTGCTTCTGTGGGGGCTCCGCAAAGAGGTGTTCCCACAGGGCACCCCCCCCGACACACCCCACTTCTCTCTCTCAGCTCCTGCTGCTCCGAAGTGGCTCCCGTCTGCGCTGTGGTCGGAGGAGTGCTGGGCCAGGAGGTGGTCAAGGTGAGGCAGGTGGCCCTGGATTCCCCACATGGGGGGAGCGGCTCTTGCTTGCAGCCCCACCCACAAGCAGCACAGCTGCAGGGAATATCTTGTGTCTCTTCCCCCTGCCCCCCAACTGTGAACATTCCTGGAGAGGGGAGTGGGGAGGGATCCTGGCTGCCCCCTTGGCCCTGCCTGGGCCCTGGCAGCATGGGTCTTCAAGGCACCCTCTCTCCCCCCCCCCAAGCTCTGCCTCTTTGCTCACGCTGCCTTTTCCTCCTCTTCTCCCCCCTCCCATCTCCAGGCCCTCTCTCAGCGGGATGCTCCCCTCAACAACTTCTTCTTCTTTGACGGCATGAGGGGCAACGGGATGGTGGAGTGCCTGACCCCCAACTGAGCTTGAGCCGCAACCCCAGAGCCGTTTGTAGTCCTGGAGCAGGTGCCCACAGCCCCATGTGGCTCTTTCCTCTGTGGCACCTCTGGCCTTGGGAGATGGAGGGGGGCTGTTGCTGATGCCCCCCTTCCTGCATTGCCATGGATGTGTTATTTAGCACTCAATAAACTCTTTTTTAGCAATGTTTCTCTCCTGCAGCGAGTTTGACTGGAGCCTATTTGTCTTTAAATGGGGAGGGGTGGGGGACCCCCTCTGTTCCTGTTTGCTCCAGGGTGCCCTGGACTATTCTTGCCTGGCTGGGCACAGGAGGCGGTTTGGTGGCAAGGCGATGGCCTGTGCCCAGCAGCTGTTGGGGCTGTAGGTGATCCCCCTGCTAACCTGGCCAGGTGCTCTTCTGTGGCTTGGCAAAGCCGGGCATGGAGGTCCTGCCCAGGGCCTCCCGTGGCACGGGCCTCTGTTCCTGGCGCAGCAGCAGCGTGAAAGGGTGTGGCTGCTTTGTGGTCAAGCAGCCAGATGGTCAGCAGAAAACCCGCCCTGCTATTTGAGGAAGCGAAGGTGAGGCTGGCCGCAGGAAGGTGAGGAAGGCCGCAGGTCCTGCTGGGCGGGGTTGTCTTTGGGGTCAGCTCTGCATTCCTCCCCCAGAGCTGCACTCCCTGGGGAGAAAGGTCACCTTGGCGCTTGCCAGGCGGGAGGGGGGCTGGGGCTTCCACTTATAGCTCGAAAGACCTGGGCTGATCTCCCCCTGGGCCCTGAGCAGACCACCTTCAGCTCTCACGATCTCTTCCGAAAGGCTGCTCTGGTTTCCCTTGGCACTGCCCTCTTGATGTCAAGAGCTCAGTCAGCCCCACTGACCAATATCCCACAGATGCTGTGGGAGGACACGGTCTGATCCAGTGGGGTGCCTTCCCCTCTCCCAGTGGGGTGCCTTCCCCCCGCCTCGACCGAGAAAGCCTTCCCCCTGCTGTAGAGTCGCTGCTGCCCGACCGGACCTTGGTGGGCATAACCACTTCCTGGGTCCTCTGTTTACAAGCAGAAATTACATGTAGGCCTTGACAATACAACTTCTTAGTCCAGTTTTTATTGAAAAGGAAACATACAAAATTCTGCCTCCCCCCTCCCCAAAGTACAGACCCCGGACCCGCTCCCCCCCCTCAAGTATCTACAGGCAGCACCAAATTCTCCTGTACAAGCTCTGGATTGTCCACAGGATGTATATACATACAGCAGCTTCCACTGTACAGCCCCCACCTCCCCCTATGTACAAGATGGCCACGCCCCCTATTTACAGCTTGGCCTGCCCCCCAGAAGGAAACAGGACCCTGTGCAATTATCTCCCCCACCCACCCGCCCGCCCCTGCTGTACAGGCTCCATTGAACAGTATTGACATAGTGCTAACTTGCTTGGCGTCCCAGCTGAGCAGCTCTCCTTAAGGCACTGCTGGGCTGGGGGCAGAAGGAAGAAGCCCTACCCGCCCCTCTCAGTCACAGCACCCGGCGGAGGTGGCCTGGGTGAAAGCGATGGGTGGCGGCTCCAGTCCCGGCTGGTTTCCCCCCCTGGCCAGCAGGAGGACCACGAGGAGACGCTAGTTGGGGCGCAGGCCGGCCATGCCCTCCGCCGGCAGGTTGTACAAGATGCCCAGCAGCTGGAAGACGAAGTGGGAGACGTGGCCCCAGAGGGCGCCCTGCGGCCGGCGCTGCTCCTGCGGGGAGAAGATAGGGCTCAGGTGAGCAGGGCAGGGCAGGAAGGCAGCTGGAGCCCCTCTTGCGGCGGGACGGACACTGCCCTGCTCCGGCTGCCGCGGCTCCCGTACCCGGCCTTTTTCCATCCCGCGCTATTTTTAGGCGATGAGTCAACGGCGGCGGCGGCGCCTGCCCAGCTCCCTGGGCAAAGCAACGGCGGGAGGCGCGGACGAGGCTTGACAGTCGGGCAGCCCCAGGCCGCCTCGGGAGCCCCCCCCCCCGCGCGATACCAGCATCCCGGACACCGACTTACCCTGTGCTCGTACTCGCGCTGAAACTGGTCTCCCAGGACTCGCAGGCGAGCCCCGATCGCTCTCTCCACGCCGGGCGCGGGGGTCCTGAGCAGGGCTCCGCTGGACGGGGGCTCCCCCGGGCCGTCGCGGGGGGCGGCGGGCGGCGGCGCGTCGCCTGCGGAAGGAAGGCAGCGGCGATGAGGACGGCGAGGCGGGGAGGGGAGCAGCAAGCCGAGGAGCCCCTGCTTTCCCCCGGCGGGCGGGAGGGGGCCGTTTCCTGTCTCCTTGGCAACTGCGGAGGGAAAAGGGATCATTCCAGGACACAGGCCCCCCCGGTTGGTTGGTTGGCTGGCTGGGGCGAGCATCGCTGCGGGGAGCTCGCCCGCAGCTGCCTCTTGCCCTTCAGCCCACCACCCCGTGAAACTTGGGAAGGGGGGGCAATGTTTGCAAGGGGGCTGCCACTCGCTGCTCTCCACCAGGGATGCTCCTAGCTCCTCCTCGCAGCGCTTGGCTGGGGGCGGCCCCTCCCATAGTCTGCCTCCCCCCCCTCAACACACGCATTTTTTTGATGAGTCAGCGTTTCCACACCAGGCTCAAGGAGGGCAGGGCGGTTGGGGGGCCACCCCCTGCGTGCAGTGCGGCCAAGTGGGGCGGGACCAAAGCAGACTGAGGGGCAAACGGGGTACCCGCAAGACCCCCGCCCTCCGTGTCAGCCCAATGCCTGCCACATGCACAAACGCTTCCTGGGTGTTTAGGGGTGCGGAAAGTGGTCTGGTATCGGTGGGGAAGCAATAAAACGAGTCCGGAAAACAGGCTGGCGCCCGATCTCGGTGCCTCGCCTGAGCCCCTTCCCACGTGCTCGCAGCCACCGCGTGTTGCCCGCAAGGAGACGCAGCGCTCCGGAAGGAGGAGCGCCCGTCGCGGAAAAACAAAGGTCTGTCCTTGACAGGCGGGGGCGCGGAAAGGGGCTGGGCTGTGCCGGTGGGGAGGAGGAGCGGGGGGTCTGACCCCTCTTCCGCGGACACCTGCGGCTGGGAGACAAGAGGGGCTGAGCCGCGCCCCTCTTGCCCCGCACCCCGGGGACGCGTTCGCCCTTTCCTTGCGGGACAGCTCCTACGGAACAACCACCGCCCTGGCTGGGACCCCGAGAAGGACCTGCTCCGCAGCCGCGTCGGGCGGGGGGGGGAAAGGTTCTCTGCCCATGCTCAGAGGCGCTTTGTGGTTTCAGTCAGCCCTCCTCCCCCCGCCCGACCAACAGGCTCCCCTCCCACCTCGGAGCCCCCTCCCCAGACACTCACCTCGCGTGGCCCCGGAGCGTATCCGCAACGTCTCGTGGCCGATCCCGCAGCGGCAGAGGCCGTTCAGCCGGGGTGGCGAGGCGAGGGGCGCGCGGCAGAGGGGGGGCGGCAGGGCCACTGTCCCCCCCACAGGGAAGGTTGGGCTCCCGGACACAGCTGCTGTCGGCTCGGCGCGGCTCCCGTCCTGCAGTGGTCTGGCCATGGCGCTCTGCGGGGCGAGCGGAGAGGGGACGGTCGGTGGGGGCGGCGGGCGGAGCAGCCCCCGCGCGCCTGTCTCGTGTTTGTAAACAAACCGCGCCGTGCCAGCTTCGTGGGTGGGGGGCCCGTCTCCCTTCCTACCGCCCCGCCCCAAGCTCGGAAACGCCCCGATCCGGGCTGACGCCCCCCTGCAGCCACGTGCGGGACCGCTCGCCTCCCTCCTCCCCCGACGGGACGGGTCCCTCCGAGGGCATCCGCACGCCGCACTTACTGCAGCTGCATGAACCCTCCGGGGGCGGATCGGGGGTCTCTGGGCAGCGCAGGGGCTCCGTCGGCGGCGGCGGCGGCAGCGGGCGAGGCAGGAGAGCGACGCCGGCGAGCTGGAGCGGCGGCGGCCAGAGACTCTCTGCCAGGCGAGCGGGCAGTGGCAGCGCGCCCCGGGAGCCGCGCCCCGCCCCCGACCTGACGTCACCGCGCCCCGCCCCCTCCGCCGCCTCCAGGAGGCAAGTTCGGGCTTGTGCGGGAGTCGGGGATCCCCCGGAGGGGCGCGGCCGGACGGCCGGCAGGACCCGCTAGCCGCAAGCGCCCTCCCCCCGGCCCGACCCGCCCTCCGTCACGTTCCCTGCTCGACCCATTCCTCGAGCGAGCAACTGAGGCTGGCCCGGGTCCTGCTTGGTGGGCAAACGTCTGCCCCGCCTCCCTCGGAGTAAACAAACACTGAGGAACCCGCAGTCGAAACCCGCCTCCCCGCGGACTAGCGCCATGCGGAGTGGCTGCAGCCAGAAAATTAAACGGCGCGGGAGAGAGAGAAGAGCTTTCCTCCACTTCAGGTGCCACAACTGAAAACAGGCCTCCATATGTTTTGCAAACAGGAAGTTCCAGGTTCAAAAATGAGGGGGGGCACCTCTCTCCTGGTACCCTGGCAAGCTGCTCCCCCAGCCAGATCAGACCACCCTGCCCCCGGTAGAATCATTCCTGGCTGAAGCCTGCTGGGCTGTCTTCAAGGGCAGCCCTGGGCAGAGTGCCTTGCAGTAATCTAACCTGCAAGGGACTTAAGGCACTGAGGGCCAGACAGAGGCTGAGCTCTCCAGCAAACGGTGCAGCTGGCAAAGCAACTGGGGTTGGGGAAAAGGTGCTCCTGGTCAGATCAGAAGGTCTGGAGCCAGGTGTTGCCCACCCATTGCTTGAAGTGAGGGGGCAACCTTATCCAAAAGAGGCTGAACGCTTCTCCCAATACCTTGCTCAGGGTCACCTCCCCATGCCCTCCCCCACCAGGCATCAGAGCATAAGCAGAGAGCCTGCTGGATCAGGCCTGTGGCCCATCTGGTCCAGCATCCTGTCGTCACAACAGCCGGCCAGATGTCCCAAAGGGAAGCCCACACGCAGGATCCAAGCACAAGAGCCCTTAGTCAACCAGTTACAAATCCACTGACGGGGTCCCATACTGAGTCATAGAACCACAGAATCTTGGGGAGCTTTGTCAAAAGCCTTCTTGAAATCAAGATAGTGTTCACAGCATTCCCCTGATCCACCAAGCTTGTAACTCTATCAAAAAATGAAATGAGATTTGTCTGGCATGACTTGCTTTTGGGAAACCCATGCAGGGTCTTAGAAGTGATTGCTGGATCAGGCCACTGGCCCATCTAGTCCAGCCTCCTGCTCTCCCAGTGAATGACCAGGTATCCCAAAGGGAAACCTGCAATCAGGATCCAAACACTAGGGCCCTCTCCCCTCCTGTGGATTCCAGCCAATGGGATTCAGAAGCATGGCTGCCTCTGACTGTGGAAGTAGACCAGAGCCATCCTGGGAACTAGGCAGGGGGCCTTCTCTGTGGTAGCGCCCACCCTGTGGAATGCCCTCCCATCAGATGTCAAGGAAATAAACAACTATCTGACTCTTAGAAGACATCTGAAGGCAGCCCTGTTTAGGGAAGTTTTTAATGTTTGATTCTATTTTTAATTTTCTGTGGGGAGCCGCCCAGAGTGGCTGGGGAAACCCAGCGAGATGGGCAGGGTATAAATAATAAGTTGTTGTTGTTGTTGTTGTTGTTGTTGTTGTTGTTGTTGTTGTTGTTGTTGTGGCTAGAAGCCCTCAAAAGCCCTCTCCTCCTCCATGGATTTCTTTAATCCTCTTTTAAAACCACCCAGGTCTGTGGCCATCACTGTCTCCTATGAGAGGGAGTTCCACAGTTTAACTATCAGGGCTCCTCTTCCATGGTGAGCAATCCAGGACAAGGCCTGCGACTCTTAGAAAAGGGGAAGGGAAACTCCCAAGGCTTGTAAGGTAGCATGGGGGGGGGGGGCTTTAGGAGGAGAGGAGGCCTCCTTGGCAAGGCAAGCCAGGCAGCCTTTGTTGAAGTAGGGGATTTCCAGCAGCCGACCCTTTGTGGAGCTGTGCTGTGGGCCTCTTCCCCTTGCTGGGCTCTGGGTCAGTGGGTCATCCCCACAGCTGAGCAGGAGGGAGGGGAGGGGAGGCATTTTCTAGCTGAACCTTTTGGCCTGGCCTATGGCGGGGAGTGTCATCTATGGCCTGTCAATGCACACTGTGTGTGTGTGTGTGTGTGTGTGTGTGTGTGTGTGTGTCTGCTTGCACATTAGAGCAGAGTGTCATGTATGAAGATGTTGGTGGAACATATGTGTCACTCACAGGTCCTCGCTATGATTCTGACTCACAGTGACATAGGGGCCTGAGTGGAGGTCCCATGGCAAAACAGGCTGACAAGAGTAACATTATTATTATTATTATTATTATTATTATTATTATTATTATTATTCACAGTCCTTCCTGACTCCAAGATGTGGGGGGTGGGGACATTGTGGCATTATGAGGCCTCTGGGACGTGGGTGGCGCTGTGGTCTAAACCACTGAGCCTCTTGGGCTTGCGCCGATCAGAAAGTTGGCAGTTCGAATCCCCACAACGGGGTGAGCTCGCATTGCTCTGTCTCAGCTTCTGCCAACCTAGCAATTCGAAAGCACACCAGTGCAAGTAGATAAATAGGTGCTGTTGTGGCGGGAAGGTAAACGGCGCTCTGGTTTCCGTCACAGTGTTCCCTTGCACCAGAAGTATGGCTGCCCCCAGCTGTGAAGACAGCCATTGAGAGACTTTTCCTCCTGGATGATTTGCCCAGTCCTCCTTTAAAGCCATCCACTGGTGGCCATCCTGTGGGAGTGAGTTCCACAGGTTGAAATCCCAGCGGCTGTGCAAACTCCCACCAAAGTGAGGGAGCCCCAACGTCAAACTAGAGGATTTGGGGTGGGGGTGGGGGACACAAGCCCGACTCCAAGCAGCAAATTTCAGATGGAATCAGATGATGACCAAATGGGCACAACGAAAGTTCCTAAAATGATGAATGGCTTCGAGAGAGTCAGTGTAAACATAAAGGGGTCCTCTTTCCTCATCATCCTCAGGACCAGCCGTGAAGCTGGTTCCCCTTCACCTGGGAAGGTCCCTGCCGCCACTAAGAAAATGACCTCGCCAGGGGCTCCTCCCGGAGACACCTGTTTACATGAGAATGAACGGGAGCGCCTTTGAGCATGCAAAGAGTGCTTAGTAGCTTGAGTGAGCTGGATCTCCGCGGGTGGGCAGCGTGGGCATGGGTAAGGTGGCCCGAATGCCAAGCGGGCGAGCAGGGGGGGGGGCTTGAGTGGCGCCGCCCCCTCCCGCTTCCCTGCGCTGCTGCTGCTGCTCCTCCCCTGCCCCCCCCCGTGCCCTCCGGTGGAGGGATCCCGCCGCGTGGCTGGCTGAACAGAAGCGCCGCGGAGCCAACGAGCGCCCCGTCGCCGGGACGAGCAGGCGGGCCGCGGCCAATGGCAGCGCGAGGCGTCGGGCCGTCGGAGCGCCTTCGCCGCTGTCTCTATTGCCTCCCTCCCTCCCGCGCTGACATCACTGGCTGTTTATTCCTCCTTCGCCGAGAGCGGGGGGGGGGGAGCGCTGGGCTGGCACATGCGCTCGGCCGGGCATGAGTAACGCTTCGCTGTGGCTGCTGCGGCGCAGGGCGAATTTGCCCAGTGACAGCCACTCAGCAGATGCCCGCCTCGCGATGATGTCACCCCTGGGGGCGGCAGGAGGGAGGCGGGCAGCAGGCAGCGCTAGTTCGACGGAGCGGACGCGCGCCAGGACCAAAAGCGCACGGCGGCCCTGCGCGTTTCGCAGACCGCTCCTGTTGCAGAGGCCCGCGCACTATCGCGGAGAGGGGAGGGACCCACCTGCTGCCGGGATCCCGCCCCGCGCCACCACTTTGTCCTCCTCCTCCGCACCCGTGGCCCAAGCGTCTGGTTGCCTCCTCTGCGGCCTCCGAGGTTTCATCCGCTCTTGTGGAACCTCCAGGCCCAGAGACAGTCTATCTCAATCCCTAAGCAGGGAGGGGCATTGGGCCACTGCGAGTAGAGGGTGCTGGACTAGGTGGGCCACTGGCCTGATCCAGCAGGCTCGTTTGGCGTCCTTACGCCTCGCCTGCTGGTTCCCCTCCACGCAGGAGAGCCTCGCAAGAGCAGGGCAGGGCTGTGCGCATCCCGCTTCCCAGCTCGAGGCTTCGGGGAAGCCCAGAGAAGTCAATCAAGCCCGTGGTTCTCTTTCTTTTTTTCTTATCCCAGAACGAAATAAGAACACCCTGGGGTTCTAGACCTCAAGAACCGTCCCGGGCGCCCGCAGGAGGGCTGGCGCGCCGCAGCCCGAGGGCAAGTGGCGAGCGGGGCGTGTTTCTCGGCCCCGGAACATCGACGAGGAGTTCTTTCCTTAGCAACGCGCTTTCAGCATTTTCATTCCCACCCTCTCTGTCTGTCTCCAGCCAGGCAACAGCTCCCTGTGAAGTCGGCCGCCCTGGTTCTCTTTGAGCCTGGATGAGGCCCAGGCGGCCCGAGGGGGCGTCCGAGCACCAGCCCGCCTCTGCCCTTGCCCACGCACCGGGGCTTACATCCCGCGGTCCAGGGGGCTCTCATCCCCGGGCCGGACTCCCTCGCTCTTCCCAGCGTGGCCCCGTCTCCCTGCCTCAGTCCTCCCTCGGGATAATGGGCGCAAGAGGGGCAGCAAGGCGAGAGACAAGGCGCCAGAACTGGGGCCGTTTCGTAAGCTCGTCCCGCGCATTGCAGGGGGCTAGGGTGGATGACCCTCGGGACCCTTTCAACTCTACAGGCCCACGTGTCCAGCCCAGAAGCGTTTGGGCTCCCCTGCGCGGGGGTCCTTCGTGTCCCCCAACCAAGGCTCCTTGCCTGGCTCTCGGGCTCCCCACTCGGGGAGAGTCGGGACGTCCCCACGTGCCCATCCCAAATGCTCCTCGGCGCTCCGCGCAATGCACGGGGCTGGGGGGGGGGCGAAGGGGGCGCCCCGTCTACTCGCAAGGAGCCCCCCCCCTGCGCGGGTTTGTTTTGCAGCAGGGGCAGCGGAGCGTGTCTAACCCCCCGTCGGTTCCGCTCGGCTGCCTGGACACCCCCGCCCCCTGCCTTCCCATTGGCTGGCGGCGGCGGCGGCGCGCAGCCACTCAGCGCCGAGTAGGCGCCTGTTTCCAAAGGAAGAGCGCCACGCGCGCCGCGCGGAGCCACGGCAACACGGCCTGGCCGGGCAGGCGAACGGGCAGGCGCGGCAGAGACAGGGCACGGGCGGCAGCCTGGGGAGGCCCGGCCTGGCTTGCGCGCCCCCGATGGGTGGGGTTCCCCGGGCACGCCTGCTGCGCCTCGGCCGGCCTCCGTTTCCCTGCGTGGGGCTGCTGCGTGGGGAGCCCGGGGCTCCTTCGCCCCCTCTGTCCCCCCAACAGGCCCTGACGGTGCAGCCCCCTCGCCCCATTTCACAGGCGGTGAAGCGAAGCAGCCAGGCTACCGCTTGGCCAAGGGGAGCGTGGCACGGCGGGGCTGGACTAGATGACTCTGGGGGTACCTTCCAGCTTCTATGAGCCTATGATCCATGGGCGCCAAGGCAGCACCCCAGCTCTGCCCGTCGGTGGCAGCTTTCTGCGGGGGGGGGGGAGCAGGATGGTGGCGCAGGCGATGCCCAGATGTTCAGGGCCCGAAGCGCTCCGTGGGCCACGTGCGGACGCAGCTGCGCGTCTGAGCTGCCTCCTAATCCTGGGCAGGAGGGCTGAGCCGGGGTTGAGCGAGGTGACCTACAAGCTGCCCTCTAAGGGGAACGTCAGGCGCTGAACCACAGGCCCCACGCCGAGGCAGGTGCGGCGGGCTGACTTTCGCCTTACCCGGAGACCGGCCTGTCTGGCGGGGCTTTGGGGAAGGAGGGGAAAACTCTCCTCCCCGGGAGGTCCTTAAACCGAGGTTCGACGGCCATCTGGCAGGGATTCTGGAACTGTGATTCCCCCATTGCAGTGGGTTCGACTAGATGACCACAGGGGTCCCTCCCAAGTTCCAACCCTTCAGTACTGCCATTCTTTCCCAGTGCAGCGGCCACACTGGGCCTAGGAGTGCCCGAGGGCCGCCCCTTCGCCTGCCCCAAAGGCGTCGGTTGCTTTTCGGTGGTCGGGGGTGGGGGGCACAACTCCGTAGTGGGGAGGGGGTTGCTGGCCTTGAGCCCCTGAGCCTCTTTCGCTCCCCACCCGAAGTGGGCAGAGACCAGCTGCTGCCTCGGCTCCCGGGTTGCTGGTGCAAGGCTGGCCCTCGGGAGATTAGGATCCCCGCAAGGGGCTGGAGGGAAATCCCCTGACCTCATCCCGGGGATTCCCCCTCCTTCCTGCCCGCTGCCCTCCCCGCCCCCACTGACCGGCTTTACCCCTCCTCCCCACCCAGATGGAGGGATGGCAGCTGGCAGGACTCAAAAGTTAAGTTTCGCGCCCCCCCAAATAAATAAATAAATAAAAGTGCCAGAAAACACATCGCACGAGAGCGAGGGAAGGCGTTTTCTGCTCCCTCCTCCTCCTCCGCCCTCTCGCCTCGGCCCCGTCGCAACAACAGCCGCTGCCGCCGCCGCCGCCGCCGCGTTTGGGTCCGTCCCTTCCAACCATCTCTTGCACTAGGGCTGGCGCAGCCAATCAGCGCCCGCCATCCCAGCAGGAAAAGCAACTGCCATGGAAACAGCATCCGCGGCTGGCGGAGGCAGCAGAGCATCAGCATCCGCGGCGGAGGAGGAGGCGGCGCCCTAGCGCCCAGCCCAGTGCCCAGGAGGCTGGCGGGGGCACGTCTGGGGCACTGGGGCACTGGGGCCCGGGCAGCCGCGTCAGGCGCCGGGAGGAGGAAGGCCAGGGCCGGAGCGCAGCACGAGAGCGCGCGCCGCCGCCGCCGCCGCCGGAGCCTGAGAAATAATACATCACGGGGCTCAGCAACAGCCACGGGGGCAGCCGAGCCCAACGCGCGCGCCAATGAGCGGAAGGCGCTGCTGCTGGGCCGGAGCCTGTCCGGCTTGGCCTCGGTGGCTGCAGCTGGGTGGAGTCTGCACATGCTCAGAGGCAACCGGTGCCTATAAGAGCGCAAGGAGACCATGCTGGATCATGGCCGAACAGTTGCTTGTGGTTTCCCAGCACAAGAGCCTTTCTCCTCCTGCTGTTTCCAGAAGCATGGCTGCCTCTGACCATGGAGGCCAAGCGAGCGTGGCCCCTCTGGCCAGAAGCTACCGAAAGCCCCCTTCTGCACTGGGATGGTTGAGCCCTGCCCTCCTTGGTTGCAAGTCTCAGGGGCCAGATTCAGACGCAGTTGAGCTGGGAGGGCAAGTTAAGGGAGCGAGCGCCCATCCTACTCAGCCCCAGGCTCTTCCTGGCGCCTGGGACCCTGCAGGTGGGACACGGCTCCTTTTCCTAGACCCCAAAGGCAGGGCCGGCCCATGGCAGTTTGGCACCTGAAGCACAAATATAGTATGGGGGACATGAGTCCACAGTGTGATGCAACAGCAAAAAAGTGAATACTATTCTAGGCTGCATCCACAGAAGTCTAGTGTCCAGATCAAGGGAAGCAATTGTTCCACTCTATTCTGCCTTAGTCAGGCCACACCTGGAATACTGTGTCCAGTTCTGGGCACCACAATTTAAGAAGGATGTTGACAAGTTGGAAGGTGTGCAGATGATCAGGGGTCTGGAAACCAAGCCTGATGAGGAATGGTTGAAGCAGCTGGGTATGTTTGGCCTTGTAGAGACTGAGAAGGAGATATGAGAGCCACCTTCAAATATCTCAAGGACCGTCACATAGAAGAGGGAACAAGCTTGTTTTCTCTTGCTCTGGAGGGTAGGACTCGAACCCGTGGCTTCAAGTTACAAGGAAGGAGATTACGACTCAACATCAGGAAGAACTTTCTGAAAGTAAGACCTGTTTGTTGGCAGAATGGACTCCCTCAAGAGGTTGTGGCCTCTCCTTCCTTGGAGGTTTTTAAGCAGACCTGAGATTCCTGCATTGCGGGGGATTGGACTAGATGACCCTTGGGGACACCTTCCAACTCTACAATACTATGATTCTGTGAAGCAAATACAAAATCATGCCCAGGAACAAGGGGTGTGTGTGTAAAGATCTGCATGGGATCTGCTGTCTCTGTGGATTCTGCCGCCTGAGGCACTTGCCTCACCTTGCCATGTGGGTGGGCCAGCCCAAAGCGGCCTCTTGCCCAGCCCCTGCCCTCATTGCCCCCCAAGCAAGGCTCAGAGAAGCCACTGCCCTTCTCTCCCAGGGTGTCAAAGGTGCTTCCGGACTTCTCCTCCTAAATGGCCTCGTCCGTGTACGGTGGTACCTCGGTTTCCAAATGTCTCGGAAGTCGAACGTTTCGGCTTTTGAACGCTGAAAACCCAGAAGTAACTGCTTCGGTTTTCGAATGCTTTTCAGAAGCCGAATGTGCCACGAGGATGCTTCCGTATTGAGTTTTCCGGACGTAAATGCTTCCGGAAATGTACACTTTGCTTTTGGAACGTTTCGGAAGTCGAACGGCCTTCCGGAGCAGATGATGTTTGAAAACCGAGGTACCACTGTATCCCTCACGGAACGTCTCCACCCCCATCGCCCCTCATCTGAAGGCGGCCCTGTATAGGGAAGTTTCTAATGCTCAATGTTTTATTGTCTTTTTATATTTTGCTGAAAGCCACCCAAACTGGCTGGGGCGACCTGTAAGATGGGCAGCATTTTAACAACAACAACAATTCTCAGAATCATAGAATCATAGAACTGGACGGGATACTGAAGGTCTTCCAGTCCCACCTCCTGCAATGCAGGAATCTGAGTTTAAGCATCCAAGGCAGGTGACCATCCAACCTCTGCTTAGAAACCTCCAAGGAAGGGGAGGGCGCCACCTTCCGGTGGTCCACTGTTGAGCAGCTCTTACTATCAGAAAGTTTTTTGCATACAGTATATTTATCTACTTCCTGTTGCTAAGGTGGAATCTCCTTCTTTGTAACCAGGCAGTGGAGCGCCCTCCCATCAAATGTCAAGGAAATAAATCTGACTTTTAGAAGACATCTGAAGGCAGCCCTGCTTAGGGAAGTTTTTAAGGTTTGATTTTTCGTGTGTGCTTTTAATTCTGTTAAGAGCCGCCAAGAGTGGCTGGGGAAGCTCCATCAGATGGGCGGTACAGATTAAGTACTATAATAAATTGTGGTTGTGGTTGTTATATTATTAATATGATTTTATGAAATAGGTAAATAAAGGACCCCCTTCCCCTGCATTCCCTGCTTGGCAAATTATTATTATTGACTTGAAGCCATGGGTTTGAGTCCTACTCTTCACAGCAGGAGAAAACAAGCTTGCTCCCCTTTCCATGTGGTAATACTTGAGATATTTGAAGATAGCGATTACGTTTCCTCTCCGTCTTCTCTTTTCCAGGATAAACATACCCAGATCCTTCAACCGTTCCTCATAAGTTTGGGGCACTGTCATGCAGTGGTTCCGCTCCTTCCTCCTGGGCCGTGTTCAGAAAGTGGTGGTGGGGGATGAGTGTTCAGACCCCTGGGCTCTCACTTGTGGGGTGCCTCAGGGTTCTGTCCTCTCCCCCATGCTTTTTAACATCTATATGCAGCCGCTGGGAGAGATCATCAGGGGGTTTGGGCTGGGTGTCCATCAGTATGCTGATGATACCCAGCTCTACCTCTCTTTTAAATCAGAACCAGTGAAGGCGGTGAAGGTCCTGTGTGAGTGCTTGGAGGCGGTTGGAGGATGGATGGCGGCTAACAGATTGAGATTGAATCCTGACAAGACAGAAGTACTGTTTGTGGGGGACAGGAGGCGGGCGAGTGTGGAGGACTCCCTGGTCCTCAATGGGGTAACTGTGCCCCTGAAAGACCAGGTGCGCAGCCTGGGAGTCATCTTAGACTCACAGCTGTCCATGGAGGCACAGGTCAACTCTGTGTCCAGGGCAGCTGTTTATCAGCTCCATCTGGTACGCAGGCTGAGTCCCTACCTGCCCACTGACTGTCTCTCCAGAGTGGTGCATGCTCTAGTTATCTCTCGCTTGGACTACTGCAATGCGCTCTACGTGGGGCTACCTTTGAAGGTGACCCGGAAACTACAACTAATCCAGAATGCGGCAGCTAGACTGGTGACTGGGAGCGGCCGCCGAGACCACATAACACCGGTCCTGAAAGACCTACATTGGCTCCCAGTACGTTTCCGAGCACAATTCAAAGTGTTGGTGTTGACCTTTAAAGCCCTAAACGGTCTCCACCTCCATCGTTCTGCCCGGACACTGAGGTCCAGCTCCGAGGGCCTTCTGGCGGTTCCCTCACTACGAGAAGCCAAGTTACAGGGAACCAGGCAGAGGGCCTTCTCGGTAGTGGCACCCACCCTGTGGAATGCCCTCCCACTAGAGGTCAAAGAGAACAACAATTACCAGACCTTTAGAAGGCATCTCAAGGCAGCCCTGTTTAGGGAAGCTTTTAATGTTTGATGGATTTCTGTATTTTAATGTTTGATGGATTTCTGTATTTTAGAATTTCTGTTTTGTTGGAAGCCGCCCAGAGTGGCTGGGGGAACCCGGCCAGATGGGCGGGGTATAAATAATAAATTATTATTATTATTATTATTATTATTATTATTATTAGTTTGAATAATTGAGCTATAACAATAATAATAATAATAATAATAATAATAATAAAGACATCTGAAGGCAGCCCTGTTTAGGGAAGTTTTTGATGATTGATGTTTTACTGTATGTACTTTTAATCTTTTGTTGGAAGCCACCTAGAGTGGCTGGGGAAACCCAGCCAAATGGGCGGGGTATAAAATAATAATAATAATAATAATAATAATAATAATAATAATAATAATAAATTACTTAGATGCCGCTTTCCCACCCCAAGCTGCACACAAAACTGCTTACAGCAAACACTGAAAACAACCAAACAAACACAAGAGCATTGGAAATACAAATATATAAGACACAGAGCATGTCAATACATTCAAAAATGACCAAAACCAGCAATTTGGCAAACACAGAATGAATTCTACATGACAAAACAAAGCAAACCTCTCCCCCCCCCCCAATCTTAGGCACAAGTACATAAATATTAAGCAAAATAAGAACTATACAGCAGCCTTAAAGTCACAGGAGGAGGGAAACCCAGCTTGGAAAAATAGTCCACTGAAAATCAAACCCTGCCTGTATACAGTATTTATCTACTCAATCCATACCCCATGTTTTCCCCCAAGGAAAAAGCAACCCCGTGAGGCTGAGAGGCACAAATTCTGGCCCAAATTATTGGAGCCAGTGAGCTCCAAGTGGAGATTCGAACCCTGGTCTCCCAGGTCCTCATCCAACACTCTAACCCAGTGATGGCCAAACTTGGCCCTCCAGCTGTTTTGGGACTACAGCTCCCATCATCCCTAGCTAACAGGACCAGTGGTCAGGGATGATGGGACCTGTAGTCCCAAAACAGCCGGAGGGCTGAGTTTGGCCACCACTGCTCTAACCACTACATCACATTGCCTCTCGTATAATGATGTTGCTTACTGATGTGCCACAGGTGTCCCGCTTCCCAGAACTCCATGGAATATGGGGGGGGGGGAATCTCCGGCGCACTTTCTTGGTGGGGGTGGGGGAGCAGATCAGGTGGCAGCCAAGAAAAGCGGCCTGCGCCAGCCTCTCCGCCAGCCGCCTTGCCCTGGCGCAGAAGGAATCCTTGCCGGCGGATGCTGCCATCTTGTGGTCTGGAAAGGCAGCGCCAGGCAAGACTCACCTGGGAGTGTTGTTAATATTATTTGATTTTAATAATAATAACAATAACAATAATTTTTTCCAGCCACTCTGGGCAGCTCCCATCCCAAACAGAATATTAAAAGCACAATAAAACATCAAACATTAAAAACTTCCCTAAATGTCACCCTTTATCACACGCTCAGGGCGGTTGACAGGATAAAATACAAGGTAATACACAAGTAAACAGTTAAAATGAAAACAACAAAACAACAACACCCCCTTCCCACAAACACATTTAAAAGGCTGGAGAATATTAATCAGCCCAAGGCATGGTTGAAGAGGAACGTTTTGCCTGGCGCCTAAAAATGTATTGTTATTATTATTATTTTGGGTTAGGACATTGTGGTTCTAAAAATATATAATTTGGGGTTTAGGACATTGTGGTTCTTTTCTGGGCCACGCTTTCAGAATAAAAATTTGCTTGTGCCACACCAACTTTTTTATTGATAAGAAAATGAAACGGAACAACTGCTTTATAATACTATTCCTGGGACATCCAGAAATTATAGAACATTGCAGCTACCTAAGAATGTGATTCATTCCCCAAATATATTGATAAAGGGATCTTCCCCAGTGCTGTGTTTGATCACAACCAGGGTTGTCCTCAGTCTCACTTGATCCTTTTGCTCCCCTTTTGAAAAGACATCTGGCCATATTTTTCAAATAAAGAAAAATATTTTGATGCTAGACTGTACAGCACTAAAATCTTTAAATGTTTCTTTGTTCTGGGATTCTCCTGCCACACTTGCCATATTCCCTGCCACGCCAGTGTGACGCAGTCAAACCTTTGAGAGCCACTGGCTCGTTTATTTGTGCCCATGCTCCCTTCCACCACTTTGGATGAATTACAGTATTGTTATGTTTATTATTGAGAGCATTTTCCCCCTGCTCCTTTTCAGCCGAAAAAGCTTCCGGAACAGTTAAAAATGAAGTCAAAACAAGATGCTCCCTGCATTGTGGGCTTACAATCTAAAACGCAACCACACAAAGAAACAACGGCATACAAGGAAAAAGGAACTGGGAGGGAAGAGGAAAATCTTTTAAAACAATCTATGGCTTCTTAAATGTGACTGGGGAGGTGGCGGTTCATTGCTTTTTGTTATTATGTTTTTATGTTGACAACCACCCTGTGACCTTCGGATGATAGGCAGTATTTAAATTTAATAAATACATGAACAATTACAATAAGGTAAAGGGACCCCTGACCATTTGGTCCAG
Organism: Zootoca vivipara; assembly: GCF_965207765.1. NCBI lineage: Eukaryota > Metazoa > Chordata > Lepidosauria > Squamata > Lacertidae > Zootoca > Zootoca vivipara. The sequence goes on along the minus strand of NC_142589.1, from coordinate 83,180,487 downwards.
TCGTGACCGACTCTGGGGTTGCGCGCTCATCTCGCATTATTGGCCGAGGGAGCCAGCGTATAGCTTCCAGGTCATGTGGCCAGCATGACAAAGGCGCTTCTGGCAAACCAGAGCAGCACATGGAAACGCCGTTTACCTTCCCGCTGTAGCGGTTCCTATTCATCTACTTGCATTCTGACGTGCTTTCGAACTGCTAGGTTGGCAGGAGCTGGGACCGAGCAACGGGAGCTCACCCCGTCGCAGGGATTCGAACTGCCGACCTTCTGATCAGCAAGCCCTAGGCTCAGTGGTTTAACCACAGCGCCACCTGGGTCCCTACAATGAATCAAAGCAAAATCTCTGGCATAAATTTCGAAAGGGCTGTCCCCACAATGACCAGTTTGCCCAGTTTTGTTGTGAAACTAATGCAACGGAGGAGCCCCGCTGCTCCCCACCGCTGACTCCCTCGGAAGGCGGGGCGGGGACTCTCCTTCCGCGGAGGTTTCGGATGCGCACCAGTCTGAGATTCTTGCCTTGCAGGGGGTTGGGCTGGATGACCCTCGGGGTCCCTTTCCAACTCTCCATATCTAAGGTTGCTCTCAACACCACTCCTGAGAGGTCGGTCGACACTTCTGCCCCCTGAGGCCGAGGTGAGGCCACTGAGGCTGCGACCGATCCGCCCACGTTGGACGGGCGCCGGTCCCAGGATCGCGGCTCCTTTGCAGCAGCGAGCGCTCCAAAGCCGAGGGAGAAGCTCCTCGCCCAAACCCAGCGCCTGCTGCCCCCCAACCTCGCTGCGGGGCTCCCCCCTCTGCACCCCATCAGCAGCTCCGAGCCTAGGCGCAGGGGACGCGGAGGATCGCGCGCGGGAAGGTGCGCAGCGCAGCCTCCGCGCCTTTCTGCGCAGCCGCCTGTTCCGGGAATGGGGAGGGTGGAGCGGGAATCACGTGACGAGCCCCTTCCCCCCCCGCCCGTGGGAAGGAAGCGGAAGAGGGACCCACGTGGGGGCGGGGAGGGCGGAGCAGAAGAATTTCCGCGTCTCCTGGCGGAGGAGGGCGGCAGAGCTCGGACGCCTGGGTTCCCCAGACGGGCGGAGGCGCGGACCTCGGACGGTCAGGTCCCTTCTCCGGACGCGGCGTCTCCGGACGCCCTTTCGAGCGCGATGGTAAGGCGGAGGAAGGGCGGGGGGGGGAGAGCGGCGCCTTCGCCGCCGAGGCTCCTGCGGGCCGGACCAGCGCCTGTCCCGGGCCAGGCCGGCGCCTCCGCGTCGTCTCGCCCTCCCCGACGGGGCGCAGCCGGAGGAGGAGGAGGAGCCCCCTGAACTATCTTTCTCTCCCCCCGCCCAGTCCGCTTCCTTAGACCTGAAGTCGAAGGAGGAGAAAGACGCCGAGCTGGACAAGCGAATCGAAGCCCTGCGGCGCAAGAACCAGGCGCTCATCAAGCGCTACCAGGTGGGCCGTGTAGACGCAGCAGCTGGATCCGGATTAAGGGGCATCGCCTGGGCGGGTGGGGCGGACAGGGGAGTCTGGCTCTCTGCACGTGCACAGAGTCCCTCGGGCGGCTAATCCGGGCGGGAGGAAGAGGCGTTGTCCGGCTAAGCTGCTTAGCGAGGCCCAGGCGCCTTTGCTTCGCTTGACCTTGCCAGGGGCAGCCATGCAATGGCAGAGCTGGAAGGGGACCCCAGGGGTCCTCTAGCCGAACCCCCCCTGCAAATTGCACAGCAGTCGTGCCTAAAAAAATCCCCAGGGACGGGGGGGGGCACGGCCCCTCTGCTTCAAGGCTTCCTGAGAAGGGGAGTCTACCACCTTCCAAGATCATGCAGAGATATGGAGGTCATCTAGCCCAACCCCCCTGGCAGGGAACACAGTTCAAGAACCCCTGGCCGGAAATGCCTTCCAAGGGAGCCCCTCCCCCCGGACTCTTCTTCTCCCTCCGAAGATGCAGAAAAGCAGCTGTGGAGGGGGGTCCCCCAAGAGGCCTGTGATTTCTTGGGGGTGGGCTGCTTGCCTCCCCACCTAATGCACTTTTCTCTCTCCCCCCCCCAGGAGATAGAAGAAGACCGCAAGAAGGCCGAGCAGGAAGGCATTGCCGTGACAGGGGTCCATCGCCACCCCCGCTCTGCGGAGGGGGAGGGCCCAGAGCGCCGACGGGGGGAACTGGATGCCCCCACCCTGACGGTGCAGGTCTTGCTGTCCCCGGAGGTGAGGGCTGCGTGGGTGCTGTGGGGGGGGAGGCAGAAGGGTGGGGGGCATGGCTAGGGAGGGGGGGCAAGGGGGCTCCTCCATCACCCTTTTCTGTCTCCCCACAGGAGAAGCGCCGGGTCAGCAGCGACAGGAAGCCCTTCCGCTCCAGCCCAGCCACCCCCTGGGGCTCCGTCCGAGGCACCCCCTACCCTGGCCCCCGCTCCCCACGAGCTGAGGGACCCCCGGAGCAGCCCCGATGGGAAGGGGCCGGCCCGGATGGCCCAGGGGCCAGCAAGCGGGGGAGAGGGCGAGGGGTCCGCGGACAAAGGGAGAGGGGCCGGGGGGGCCCTGCTGGCGACGCCGGGCCTGACCGGAGGTCTAAGGTGAGGGGTCTCGGGCCTTGGGAGGGGGGTGGGAAGTGGGGAGACCGGACCGCCCTCTCTGAGCCCCTCTATCTTGAGCAGGAATGGGAAGAGCGTCGCCGGCAAAACATTGAAAAGATGAACGAGGAAATGGAGAAGATTGCAGAGTACGAACGCAGTCAACGGGTGAGTCTGGGGGGTGGGGAGGGGAGGGGGCTTGTGCTGTCGGGAGGTGGGATCCGTATGGGCAATGAGCCTCTGGCCTGGCCTGGACCTGGGGGTCTCCCCCCTCTCTCTTCCCAGCAGGACGGTGCCCAGGAGAAGAATCCCGTCCGGAACTTCCTGGATGACCCTCGGCGCAGTGGCGCCTTTGCCGAGACTGACCGGCGGGAGGGCAGCCGGCGCCACGTCCGCAATTGGGGGGGCGCTGACTTTGAGAAGGTCAAGACGGGCATTGAGCAGGGCAAGCAGTGGTCGCCCCCGGTATGTGGCCTAATTCTTTCATTGAAATTCTACTCAATGTTGATCCAGAGTAGATTTCAGTGGAGTGAGCAGAGTGACAACTTAAACACGTTGCAGGATCCTCCCAAAATAGACCAGAGGCCATTGTATTTCATCCAGAAGAGCTTTGCTGCTACTGAAGGCAAATGAGCACAATGGTCACAAATCCAAAACATTCAGGATTGGCCCTGTCCATAAGAAATCCAGTTTGCAGCAGACTTAACTTAAACTTGCCATAACTTATAATAAGTCTTAACACTAAGCATACTCTGTACAGTTGTAACTTGGTTCTCAAATGCCTTGGTACTCGTATGCTTTGGCTCCCAAATGCCGAAGACTAGGTTTTTTTTAATTGAAAAACTACATTCCAAATTGTGGGTCAATTTATACACGGATACAATCTCCCATCATTTTCTCAATTTGGAGTCCCCCCCCCAAATAGGAGGGACATGGAGGCGTGTTATACACGGAAAAAATGGTAAGTGTTCTGGTTTTCGAACGTTTTTTTGGAAGTCGAACATCCAGCGTGGCTTCTGCTCGAGTGCAGGAAGCTCCTGTAGCCACTCAGAAGCCGCACCTTGGTTTTTGAATGGTTTTGGGAGTCGAACGGACTCCTGGAACGGATTAATTTTGAGAACCAAGTTTCCACTGTACGGAACACCACCCCAGAAGGAAAGGAGCTGCCGGGAGGCGGAGAGAATGTGTTTCTGCCCCAGGGATGTGTATGTGCCATGTGGCCCCCTGGCCCTCTGTGGGGCCCCTCCCTTCATTGGCCCTGGTTCATGCTCTCAGCAGGGGCATTTGGCCGCCATGGAAGTCTTCCTGGTCAGCTGCCGGGGGGGGGGGAGATGTCTGAAAGTAAAATGGGCATCTGATGTTGTGCCCGCTTTCGACCCCACCCGTGGCATGCGGCCCTTGGGAGATGCGACCCCCAGAAAAGGAATGTGGCCCTCTCCAGGGAATGGTTCCCTGCCCTGGAATGAAGGGGTCTGGCTCGGTGCCCCAGACCCCCATTTGCAGCTCTCCTGGTTTTGGGGGCTGCATCTTTGCAGCAAAGGGTTCCCTCCACCCATCTGCTCCTCTTTGCCCTTGGTACCTGATCTCCCTTTCTCCATCTAGAATCATAGAACTTTAGAGTGGGTCCCCCCAAGGGTCATCCAGCCCAACCCCGGGCAGCGCAGGGGTCTGACCTCTGCTTGAGAACTGGCTCTCCCCGGCAGGGTCGTGGTGGTGCCCGGCGCCGGGGGGTTCCGGTTGCGTCCGATTTGGACATGACACTCTCCATGACGGGCCGGGAGCGTGCCGAGTACGTCCGGTGGAAGCAGGAGCGGGAGCAGATTGACCAGGAGCGCCTGGCCAGGCACAGGCAGCCCACGGGGGAGTGGCGCCGCGAGTGGGACGCACAGAAGATGGAGGACGCGTAAGTTGGGGGGCAGGGGGCACGGGAGGAGGGGCTTTCCTGGGAGGGGGAATCCTGGTCTGGCGGGTGGGGGGCAGATTGGACTCTCACTTTCAGTGGGGGGACGGGACTGGGTGACCCTGGGCACCACTCACTTGCAGAGCAGGGAATGCAAGGGGAGGGGGGGCCCTTTAGTTACCTGTTTCATAATATTATAATTAAAAAATAAAGCTCCAAAGCAGTTTACAAAGCAATAAAATCATCCCTAAGAAAAAACCAGCGATTAAACATTGCAGAAGGCAAAGAAGATTCCTTGCGATCTCCACTTGGAAGTGGGGGGGGGGGATTGGCTGGGCAGAAGCGCCTTTTTGGAGGGGTTTGGTGCCTTCCAAGTTGCAGGGAACCAGGCAGAGGGCCTTCTCGGTAGTTGCACCCGCCCCGTGGAACGCCCTCCCATCGGATGTCAAAGAGAAAAACAGCTACCAGATTTTTAGAAGACATCTGAAGGCAGCCCTGTTTAGGGAGGCTTTTAATGTTTAATCGATTATTTTATTTTTTTGTTGGAAGCCGCCCAGAGTGGCTGGGGAAACCCAGCCAGATGGGTGGGGTATAAATAATAAAATGTTATTGTTATTGTTATTGTATTCCAAGGGCTCTGAGCAGCCTCCTAGAATCACAGAATTTGGACCCCCAAGGGTCATCCAGCCCAACCCAACCCCTGGCTGATCCTCCTCACTGTCCTCCTCCCCCCTTTCCCTTTCCCAGGTTTAAAGAGGGTGCCAAGCCCAGCGGTCCAGGTGGTGGCAGGCATGGTAAGGAGAATTTTTGAAGGGGCTTTGGGGCGACCCTCTGGGCGGGCTCCTGGGTCCAGACCCGTGCGACGAGCTTAGGTGCTTCAGGCACCGCTCACGCTGAGGTTCCCGCTCTCACTTAAATATATAATAATACACTAGTCTCAGATCTCCACCCTGGGCCCCCTTTCCCCCTCTGCTTCCTCAAGGACCCGCTGCACACTCTGCTCCGCTTCAGGACAGATGTATCCTTCCCCTTTCTTGCTTTCCTTTGATCTCACTGGAGGTCTCTAAGCAGAGGTTGGGTGGCCACCTGTCTTGCCTGCGTTTCAAGGGGTTGGCTGGCTGATCCTCGGTTCCCTTCCAACTCTCCCATCCTAGGGGGATTCCTGCCTCCTGCAGACCCTTTTCCCTGCCAGCTCCTTCTCCTGTTTCTGGCCAAGGGGGGGAGCAGCTCAGAGGCCAGCCAGGAGGGCCCCCCCCCAAAATGAATCTCCTCCTCTGGGCGTGCCCGGGGCTCCTCCAGGACTCCTGCTTTGGGGAGAGGGAGAGAAGGGGGCGCTTAGGGGGCACGGCTTGGCAAGGGTTAAGAGCTGCATTCCTAGAGGGGACAGGAAGTCAAGACTGGAGGGGCAGGTCCTCCAGAGCAACAGCCCCTCCCTTCCAGCCAAGTTCCTATAGGGCAGGCCTATCCAACTCCCAAGAGACTGTGATCTACTCCCAGTATTAAAAAACTGCCAGTGATCTATCTATTGTCATTGGAGGGAGGAGGAGCGTGTGTGGGGTGGGTGGATCGCCCAGTGTTGTTGAGCTTTTGGGGGGAAGATTGCACAGAGTTTTTTAGCTCCCCCCCCATTACTTTTTGTGCATGGTAAGGATCCTGTGACCTACCAGGATCAGCTGGGGATCTGCTGGTTGTACATCCCTGTTCTATGGCACCTCCCCACCCAACAGGCTCAACAACTCTGGGCAGTCTCCCCTCATCTTGTCACAGTATATTTGTTTATTATCCCGTATTAAATTGCCGCGTTGGCTCTTTGCAATAAACTCGTGGTTTTTGGGTTGCGGTTTGGGCACTCGGTCTGTAAAAGGTTCGTCACCCCGGTCTATATGGAGACATCAGTCTCGGCGTTTCCCGCCTTTTGCTACAGTTCTTGCAGGGACGCATCCTGCCTTTGTTCCCCAAGGAACTGGGAACTATTCTGACCCCCAGTTTGTAAATTCACAGTTTCTTCTTCTGCCTCTGGGGTTTCTGCTTGCGAGGTTTCTGTCAAGGCTGCCTGCAACTCCGAGGCTTCTGGTCTCCCCCTTGTGACCACTTTTATTTCTTGAACCTGCCGGGCTAAATCCTTCCCTATGAGAATCGGATATTCCATTTTTCCCAGATCCCGAATCTGTACTCCCTTTAAAGTCCTGGTACTGAATGGGCACCTTAGCAAGTTTGGCCTCAAACTTCCACTCCTGTGTCCCTTAATCCTTTAAAGACTTCTTTATTTATGACAGAGGTCACCAATCTAAGGCCCATGGGCCAGAAGCAGCCCGGGAGGGTTGCTTAACCGGTGCATGAGCCACCCCCGAACCAAGCCACCTGTTCGGTGAGTCCCCACGCGCTGCGCTAAACCGGCACAGCGTGGCGCGGGGACTCTCTTCCGTGGCTCCAGAAATTGCTTCTGCGCATGCCCAGATGCCGGAAATTGTGCCTGTGCATGTCCGCAGCTCTGGAAATCGCTTTTGTGCAGGCACAATTTTCGGCGTCTGGGCATGCTCAGAAGCGATTTCCGGTGCTGCAGACATGCGCAGGTGCAATGTTCGGCGTCGTGCTGCGCTGGTCTGACCCACTGAGAATCTCCGCAGGAGTGATCCGGCCCATGCTCAGTAAGCCTTGCCGACTCCTGATTTATGGTAACAGTCTCCTATAAACACACTTTATATTTCAGCCTGACTCCTATTCTATCTCCCTCCCCAACTCCCAACCTCCCTCCTCAACCACCTCCACTCAACTAACTCTCTCCCTCTAAAGCCTCTCTTTTTGAACCCTCCCTCCTGGAACCACGGCCAATCAGAGGCTGCCGTTCTTTAACCATTTGCTGGCAGGAGAACCATCACAATCCAGAGGCAGCCCTCCTTGGCTGCTCTCTGCCCTCCTGATTCCTTCCTTCCTTCCTCTTCCCCTACAGATGAGCCCAGGCGGCCCCCCAAACCCCCCACTTTCGGGCAGTTCCTGGCTGAACCGCAGCCGGAGCGACGCAGGAAGGGCCGTGGCCGCGGAGCAGGCAGGCGAGGAGGAGGGGGAGCGGGACCCCCCAAGCCCTACAGGTGAGGCTGGTCTCTGCGAAGATCCGGAGATCCGTGGGGCGGACCCAGGACACCCCCTGCTTCTCCCCCTGGGGGTGGTGGGGGGTGGCACCTCCGTCCTGGTTCAGCTATCGGGGCGAGTCTTAACTCTGGGTCTCTCTCCTGCCAGCATGCATGATGATCGCTGGGAGGGGCAAGAGGAGGAGCCGGCGGCAGATCGAGCCCCAGAGCAGGAGGAGGCAGGCAGGGCTGCTGCCCAGCAGGTCAGATGGGTGGGGAGGGATTTTTGGGGGTGGGGTCTTGGTCTTTCACCGGCTTCCCCTAAAGAGTGGCTCTCAAACTCTTTTCTCTTCAGAATAAAAATCGTTTTGGCTCCCAAATGCCGCAAAAACCCGGAAGTGACTGTTCCGGTTTGCGAACTATTTTTGGAAGCCGACTGTCCGACGGGGCTTCCTATTGGCTGCAGGAGCTTCCTGCAGCCAATCGGAAGCTGTGATTTGGTTTCCGAACATTCTGAAAGTCAAACAGACTTCCGGAACGGATTCTGTTCGACTTCCGAGGTCGGACTGTAGACTACACTGCACTGAAATGCTGAAATGTTTCTCTGCTTGCTCTTGACTCTTCCTGCCACGTACTTGGAGAGCCAGTGTCCTAAAGTGAAAACGACATCTCTCGATCGTTGTCGCTGCCACTAAGCAGCACAGGACCATGGAAAGACAGGACTGTTGGGGCTGGAAGGGATCCCAAGGTGCCATCTAGTCCACCCCCTGCAAGGTAGGAATCTCAGCTGAAGCATCCGTGGCTGATGGCTGTCCAACCTCCACTTAAAAACCTCTGAGGAAGGAGTTATTATTATTAATTATTATTATTATTATTATTATACCTTCCCATCTGGCTAGGTTTCCCCTTCCAACGCCATCAACTAACGTTGAGTCAGAATTTTGCCATTTCTGCCATGAATGCTTTAGTAAATATTCCTGTATTGTAGGGGGTTGGGCTGGATGACCGCTGGGGGACCCTTTCCGGCTCTACAGTTCTGTGCTTTACGAATTTGAAGCCATGGGTTCAGGTCCTGAAATAAACGATAAATTGCAAGAACTCAGGCCACAAGAAGATGGATTTCAAATAAATCTTCACAAGGTTTAATTGATGTGATGCGGAGTTTAAATAGGAATCAATCCCAATATTGAAGGCAAATTAAGGTAAATTCCAGTAAAAATCAGGACATGGCCCTGTTTCGACTATTCTTCGTCAGCTGGAATATTGAGAAATTTGAAATAAATCTTAGAATAATTCTCCTTATAATAAAAATTCATTCAGATCTCTAAACATAAAGTTTTATCATATGTAAAAGACAGAGACTATGTTTAAATGAACATAACAGGTATATCTGTGAGTAACTAACCTTACATCAAACTTACATTCTGTTTTCTAAATAAAGAGTTAAATTGCTTATAGTGTACAAAAATAGCTTGTCTGTGCTTTAAATGATAAACCATCTTAAAATAATAATCCTTATTTCAGGAATACATGTAATTTTCTAAAGACAAAGTTATATTACTTATAATAAACAGAGGTAGCTTATCAAAGATTCACAGGTCAAAGTGTACCAAGTATGTTTGCCTTGCTAGCTCAAATTGTTTGTAGCATTTAAATGAAAGAGGAAATGAGGTTGTAGCAAAATGAAAGAGACAGTAGAATGGGTTCAGGTCCTGCCTTCGGTGCCCTTTTTGGCCTCTCTATGTGGTTCTTTGAAGTGTTCGGCCTTGGCCCGCTGACCCCTGGCGTTGTCCTCCTTCTGCAGGTGGGGCCCCCCACCTCCCCCAGCCCCAGGGAGAAGGAGGAAGAGGAGGAGGAGGAGGAAGACCAGTGGGAGGACGTCAGCGAGGGAGAAGAGGAGGAGGCCGAAGGCAGCGGCAGCCAAGGCCTCTCTGCTGAGGAGCCGGAGGACGGCGAAGGGCCTGGCTTGCCTCCCCGGCCCCCGGGGCGAAATGGCCAACTCTCTCTGACCATGCCTGCCCCTGATGCAGAGACCCCCAGCGCAGAGGGGAAGCCGCTCACCCCCTTCTCGCCGGCCGAGGGCTACTGCCCCGTCTCCGACTGGGGAGAGGAGATGGAGCTGAGTTCCCCCCAGGCCAACCCCACCCAGAATCCCCTGGCAGGTGAGGAGCCAGGAGGGATGGGGTGGGGGGTCCGGTTCTGGGATCCTGGGTCCCAGGCCCTGCTGTTTCCATGGGTCAGAACTCGGTCTGGGTCCTCCCAGCGCATAAAGTAACTGAGGGGGCTGGGAAATCCTCTCTCTCCCCCTCCAGCTTGTGCAGCCATTGCTTCTTCCTTCTCGTTTTGCAGGGATGAAGGCCTCAGACCCTCCAGCCAAGCAGGGCTCCCCCCAAGCAGAAGGGGCGGCCCCTCCTGGACCCATAGCGGCCCCCTCAACTGTGGCAAGAGAGGAGAAGGAAGAGGAGGACCCCGAAGTCGTGACCCCCGGAGGAGGAGGAGGAGGAGAGGCTGCCCAGGAGCTTGGAGAGCCAGGTGCTGCGAGGGGCAAGCGAGGACCCCCCCCCCACTCCTCTCTGCCAGACATGGCTCTCCCTGGGGGACTGAAGCCCTTTCCTCTCTCTCCCCCCAGGCGCTGCTATGGATCAGGGTCCGGCAGCTGCGTCCGGCGCGGTGGAGATCACCGGTTTCCAGCGGGTGCGTTTCTGTAAGCTGCCCCCCAGTGGGCTCTAGCGGCAGCCCTCCCTGCGGGGCGGCCCTGGCATGGGGAGCGAGGACCTCTGTCTCCCTGCCCTGGCTCTGCAGCGCCACCTCCTGGCTGCTCCCTCTTCTAGCCCCCCCTTGCATGCACACCCGTCCTCCTCTCTGCATGGCTGGCCTGATCGCCCACTTCCTAGCAGCAGTGCCTCTCTGAGGTTTCAGGCTGGGGGGGCGGGGGTCTCTCCCAGCCCCACCCGCAGATGCTGTCGTTTGAGGGCCAAAACTATGGACTTTCTGTCTGCAGGGAAGGAGCTCTGCCCCAAACGGTGGCCCCCCGTGGGCTGTTGTTTTAGGGGGTCTGCATCACCCTCCTCCCTGGGCATTAAAGGCAAGGCCCCCCATGGGCACAGCTGAGCGGCTCGGGGGGGGGCGTTCCTGAAGTGGCTCTTTTGTGCATTATTTATTTCGTTTCTATACCGCTTTATATACCGTTTTAATGAAACAATCTAGAATCAAACATTTCTGAAGAAAGTCAAATGATATGTTGCATCTTTTCAGATTACGGACGCGCCCAACCCGGAAGTCCCGGAACGGGTTATTTTCGGTTTCGGCGCATCCGTAACCTGCGCACATGCGCAGAAGCGCCACATTGCATCGCGCATGCGCAGATGCGGCACTTTATGTTGCGGCCTTTTCATGTTGCGAACGGGCCGCCGGAACGGATCCCGTTCGCAACATGAGGTTCCACTATATACAGTCAAAGCAACATGCCGTATTTTTCGTGTATAAGATGACCCCTATTTTTTGAGCCCAAAATTAAGAAATAAATTTATTTATATATTTAATTGCAGCATTCCATGTATAAGACAACCCCCAATTTTAACTTGAAACTTTTGGGGGGAAATATAGTCTTATATACGGAAAGAAAACTAAAATATTATCTTAAAGATATCAAAATAAAACATTACAAAGGAGGTGAACTACTACACATATTTGACACAAACCAAGTTAACATTTTTTTAATAAAATACTTTCTTTAAAAAAACATTGCTAAGTGAAGTCAGATATAAAATGCACACTTAAAACAGCATGATTAACAAGGGGGGGGGGAATTCCCCTCGGAATGAGGGGAATTTTGCTCCTTCCCTTCCCTGGCAACATTCAACCGGCCTAGGAAATGGGCACAGCTGCCTTTCTGCTGGGCCAGGAACGCAGAGTGCTCCCCTCTCCCCCCCCCCGAGCCCCTGGGTGCAAAGAGGCTGGCCAGAGCTGGTGGGAGTGAGTGGGGTTCAAAGTGAGGAGGGGCTGCAATTCTGGGAAAGAAGGGCAGAACAGGAGGAGGCTGGAGAGTCCCTGTAGGAATTCCCCCAGTCCTTCCCTGGTGGAATCCTGGCCGCAATTATTTAAAGCAATTATTTAAAGCGGGGAGGAAGTAGATTCTTAAGACACACAAATAGGAAACCACATTCAGGGATTGCATCGTATTTATTTTTATTAACCCCAAGGAGCTCAAGATGGGTTCCCCTTCGCCCCATTTAATCCCCACAACAACCCAGCTGAGGTAGGCTGAAAGAGTGAGGCCCGCCTCCCCCCGTGAGCCTCAGAGGTGGAGGAGGGATCTCTAATTTGGTCCACAAGGTCCTAGTCCTCATGTAATCCTCACGACGACCTTGTGAGGTGGGTTGGGACAGAGGCAGTGACTGGCCCAAGGTCGCGCCCAACCAGCTTCCTGGCCGGGGGGGGGGGATTTGAATTTTGGTTGTCTAGATTCTACCCTGACGCTTGGAAGGGGGGGCTGGCCAGAAGCCCCTTTGTGGGGAGGGGCTTGGTGCATTCCAAGGGCTCTGAGCAGCCTCATAGAATCACAGAATCGTAGGGTTGGCAGGGATCCCCAGGGGTCATCTAGCCAAACCCCCTGCTAAATCCAGGTCTCCTCCAACCTTTTAGTGTTGACATGCAATAATTTCACAATTATCTGTCTATGTGTTTCTAATAGTATCACCAAATCAGTAATTTTTGATATAAATGTAAAAACTACTCTGAAAATTTATTATTCCAAAAGTGAAACCTTCATCTCATCTGGTTGTAAATATTAAGATTATACCAGCAAGAATGAGTCTTTCTGTAAAATTTTTTGATTTAAATCAAGTCTTACTGACTTGTGATTTAAATCAATTTGATTTAAATCAAATCCACCCTGAGCAATGCTTCTGAAGACCCGTTGCTGAGAGCCGCAGGAAGGGAGAGTGTTGGGTCTTGTGGTCAAATCCTGGCTGCAGGTTTCCCATTGGGGCACCTGGTTGGCCGTTATAAGAACAGGAGGCTGGCCCAGATCCGGCAGCCAGGCTCTTCTGATATGCTAATAGAACCTCCAGGTCCAGAGGCAGTCTATCTTGGTTCCTAGGCTCTATGGGGCATTTAGCCACTGCGAGGGCTGCATGCTGGACCAGCTGGGCCAAGGGCCTGATCCTGCAGGCTGTTCTTTGGGGGGGGGGCAGGAGCTACATATCGTTGCTGGTTGGGGAAAAGTGCTTGTCTGTTTCTCTGCTTCTGTTTGCAGCATTAAACCTTTTCTCTTTCTCTCTGACGCTTCTCTTTGGGCTCTTCTCCTCTTCTATGCATGCAGCCCCCACTGCCTTGGGGTGACCCCCCCCCCTGCTTCTCTGTCTCATGATTTGCCAGCTGGGTTGATTAATGGGCTGTGGCAGAGGGGAGACCCCCTCCAGTAGGAGTTTCTTTGGGGGGGGGCAGAGAGCAAAGGGATGCTGCTGCATGTTTGGGAAGGGGAAGGCAGTTGCCTTGGGCCCGATGGGATGTTCCTCTCCTCAGTTACAACTGCGTTGTGGGGGTTGGACTGGATGACCCCCCAGTGTCCCACCCAGCCCTGCAATTCCATGTTTCTTCAGCTGTGCAGTTGGCCTGTTTAAACGGGGATGCTGCCCTCTGCTGGGAAAGCAGGGCACTGCAAGACAAGCCCATTCAGGTCATACTTATTAGCCTGCAGGAGGATAATGCTTATTATTACGGTATTATTATATTTTATTTTTATTCCCCACCCATCTGGCTCCCAACAGAATTAATGATAATACTTTTTACCTGGGAAGAGGAAGTGGCCATTGTTTCTTGCACCTGATTTTCAAGATTATTTGGCTTTGGCAAGAGCAGAGAGCAGGGCTTCCTCTTCAAAAAATTTCCGCAAAGACCCACAGGGGATTGAGAGACTTCAATGGCTCTTGAGAATTCTTTTGGCGTTTTTGCCGCTGGTTTGTAGAATTGTGGGCTTAGAAGGTGCCCATAGTCCATCTTGCCCCGAACCTCCTGCAATGCAGAAATCCCTGGCAGGTGGCTTGCTCCATTTCCAGCCTTTCAGATATTTGAAGAAGGCTCTCGTATCATGATTATTTCATTATTCACTTTTGGCGTGGGCTGCTTATTTTGGGCCCGTCCCAATCAAAACAAAGCACGAACTCCCAGCGAGACTAAAACGCATGTTAAATTTCAAGGCAAGAGCTAAGAAACACCAAATGGCGTGCTGGTGTTTTTTGTTTGTTTGTTTGTTTTAATGGGTCGCTTCATCTCCACTGGCCCATCCCTTCTCTGCCTGGCTCACCTGCGCCCAGGTGTGTGCACGTGTGTGCGCATGTCGGGAAGGGTCTCGGGTGGGGCCTGTCCTCCCCTCCTGCTTGTGACTGACTCTCTTTCCCTCCCGTCCCCCCAGGAGCAGACGGAGGAAGCCTGAGGCCCAGGAGGACATTACCTGTCGCTCTGATCACCAAGGGGTTGTGGGGCAGATCCTGAGAGTTTGGAGCCAGAGCAGCTTCCTCCATGGAGGGGGTGGGATCTGGAGCCCTCCCCCCCCTCCTGCTTGGACCACTCCCTTGCACAGCCTCCAATGAGTGGGGGGACGCCAGCCCCTGCCCTTCCCTGCACCAATCAATGCCTTTTGCTGCTGTTCACGCAAGTCAACCTGGCAGGCGGGGAAAGTGCCCCCCCTCCACCTGCATGTGACCCCTGCCAGATGAGGCAACATTTTTCAGGGGGAGGATTTGCTTTGCACCCCTTGCAGTCCCTGTCATCGTTCCCCCTTCTGTGCATCGCTCTTTATGCCATTTCCAGGATTGGGGGGCTCTGAGGGTGGGGAGAGCAAGGCCTCCAGTCTGGCACGGGGTAGCAGCGGCAGCAGCAGCTCCTTGTATATCAGGAGGGGCTGCCCCCTCTGCTGGAGTGAGGGCTGTCTGTGGGGCTGCCCCATATCATGTGCAAATGAAAGGGTTTCCTGTCAATAAAGCCTTTCCTGCGATTGCCTGCTTTGTCCTCCCTTGCTAGAGTGAATCTGGGTGTGGGGGTTCTCAGGAGGGAGGGGTCTTCCTCTCCAGGGGTTGGGGTGAGGGTGTCGTCGGATGCCTTGGGCTGGATTCAGTGTGTCCTCTTTTTAAATAGTTACTGCATCTCTTGGGTAGGAAACTGTAGGGTGAGAATCTCCCCAAGTATGGCTATGGGCTCACTGGCCGCTCTGAGACTTAGAAAGGCTGCAAGGTCCAGCCCCCTATTTTCCCTAGGAGAGGGGCTGGAAGGTGCCTGTAGGAAGCCCACCCAGCTGCAACTTGCCCTTCCCTCCCCCCCTGCTTTCCAGTGGTAGAGTAGATCTGAGCATGGAGGTTCTACCTTAGCCGCTGCAGGTAGGCAACCCCTCCCAAGGGCTCTCTCCTGACCCACTAAGGGAGATGATAACACAGTAGAAGTCTAAACAGCAACAAAAACTGTGGAGTTGGAAGGGACCCAAAGGGCCATCTAGTTCAACCCCCTCTTGCAATGCAGGAATCTCAGCTAAAGCATCCTTGACCATCCAACCTCTGCTTAAAAACCTCCAAGGAAGGAGAGGCCACCGTTGTCTGTTCCCCTCCCGAAGGGCTCTTCCCATCAGAAAGTTCTTCCCGATCTTGAGTCGGAATCTCCTTCCTTGTAACTAGAAAACATGGGTTCGAGCCCTACCCTCCGAAGCGGGAGAAAACGAGAGCTTCCTCCCTCTTCCATGCGACAGCCCTTGGGATGTTTGAAGGTGGCTATCATTTCTACTCTTGCCTCCCTCTTTTCCAAGCTAAACATCCCCAACTCCCTCAACCTTTCCTCATACATAAGGCTTGGTTTGCAGACGCTTTGCCATCAATTGAAACTTCGATGGAAATCATGTAACGGAAGAGATAAGCTTGTGAGAGCAGCTTTTCGAAGACACTCTTTTCGGAGAATCGCTGCCACTTCCTGCGCCCCGTGGCGCCCGCGCTGCTCTTAGCGCCCCCACCCCAGGTAATCCCACCGTCCCCCAAGGGAACCGCTATCTAACCCCCCCCCAAGTCCCTAAAAAGGTCCGGGGGGGGGACTGGTGCCGGGACAGCAGATGGAGGAGCAGCGACCGGGCGTCGTCTGAAGGCTCCTCAGGGGGAGAAACTGAGGCAGCGAGTGAAATTTAGCGAATTTTGTAAACCAGATCCCGACTTCCTCTTTTTGGCGGTATAAACGGGGAGGAAGCCGGTCAGCAGCCGCCCCAGAAGCAGGAGAGAGGGAGCGGGTGCCTGGTTCTTGCTCCGCAGGGTGAGTGTGTGAGAGATCGCCCCCCCCCCCAACCCGGTCACCCCAAAGGGAAGCGGGGAGAGCCGCCTCGGATCTGAGCGGTGCTGATGAAAAGCTCCTGCGCGCAAGCAGAGCGCAGAGGTGGCAGTCTGCCATGGCGGGGAGCTGGGAGAGGCGTGTTTAGGGAAGGGGCTCCTGCTGCTGTACCCCGATCTATTTTTGCACCCGGAGTTATTCCCCCCCAAAAAAGTAATTTGGCTCCGGGTAGTTCGCGATCCGTTCCCCTGTCAAGCCAGGAGCTGCTGCCCCCCCCACCCTAGTGAACCCCCCAAAACAGGTTGTATCGCAATGCTGGGGGGGGGGGAGCCGCTGCCCCTCTCTCCCTCCCTCTCCAACGGGGTTTGAGTGCTTCTCATTCCCTTTATGTTTGATGCCTTTGGGGGTTCCTTCAAGGAATGAGGTCCGGTAGTGGTGGTGGTGGTGGTGATGATGATGATGATGAAAGGAGCTGCAGGCCTGCCACAATTGCGGAGTCCCAGGTTGCCTCAAGTAGGCTGCCAAAGCCCCCGTGAAGACCCTGTTGTCTTCTCTGCCTGCCTGCCTGCCTCCGGGTCACACGATTCTGCTTCTGCTGCAAAAACAGATTGGGTAATAATGCCCCCGGCAAACGCAACTTCTCTCCCCCCCCCCCCTCCGCGCTCCGATTCTCTGCCCCCTCCCCATCTGCTCTTCGGTAATGGGCGCGCTTTGCAGGGTCTATGGCGCGTGGGAACAGGGGGAGCCCAGGAGGGCCCGGCTGGGTTGAGGGCTGGCAAAGGGGGGGGGAGGGGGCAAAAGGGGAAGAAGCCGGGGAAGAGAGAGAAAGAGGGCGGAGGACAGAAGCTCGGAGGAAGAGTGGAAGTTGTGACACTGAGGCTGAATTCCTCGTAACTTATTTGCACCTGCAAAAGGTTCTCATCTGCCTTCTGCGGAAGCAGTCATAAAATGCAGCCACGCAAAATCAAGCCTGATACCTTCTAGCCAAAGGTTCAAGACGACTAATATTGGAATGTTTTTTAAATAAAAAAAATCTACACCCTGGGTCTCTAATTCTCAGCCTAGCCTATCTCGCAGGGTTGTCATGGGGATTAACTGGGAGGAGAAGAAACACGCGTCTGCCACCTGGAGCTCCTTGAGGAAAAAATGCGAGAGGGATTCGAGGTCAGACTTGCACCTCCCCAGCCTGCGCTTGGCCCCATTGGCCGCCCCTAGATGTCCTCGGGACCCCCACCCTCTCCGTCCCCCCCTTCTGGGCGACCTCTCCTGGTCTCAAGCAGCTCCACTCACAGCTTTCCAAACAAGGCGCGCCTCATTCCAGGAACTTTGGTTGCCCATTTTTCTGTGCAGCCACCAGGATTCTCTCAAGTGCCTGTCGCTTTTCCACCCGGGGATTGCGTCTGTGAAATCCCAGGAGCCCTGAAACGCTGCTGCTCCCCGTTTCAGAGGAGGCGCCTTCCTGAGCTCCCTCCGGCCAGCTGGTGGCTCTGGCAGCAGCAGGGAAGCGACATTCGGGGCAAAGGGGGCGACGGGAGGCTGGAGGGCGAGGATGGGGGGCTGGACTGGGAGGCATCCCGGGCATTGCCTTGGCGCAGGGAAGAGAACATGGTTTAATTTGCGGCATGTCTGCTTTGCGGGCAAAAAGGCAACGGGGGTGGGGTGGGGGTCTCTCTTGATGTTCGTACCCGGACAGACAGACCCTCCAGGGGTGGACCGTGGATGCTCTGAACCCTGGTGCAATGCTCTGAACGACTGGAAGCAATTCCTGAATTATAGGAGCCCAGCTGTTCCGGAAGAAACCAGCCTTAAATGCGGTGCCTCCCTGAAGCAGCTTAAATCGACTTCATATCAGAATTCGCCAGAGAATAAGACCGCGGAGTCAAAACGGGTTAGGGCTTCCCCGGGGTGTCGTTTCCCCCCATCCGTCCCCCCCCACACTAAGGGTCATGTGGTCCGACCCGCTGCCCAGAGCTTGACTCACAGAACCCCCAAAAGATGGTCCTCTGACCTCTGCTGCCATATAGTCTCTTCAGTTTATGTTGTATTTTATTATTGCGTCCCGAAGCTTCATGAGTAAAATTTGCAAGATTTCCCCCCCCTTCTATTTGGAGGCTCTCTCTGCTTTTGTTGCAAAAAAGTAAGTTTCTTACCCAGCACCTAAAATAGCCTAGCGCTGTACGGAGCAGGACCTTAACAACGACGCCACTATCTTTATTATAAAGAAAATATGCGCTGTGTAATTAACTCTGCAATAGACAACTAATACAAACTGATTTTTTTTAAAAAAAACTCGGCAGCTACAGCCGGGAAGAGGGGGCTGTTCCCAAACGTTGGAACTCCCTTCCTAGGAAAGCAACACTGGTCTATTAATATGTTTGTTTTTACTTGTGTCCCGGCCTGAGGAAAACAAACAAACAAACAAATAAAATTTAGGGTCACCTGCATAATCAGAGCTTTGGGCAAATGTTCTCTCGTTCTGTAGATGTTCCTGTACGCAAAGGTAACCTTTTGGGGAGGGGACCAGGCTGGAGAGGGGACACACATTGAGTCCAGCCCCAGCCTTGTGGATATGAGCACCACAAGTGCATTGCAAGGGGCCGGACTATCTACGATTCTGTGGTTCTTCAGCTGCTATTCCTGCATTGCAAGGGGTTGGACTGGATGACCGCTGGGTTCCCTTTCAGTTCTACAGGTCCATGATTTCCAAGAGGCCGGGCTTTGCCTAGGCTAGAGAGGGCTCCCATCTCTGGCCCTGACTCTTCTCTCCCACCTGCCCGCCCCCTGCAGGACTCCCCGCGGCTCAGCGATGGACGACTTCACCGACTTCTACACGGAGTACAACGGTTCCGACCCGGACCCCTCCGACTCGGGCCCTCTGGTGTTCGAGGAGCCCGGCCTGGGCGCCCTCCTGTGGGTGGCGCTGACCCTCTACGCGCTCGTGTTCGTGGTGGGCGTGCTGGGCAACGGCGCCGTGGTCTGGGTGGTGGGCTTCCAGATGCGGCGCACCGTCAACACCACCTGGTTCCTCAACCTGGCCGTGGCCGACTTGCTCTGCTGCCTGGCGCTGCCCTTCCTGGCCGCGCCACTCGCCTCCGACCACCGCTGGGCGCTGGGCGACTTTGCCTGCAAGCTCTTCCCGTCGCTCACCATCCTCAACATGTTCGCCAGCATCAACCTGCTGGTCCTCATCAGCATCGACCGCTGCTGCCTGGTGCTACGGCCCATCTGGTGCCAGAACCACCGCTCGGTGCGCCTGGCCTGGGGGTCGTGCGCCCTGGCCTGGCTGCTGGCGCTGGCGCTCACTGCGCCCACCTTCTTCTCCCGCAGCACCTACACGTATTACGACAAGAGCACGTGCCGCACCAGCTACGCCGCTTTCCCCGGGGATCCCCGCGTGACCGAGGTCTCCGTGGCTTCCACGCGCTTCGCGCTGGCCTTCGCGCTCCCGCTGGCGGTCATCTGCGTGTGCTACGGGCTGCTCCTGCACCGGGTGCGCAGCTCCCGCTTCGGGCAGCGCTCGCAGAAGACCCTCAAGGTGGTGCTGGTGGTGGTGGTGAGCTTCTTCGTCTGCTGGGGGCCCTACCAAGTGGCTGGCCTCATCCTGGCCTCCGAGCCCGCGGACAGCCCGCTCGCCCGCTCAGTGAACAAGGCGGACCCCCTGATCGTGAGCTTGGCCTACGTCAACAGCTGCATCAACCCGGTCATCTACGTCCTCGCGGGCCACGACTTCCAGAGCAAGGTGCGCCGCTCCGTCAAGGCGCTTCTGCGCAACGTCTTCAGTGAGGAGTCCACGTTCGGACGCTCCTTCGCCGACGGCCACGCGGGGACGCAAGACACGTGCGCAGCGGCCACCACGGAGGACCGCAGCGACCCCAGCGACCGTAGCGCCAGCACCGCCGTGTGAGGAGGGGGCCACAACAAAGGAGACCCTGCTAGGGCGCTCTGTCTGCGCAACGCCCATCCTCTTACTTGCTTAGCTCTGGGAGGGGGGCAGCCCCACCCAGGCAGTCTCTGCAGGCTCCTAGACCCCTGAGACCATTCGCACGCACCCCCACCTTCACGGGGGAACTCCCTGTCCATTGACATCAAGCAGGCTCCTTCCCTGTGCTCTTTTCGGCGCCTGCGAAAAACATTCTGGTCAGACAAGCCGACCCAGAAGCGTAGGAGGTGGATTTTAACCTGTTGGAGTATTTTAACTTTTGTATGTTTTAAAGTACTGTTGTACATTTTTCTCAGTTTTCTTATCTTTTTGTAAACTGCTTTGAGGCGTGTTTTTTTTAAAACAATCAAGCTATGCATGCACTTTATGAAATAAACAAAACAATCACAATAGATTTACCAAGCCACCCTCCTCCTTTATTTGTGCGCTGTCTTTCCATAGTTCAAACGTTGCTCAACTTACTATGCGTGAAAAGATCGACAAAATTACAAAAATTACCAATGGAGCCATAATAAGTGATACACGAAAACCTTTCAAGACAAGTCTCTGTGTTTTTTTGGACTGGGTGACTCCAAGGGATGGGGGGCACAACCCCTTTGATGCCCTCCTCCAGTTTGCCCACAGATGCGCAGAGGAAACTGTTTAGTAGGAGAGGATATATTGATTAAATATTATCCTTCCTCACTCACACTAGTGACTCAGTAGCAGAGTACATTCCCCAGTTGGTAGATTCGTTTGAATCTCTTGAGTTAGCAATCCAGTCTGGCTTGTCCAGATTGGGTTATTCCTGGTAATTTCCCCTTTTATCTCTCTTTAAAATAATAAAGACACAACAGTATTCTATTAAGAATAACAAGACGTTTACTTACGTTCAGTTCACAGTAGGTTCCTTAAAGGCAGGCTTTAGCTTGTAGTTACAGAAGAGAGAGCGGGTTTATCCCATATTGAGGGGATTGAGCCCATGTGCTGCTGGCTGAGAGCCAGCAGACAGCAAAAGACATCAAGATGGAATAAAACAAAGAAGAAGGTAAGATGTCTGCTTGACCAGCCCTTTTATGGGGTCTCCCAGGGTCACACCCGCCTACCTGGTCACACGCAGCAGGAGGATGCTCCAGACCAGGTGGGACAGGAAGTCCTCCTGGCTGGAGTAACATCCCCCTGTGTGTCCACTCTGGGCAAACAGGAAGTGGTGCACTTGACTGTTTATGTTACATCCCACAATTTTCTCTACTGTGTGTCCCTCCCCCCTGCCCCACCTTTTGCCCCCCCCAGGTGCCTGTGTGTGCATCCCCTGCCCACTGACTATCCCTGTGGATATATAATTGGGAGAAATTCACCTTGAGACAGACGATGAGCTTTGCTCACGAGGCTCAGGTGAGAGCTCTTGTTTATTTCTGTTCATGAGCTCAAGGTGGCCCACATGGTTCCACCCTCTCCTCGTTTAATCCCCACAACAACCTTGCAAGGTGCGTTAGGCTGAGAGAAGACACAGACTGGCCCCCAGGTCAGCCAGTGGGAGCTTCATGGCGGAGCTGGTGGGTTCGAACCCTTGCCTCTCCCAGATCCCAGTCCCGCCCTCTAACCACTGCACCACCGCTGCCTCTCTTCAAGGCTCTTTCCCTGGAGTTGGCCAGGCATTCCTGCCTCACTCTTTTTCTCCAGTCCAAGTCAGGATGCCTGGGGTCATGTCAGATAGCAAGAGGGTCAGAGTGGGGCCACTAAGAAAAAAAACCCCTATGCCAGGCATAGGCAAACTCAGCCCTCCAGATATTTTGGGACTACAACTCCCATCATCCCTGACCACTGGGTCCTGTCTGCTTGACCAGCCCTTTTATGGGGTCTCCCAGGGTCACACCCGCCTACCTGGTCACACGCAGCAGGAGGATGCTCCAGACCAGGTGGGACAGGAAGTCCTCCTGGCTGGAGTAACATCCCCCTGTGTGTCCACTCTGGGCAAACAGGAAGTGGTGCACTTGACTGTTTATGTTACATCCCACAATTTTCTCTACTGTGTGTCCCTCCCCCCTGCCCCGTCCTGTTAGCTAGGGATGATGGGAGTTGTACTCCCAAAACACTTGGAGGGCTGACCTATGCCAACGCTAAGGCGGAGGTTCAAAGAACCAAAGAACTAAAGAATACCTGATGGATAAAAGAAGCTCAAGAGATCCAGCACTTAGCCGACACTCATGATGCACAGAGTTTCTTTAAAGCCATAAAGCTTCAAAGCAAAGCCGTAGCTAGGTGATATTGAGCCCCTGGCAGAACTGTCCAGATTGCAACCCCCCCCCCCCAGCCACAGACAAATTAGCTCTTCTTTCCACCTCTCCTCAACGCCCCCCCTTCAATTCCTCATGCATTTCACCTTGTAATGAATTCTTTCACAGAAAAGCAAATATTTATTATTTCTTAATAAAAGGTTTCAGCAAAGAAAATGACAATCTTATGTGAGTTGACAGTTTTTTAAATGTAATTCAGTTGTAAAAGAATGCACAGATAGGCCTAAATGAAACATACAAACAATATCAAAGCAACTACAGTACTCTATTCCGAACTTATAAATGGAAAGCGTAATGCTGGTGGTCAACAAAAGAGGTTTGAAGACTCTCTCAGGGCAACTTTTTAAAAATGTAGTATAAATACCGACAACTGGGAAACACCAGCCTGTGACCACTCCAGTTGGAGAACAGCCTTGACCAAAGGTGTCATGGGTTTTGAAGACACTTGAACGCAGGACGCAAGGGAGAAACATGCTAGGAGGAAGGCACGCTTGGCAAATCCATACTGTGATCAACTCTCGCCCAGAAACCTATGTCCGCACTGTGGGAGGACATTGGGATCCAGAATTGGCCTCCACAGTCACTTACGGACTCCCTGTCAAGTCCGTGTTCATGGAAGACAATCTCTCTCTTTCGAGGCTCTTTCCCTGCAGTTGGCCAGGCATTCTTGCCTCACTCTCTAGTCCAAGCCAGGATGCCTGGGGTCATGTTGGGTAGCAAGAGGCTCAGAGTGGGGCAGGCAACATGTCTCTGGGGGCCTCGTGGGGCCCTCATCCCCTGAGATGGAGCAAGGTCCCTGTGACAAAGCCCGGTTCCTCACGCCCCTCGCTCTGCAGAAGAACAGGAGGACAGCCTGCAAGGCCAGGACTGTCACCCATCTAGTCCAACCTCCTGTTCTCCTAGTGGCTGACCAGAGGCCCCTTTCGAGGGGAACCTGCAAGCAGGGTCTAACTAACCCCTCCTGTGGTTTCAACAGAGGTGGAGTGCAACTTGTTTGGTTGCTGTGGGTGACACTCTGGTTGTGCAATGTCGTTTCTGGTGTGGAGAAGTTCAGCCGAGAGGTCACGTCACCACAGAACATTTCCTCTTTTTCAGAGGCCTGTTTTGATGAGGCAGCAGAATTTATTTTCTTCTTTTGCTGTTCTGGCAGGAAATGGAAGCGTCACTCCATCCACGCACATGAAGTCACCCCAAACTCTGCCTTCCCCAGGGGGAGAAAAGCCCTGATTCCCCCCCCCTCACCGATCCCCCTAGTTCAGCTGCCACCATCATCACCACCATCATTTTATTTGTATGCTGCCTTTCCACAGTTTAAACAATGCTCAAGGCGGCTTACAATCTGACAAGATTTACATAGTTACAAACACAGCAAAGTAGTCATAAAAATAAACAAAACACAGCAAAGACTACATAACCAAACTGAACAATTTCCACATAAAAATTAGTATCAATAAAAGCAACCCCCCCCCGACAAAACTTTCCCCCAAATACTCCAGTCCAGCAGTTCTTATGAAGCCCCCACCCCGGACAGGTGGAGAGTGTCCAGCCATCCTCTTCACATGCAAAAAACGGGCTGCCCACCTGAGAAAGGTGAGGGACCTGGGCAACTGACTCTGGCGTCCCCTTGGTCAGAAAGAGCCAGGGGTCACCCTTTCTGTGGGATTGTTGTGGATAAGAGGAGAGGATATATTGATTAAATATTATCGTTCCTCACGCTAGTGAGGTCCACAGCTGCCTCTGGGTCATGCAGCCATCTTCCCTTGTTGCCCTTCTTGTTGTTCTTCTTCGTTTCATTCTGACACTGGTGTATTTTGCTGTCTGCTGGCTCTCAGCCAGCAGCACATGGGCTCATTCCCAGTTGGGATGAACTCAAACTCTCTTCTGTAACTACAAGCTGAAGCCTGCCTTCAGGGATCCAACTGTGAACTGGATGTGAGTAAACTTCTTATTACTTTTAAAGAAGATTTGTGTCTTTATTCTTTTTAGGAGGGATAAAAGGGGTAATTACCAGGAATAACCCAATCTGGACAAAACCAGATTGGATTGCTTAAGCAAAGAGACTCAAACTAATCTACCAACTAGCTTCCTGCTATATACTGGGGGATGTTTTGATGGACCTAATAGGTATCTATTCTAGAGCCATTTGCACATAACAAAATATGTACATCCTAGGAGCCTACACATACACAACATAAAACAATGTTTTTTTTTATAATATTTTTTATTGAACATTTTTTCAACAAACATACAACAAACATACAAAATACAAAATACAAAAACATATCAAAAACATCAAAATACAAAATACAAAAATATAACAGAAAAATATATCATTTCTCATCCATTATAATACTCATTGTCTTCAGGCTTCCCCAATTCCCTACTATCTGTTTTCCATTTTTTTAAACTTCTATAGCAGTTTCTAAATCATCTTCTTTCCCATCATGCAATCCCTTTAAAACTTCTAAGTTAATTCATCTTCATATCATTTACCCTAATTTCAAACTTTAAATCTTCTATTGTTTCCCTAATGCCTTAACCTCTTTACTTTCCTGGATTTTCAAACTCTAATTATCGAATACATTCCCTATATACATTTTAAATTTCTTCCAGTCCTTTGAAACTTTGTCATTTGTCTGGTCCCGGAGTCTTCCTGTCAATTCTGCCAATTCCATATAGTCCATCATTTTCATTTGCCATTCCTGCTTCGAAGGCAATTCTTCTTTTTTCCAATATTTTGCTAATAAAATCCTAGCGGCTGTGGTGGCATACATAAACAGATTAACATCATCCTTGGGGATTTCTTCCCCAATTATTCCAAGCAAAAAGGCTTCCGGTTTTTTCGAAAATGTGTTCTTAAACATCTTTTTCAATTCATTGTAAATCATTTCCCAGAAGCCTTTTATCTTAGGGCATGTCCACCACATATGGTAGAATGAGCCAACATCCTGTTTACATTTCCAACATTTATTGTCGCTTTTGTGGTACCACAACATAAAACAATGTTGCTGTATGTAGGTTTTATTTTATTTGTTTTTTATCTTATACGTATTCTGGAAATGTACATCCAGTTTTGTTTTCCTTAATTTTTTGCCCCCCCCCGAAAATGGGGCCCTAAACTAGGGCTGATATGTAAATCCGGCACTGCCCACAACAGTCCCGCAGGGTGGGCCGTTGCTCCTATTGCCATCGAGGGACGGTCTTTGAGGACACTCCTGCAGCAGGGCGGTCCGCGGATTCCCCAAAAGGGAAATGCAGGCGATTCTTCCCCAGTTGGCCTTTTTGGGCACCGGGGGTGGAAGGAAGGGAAAACAGGCTCCGGTTGTCCAGGCTGCCTGTGAGACTCCTTTTCCGCCCCGTCGCATCTCTCCGCCCAGTCTCTTTCCCCTCCCCGAGGTTTGAGCCTCAGGCGCGGTCCAACGGGGCTCCCCTGGACAAAAGCTTCTTCACTCCAGCCCCCTCCCCCTGCACGCGCCCCCAGCCCTAATCTAGCCGTGGGGCGCACGTGTACAGCGCCCGTCTGCACTCAGCAGAGACCGCGAGCAAAGCGCCCACGGAGTCTCCAAAGGAGCCCGGCAGTTGCCCGTGCGCGCGTTTCTCTACCCGGCTTCTAGATCTATAGGGTACGGGAGGCGGGCATGACGCGCATCGGGAGCGTCGGCTGCCCGTGTGCTTGCCCGCGACGAGCAACTGCGCATGCTCAGCCGCCTGCCTGCCACCCTCGACGTGCCAAGGCAAGGGAGACGCGTGTAAAGAGAACGTGGGAATGCAGGGCTGCGGGCAGGACGGGGGGAAGCGCCCGGGGAAGGGTCTCCGGCCGTTGGGTGGCCCGAGGGGAGGGGAGCGGGAGGCGTCGGGGGTTTTCCCGGCTGCGTGTCCGTCAGGTCTCACGATCCCGCCCCTTCCAGACAGCCCTGTTTAGGGAAGCTTTTAATCTTTGGTGAATTATGGTATTTTAATATTTTGCTGGAAGCCGCCCAGAGTGGCTGGGGAAACCCAGCCCGATGGGCAGGGTATAAATAAATAAATAAATAAATAAATAAATAAATATTATTCCAGGTTCATCCTCCCGGGCGCCTGTGAGAAGAGATCCAGGATGTCGTCGGAGCCCCCCGAGGGGCACTGGGGCTGCCCAGCCCTCCGCGCCCGCCTGGAGGAGCTATACTTTCCCCGCTCGAGCAGCGATGAGCGCACCCAGTTCTGGACCTTCTTCGAGCGGCTGCGGCGGCGCTTCCCCAGTGCAAAGGAGCCTCGGGAAGGAGCCCCCCCGGCTGAGCCCGGCCCTGGAGTGACGATGGGGTCCCCGCAGCCCTACGACCCCCGACTGCGCACCAACCTGCGGGCACCGCGTCGGGAGGTGTCTGGCATGGCTCCCGAGTGCCTGCGGGAGCTCCGTGCAGCCCTCGCGCACTTCTGGGACTTCGGCCAGAAGCAGAGCTTCTCCCGCCTGGCACGGCTGCAGCGGGAGCGTGCCGCCCTGCCCATCGCGCGCTACCAAGAGCGGCTGCTGGCGGCCGTGGCGAGCAGCCAGGTGGTGGTGGTGGCTGGAGACACGGGCTGTGGCAAGTCCACGCAGGTGCCGCAGTACCTGCTGGCCGCCGGCTACAGCCACGTGGCATGCACACAGCCCCGGCGCCTGGCCTGCGTGGCCCTGGCCCAGAGGGTGGCCTACGAGAGCCTCCAGCAGTACGGCGAGCAGGTGAGGGAGCATGGGCAGAGTGCCCTTTCCTCTACTGCATCACGTCCAGTGGGTTCCAGGTGGGCTCCTGGAAGAGGGCTGGAGCTGAGGAGCATGAGGACCCCAGGAGCATGTGCAGAGTGCACTATACCAAAACACTTTTTCTGTGCAACCAGGACAGGGGCCGTGAACAATGTTACAGTGAATTGTTGTCGCTTGTCTTCGCTTCCCCCAACCCACTGCCCTGCTCACAGCAGGGAAGAATATTTCTATGTTATGAACGGTCTGCCACCATTAAGAAAAAGAGGTCGGAAGAGGCCAATATACAAAGTGTGAGCAGAAAGTTCGGTGAATCGTCACAGAAATCGGACAGTAAGAAATATACGAAATATAGGAATATTCGAACATACATGCCTTCAAAGTAGGCCCTCTCTGATACAATGCACCATTGACAATGTATGTGGAACTGTTGGAAACTTCTGGAGAAGTCCTCTTTTCGTACTGCTTTCAGTTCCCTCATCACAGCTGCTTGGAGGTGTGAAGTGCTGGAAAATCTGTGCCCTTTCAGTGCAGATTTCAGTTTTGGAAAAAGAAAGAAATCCGGTGGGGTCAGATCGGGAGAATAGGGAGGGTGGGACAACTCAGTAACCTCAGGAACGATTTCACGCAGAATATGCAATTCTTCCACCATCATTCGGATGGACAAATGCCGATCCCACATCAGTAACTCACGGACTCGGTCGACCTTTGCTGCCGTTCTGCTTGCCGCCGGTCTGCCAGACCGAGGGTCGTCTTCGATGGTTTGCCACCCTTCACGGAAACGCTTAAACCACTCATACACTGTCTTTTGAGTTATAGCTTCATCTCCGTACGCAATGGTGAGCATTTCGTGGGTTTCCAATGCCAATTGTATGTTTGAATATTTCTCGCTGTCCGGTTTCTGTGACCATTCACCGAACTTTCTGGTCATGCCTTGTACATGTGCACTGTCCCTGGATCAAGGGACTTCCCTTCTTTAATTAACCCGGCTCACGGTTGTCCTCTGAACTAGCCAAATGCTTAACTGAGAATCCATCGCAGTCAGTCCATCATTTGAAAATTAAGTCTTGAGAGCCATCTTGCCCCCAAAGGGCAACTAGACATTCCGTTTTGGCGTCTGCAACCTTGGTTTAAGGAGTCATTTCGCACCTAGCTTACATATCTGAGTTTCTAACACTGGGAGCTGGGGAGCTGGAGGACGCAGGAGCATGTGCAGAGTGCCTACGGTCCGAGGCACCAATGCTTCCAGATCTGGAAACTGCAGGAGGGGAGGGTGTTGTTTTTGCTTTCGCATTCTGCTTGTGGGCTTCCCATAAGGTGCTTCCCTCCTCCTGGTGAGGACAGGGTGCTGGGTGAGGCGGGCAATGGCCTGATCCAGCCCTGCTCATGGGCTGACGAGGTTGTTGAAACCCGCTCTGCTTGTTGAGCTGGTGAGCCCCTGGGGGTCTTGTGTGCCCCTAGACCAGGCATCCCCAAACTGCGACCCTCCAGATGTTTTGGCCTACAACTCCCATGATCCCTAGCTAACAGGACCAGTGGACAGGGATGATGGGAATTGTATTCCAAAACATCTGGAGGGCCGAAGTTTGGGGGTGCCTGCCCTAGACCAAGCCCCTCCCCCTGGCCTTCCTGGATGCTGACCCCCCCTCTTTCTCCCCTGCCGGCAGGTTGGCTACCAGATCCGTTTTGAGAGCACTCGCTCGCCGGCCACGCGGATCGTCTTCTTGACGGAGGGGCTTCTCCTGCGCCAGGCCCAGCGGGACCCCTCCCTCCCTGGCTACCGGGTGCTGATTGCGGACGAGGTCCATGAGCGCCACCTGCACAGCGACTTCCTCCTGGGCGTCCTGCGCAGGATCCTGCCCACCCGCCCCGACCTCAAGCTGGTGCTCATGTCGGCCACCATCAACATCCGTCTCTTTGCGGACTACTTTGGGGGGGCTCCCGTGGTGCAGGTCCCCGGTCGGCTCTTCCCCATCACGGTGAGGGGGAGGCCAGGGGGGAGTGGCGGGTGGGTAGGTTGTGGCTGCTTCTGGGGTGGGGCGGCTCTGTGGCTCATTTGCCTCAGTATTCCTGAAGGAGCGTCTCCACCCCCATTGTTCAGCCCAGACACGGAGGTCCAGCTCCGAGGGCCCTCTGGGGGTTCCCTCTCTGCAAGAAGTGAAAATAATAATAATAATAATTTATAATAATAATATTTATACCCCGCCCATCTGGCTGGGTTTCCCCAGCCACTCTTGGCGGCTTACAACAGAATATTAAAATACAACAATCTATTAAACATTAAAAGCTTCCCCAAACAGGGCTGCCTTCAGATGTCTTCTAAAAGCCTGGTAGTTGTAACTTGGCTTCTCGCAACAAGGGAACTGCCAGAAGGCCCTCGGCGCTGGACCTCAGTGTCCGGGCAGAACGATGGGGGTGGAGACAGGGAACCAGGCAGACGGTCTTCTCAGTGGTGGCGCCCACCCTGTGGAATGCTCTCCCATCAGATGGGAAATAAACAACTATCTGACTTTTATAACACATCTGAAGGCAGCCCTGTTTAGGGAAGTTTTTAATATTTGATGTTTTATCATGTTTTTAATATTCTGTTGGGAACTGCCCAGAGTGGCTGGGGAAACCCAGCCAGATGGGCAGGGTATAATTATAATTATAATTATTATTATTATTAGTACTATTCCTGGGGACCAGGGGCTCTGAACAGGCTGCCTGTTCAGAGCCCCTGGTCCCCAGGAATAGTACTACTTACCGGCATTTGGGCCGGTTCCCACCGCGCCGATCGCGCGGCGGGCCGGAGGACGGGGGAGCGCGTGCCTGTGCGGGCCAGCGGGCAGGGGAGGGCGCTTACTGGCGCGGCGGTGCGCTTCCAGGGTGGAAAAAGCACCGAAAATCCGTTGTGCGCATGCGTATGGGCCTCCCCCGACCCGGAAGTGCACCAGAAATGACCTCTTCCGGGTCGGGAGAGGCCCATACGCATGCGCACAAAGGATTTTCGGCGCTTTTTCCCCGACCCGGAAGAGCGCTGCCACGCTGCGCGCCGTAAGAGTGGGCGGCGGGGGCGGGCGGCGGGGGTCGTCGTGGGCCGGATTGGCAGGCCAATTGGGCCGCATCCGGGCCCCGGGCCGTAGTTTGGGGACCCCTGGGCTAGATGGCACAATTCTCAGTTTTTCATGTGCGGTTGGGGTGGGGAGGTTTTGCTCTCTCCTCGAACCCTCACCCTTTGACTGCCTCTTCCACAACTTCCTAATTTGTGCCCTATCTCCGGAAACAGCCCCTGTGTTTTCCCAGCTTCACTTCTGTAACGTTGAGGGCTAGAAACTTGCCTTGTGTGGCAGTGGTTGTGTCGTGGTTAAGAGTGCCGGAGGCCTGGGCTCTGATCTCCCCATTTGGGCGTGAAGCTCTCCGGGAGTGTCCTTGGGACGCTGCCTCTCTCGGCGTGACCTACCTAGCAGGGCGGTTGTTGTGGGGATTCCACGAGGAGGGGAGTGTGGCCCCTCGGGCTCCTTGGAGATGGGCTACGAAGGGAAGGAACGGCTGCCTGGCTGGGGAAGGGCCAGACAGGCCCAGCCCAGGCCTGCAGCATCTCACGGCTTGCCTCCTCCCCCCCCCCGCACAGGTCCTGTACGAGCCCCTCCGCCCCGAGGAGGGTGCTAGCGGGCGCAAGGAGAGACTGGACCCCCGCCCCTTCCTGCGGGTGCTGCAAGCCATCGACCACAAGTACCCTCCCGAGGAGAGGGGAGACCTGCTTGTCTTCCTCAGTGGCGTGGCTGAGATTGGGGCTGTCGTGGAGGCGGCACAGACCTACGCCACTCACACCCAGCGCTGGGTGGTTCTCCCTCTCCACAGCACCCTGTCCGTGGCCGAGCAGGACAAGGTGGGTGGTGCCAGGGCATTTTTTTTGGGGGGGGCTCCCTGAAAGAGGGGGGGTGTTGAGTGCCTGCCTGGGGGACCCTTTTTAAAAAATCAGATTATTGAGGGCTCTGCCCCCAGGTCTCCCCACCCCGAGGCTCCCTTGGCACACGCGGGTCGTTCCCTGTGGGCCCTGGAGATGCAAAATGCCCTCTGCCTTGCAGGTATTTGACTTGCCTCCCCCAGGAGTCCGGAAGTGCATCGTTTCCACCAACATCGCCGAGACCTCGGTGACCATCGACGGCGTCCGATTCGTCGTGGACTCGGGTAAGGGGCGGCCGCTTCTGCCCCGGGCTCTGGGGGGCAGCCGGTTTGAATGAATGAATGAATCTTTATTTGCATCAGCCACTGGCCACAACAATAAAACAATACAGTATACAAAGAACAGAAATAAAAAGTCAGTTATATAAAATACTTTTTAGGGTTTTGAGTCAATAGTCAAATAGTGGATCTTATTCTGATTGCCCCAGCTAAAAACCTTGCCACCTTTGCTGTCACCTGCTCATCTTGATCTGCCAAGAGAAAGGACACTGGGGCAGTGGCTGGACAATAAAAGAGGGGTGATGACCTCATTCCTCAAGTCTTTATCAAGAGTGCAAGCCAGAAGGGCATGCGCCACCGATTCAGGACTGCCTGAATCTACAGAGACATAAGCGTTCTTCATGTGGAATCTGTTGGAATCGCCCCTCAAGTCCGTCCCTCAAATCGAGGGCAATACATTCAATCTTGCGAGAGTCAAAGTGCGTCTATATTTTAGGATTGCTAGGTTATGCAAATCAGGTGCCAGAGAGTCGAAATGGGAAGGTGGAAAACAGCCATACCATGGGTAGAATTTCTTTATTGTGGCCAAGTTGTTCTGGCACTCGATATCATGGGGGCAGCCAGTCCTTTGTGGAGACGCTTGCTGAGCCTGTCTGTGGGTCTCTGGGAGGGAGAGGTCTGAGGAAGGCTGTGGACGCAAGTGGGCCAGCTCTTGCAGCTGCAGCATGAATTTGGAAGTTGCCATATTGGCATCCTGGCATCCTGGCACCCTTGAACCTCAGCCCCCCCTCTCTTTTCCAAGCCACTTTCTAGCCCTTAAGGCGGAGAGATTGTGGGCCCAACCAGGTGAGCCATCTGAAGTTCTGCAAGAACACCCAAAGACTTGGGGGGCAGGAAGATTGCCTGGGGCCTAGGGATTCCAGAAACACCTTTATTAGGCCAAGCAGAATGTTTGTTTTTAAAAAAATCACCTTTATTATACATCAATTTACATCAGTTTACATACAACTTAGACAATACATACATTACACACCACTACCTAGACACACCGTACACTAACTTCCGATTCTTCTCATTATACTGTGTCACATTTTGTTAATCTATGCACATCTCATTATTCATATTTTTCCTTCCCATTTTTTATCAGAGAAATTTTACTATGTACTTTCTCTGTATTTCAAGATTCATTCTAGCCTGTCAGGAGGTTGACATTGTCACAGTAACTTTTAAGATACTCTTTAAATATGATCCAGTCTTTATTAACTTTCTGTATTGAATTTCCTCTCATTCTCCCTGTCATCTTTGCAAGTTGTAAATATTCTATTATTTTCGCTTGCCAGCCCTTTTTTGTTATCACCTTTCCAATTCTTTGCTATTAAAATCCTAGCCAACCGGAATGTTACCGTGTGCCAAGCGGCAAGAACTTCCTCTTCTGAGGAACTCGAAAGCTTGCCCACAACGATTCTGTGGCATTTCGGTTGCCCTAGTAAAAGTAAGGTAAAGGGACCCCTGACCATTAGGTCCAGTTGTGACCGACTCTGGGGTTGCAGCGCTCATCTTGCCTTATTGGCTGAGGGAGCCGGTGTACAGCTTCCAGGTCATGTGGCCAGCATGACAAAGCCGCTTCTGGCGAACCAGAGCAGCGCATGGAAACACTGTTTACCTTCCTGCCGGAGCAGTACCTATTTATCTACTTGCACTTTGACGTGCTTTCGAACTGCTAGGTTGGCAGGAGCTGGGACCGATCAACGGGGGATTTGAACTGCCAACCTTCTGATCGGCAAGCCCTAGGCTCTGTGGTTAAACCCACAGCGCCCCCTAGTAAAAGTATCTCCCTGGTATTTCTGAACGTGAGAACCCAAGTGCAGCCTGCAGGATCAGGCCGGAGGGGACCCATCTAGCTCAGCCTCTTCTCCCCCCACCCCAGTGGCCAACCAGGTGTCTGATATGGAAAGCTGGTGATCAGGATTCGAACACAGCTCTCCCCTCCTGCAATTCCCAGCCACTGACATTCAGAAGCATCGCTGCCTCTGACCGTGGAGACAGAGCAGATCCGGCCTGGCTAGGAGCCATCAGTAGCCTCCATGAATCGAAATCTTTGCACCCCTTGATTGTAGCAAAGATAAAATAATAAATTTTCAGGAAAAATTCACACTAGTTTAGGGCATACAGAAAGTACTGGAACGGGTTAAAATTCACACCAGCTTACTATTATCGTATTAAATAGACTGGCAGGTAAACTGCCCCCCAGTGAATGTGACATATGGGGCAACGGGGCTCCCTTGAACCTTCCTGCTCTCTCTCTGGCAGGGAAGGTGAAGGAGCTGAGCTATGACCCCAAGGCTAAGCTGCAGCGCCTGCAGGAGTTCTGGATCAGCCGCGCCAGCGCCGAGCAACGCAAGGGCCGGGCGGGCAGGACAGGGCCGGGCGTCTGCTTCCGCCTCTACGCCGAGTCTGACTACGATGCCTTTGCCCCCTACCCGGTGCCAGAGATCCAGCGGGTGGCGCTCGACGCCCTTGTTCTGCAGGTGGGCAGAGGAAGGGGGTGCCCAGCCCCTTCGCTCCAGGGGGGCAGGGACCCACTTTTTGTTTAATTTTTTTTTCAATTTTATGCTACAGAATTAAATTAACAACATCAATTAGGATTCCCCAAATCCTTTGACTCCCCTCCGCCTTCCATGGTTACCCTTGTCCATCTTATTTCAACTGCTTCACCTATAATAAATAATAAATTATTATTATTATTGTTTAGAAGACAATGGAAGGCAACCCTGTTTAGGGAAGTTTTTAATGTCTGATGCTTTAATGTATTTTAAATCTTTTGTTGGAAGCCGCCCAGAGTGGCTGGGGAAACCCTGCCCGATGGGCGGGGTATAAATAATAATTTATCATTCATAATATTATTTTCTCCATTTTTCTTAAATATTTCAATTTTACCTTAATTTTTAGTGCATTACAAGCATTACTCAAATCCTGCCAAAGTTTTCAGAGCTGGGACCCCCATTTAAATGGGCGGCTCCCTGTCACGGCCTCCTCAGCTGTGATTCCTGCACTGCGAGGGGGTGGACTAGAGGACCCTTGGGGGTCCCTCCTGCCTCTGCAATTCTGCGACCTCAAAAGAGAGACTCCTTCACTGGAGGATTTTTGAGCAGAGGTCCGGTGGCCCTCGATTCTTTAGCTGAGATTACTGCAGTATTTTGGGGTTGGACTAGAAGACCCTCTGGGGTCTCTTCCCTCTCTACAATTCTGGGATTTCAGTGATGGCATTTGTGGGTTTTTGGGGGTGAAATGGCTGTTCTGACCAGGGCCGGATTGAAGTTGGATGAGGCCCTCAGCTCCTGAAGGGAATGGGGCTCTTTCTATGTCCAGCTGTCCTTTGTCAACAACAAATGATCACTGTTTTTGTGTTGAATCTATGCGATATGGTAATTTATGGACCTCATAGGTACCTAAAGCCCTTTGCACATGTTGCCGTGCAACCAGTCCATGCAGAATGTCGACACCCTATATATAGAAAGGAGCAAACCAGGGATATTTGAGGGAGCAGGCGGGGCCTATGACTTACATCATAGGAGCCGACACAACACAAAACACCTTTGCTGTGTGTAGGTTTCATTTTATTTGTTTTTGATCTTTTATTTTGGAAATGTACATCCATTTTTTTTCTTTTAACTTCTTTGGGGCCCCCAAAGAGAGTGGGGCCCTAAGCTGGAGCTTGTTTAGCCTTGGCCCAGTATACCTGAAGGAGCGTCTCCACCCCCATCGTTCTGCCCAGACACTGAGGTCCAGCTCCGAGGGCCTTCTGGCAGTTCCCTCCCTACGAGAAGCGAAGCTACAGGGAACCAGGCAGAGGGCCTTCTCAGTAGTGGTCAAAGAGATAAACAACTACCTGACATTTAGAAGGCATCTGAAGGCAGCCCTGTTTAGGGAAGTTTTTTATGTGTGACATTTTAATGAATGTTAATTTTTGTTGGAAGCCGCCCAACATTATTATTATTATTACCTAAATCTGGCACTGGTTCTGACACATAGCGAGTGGGAAGGCAGGCGACGTTCCCCATAGTTGGTAAAGCGTGAGACTTAATCTCAGGGTCGTGGGATCGAGTCCCCCGTCGGGTGGTAGATTGCAGGGGGTTGGGCTGGATGACCCTCGGGGACCCCTCCCAGCCCAACAATTTTGCAATTCTTCATCCGCCTGGGCTCATGCCGCTTGGGGGGCGGGGGAGGAATTTGGCATTGGGGGGTGGAATGTGAAGGAAGCCTCTCTCCTTGGCTCTGTTGCCCCCCCCCCCCCAGATGAAGAGCATGGGGCTGGGCGACCCCCGCGCCTTCCCCTTCCTGGAGCCCCCCCCGCCAGCCAGCCTGGAGACGGCCGTCAGCTACCTGAAGCAGCAGGGGGCCCTGGACCCAGAGGAGAACCTCACGCCCATCGGGAGCCTGCTGGCTGAGCTGCCCGTGGATGTGGTGATTGGTGAGTCTGGAAAGGGGGGGGTGACATGGAATGGGGGGGGGCATGTCTGTGCCAGTCACCCACGGGAGCCTCTGCCGGATGCGCAGAGTTTGTGCCTTGGGTTTGTGCCTTGTGCTGTGGCGTTTCGGAGTGAGCATGTGCAGAGTGCCACGGGGAGACTGCCCCTGGGGGGGCACTGAGAGTGGGCGTATCTCCCCCACTCCCTATGCCAGGAATCTTATTCTGGGTGAGAGCCGGTGGTGTGGTTAGAGTGTTAGGCGTAGTTCAGGGGAGACCAGAGTTCGATTCCCCCTACTCAGCCATGAATTATTTTATTTTATTTTATTTATTATACAACATTTAAAATACACTTAAACAATACAATACTGTATATACAAAACATACATTACATACATTACCTTAATACCTAATGTAGACGCACCTTACACATTTGACTTCCAAGTCTTCGCAATGTGCTATTTGACCACTTATTGTCCTATAGGCATTTCATTTTAGTTATTCTTCTTTTCCAAATCTTTTTTTCCCTAACCAGAGTTTGCTATGCATTTTCTCTGTTTCCTAGATTCATTCTGTATCTATCGGGAGATTTGCCTTATCTGTATAATTTTTAAGATATTCCTTAAATATTACCCATTCGCTTTATTTTATTTTGTTTTATTTATACTTTTCAAGTTTATACATTTCACTAATTTTACACATTTCACTAATTATCGGCCATGAACTTCTTACTGGGTGACCGGGGGGGGGGCAGTCCCTGCCTCTCAGCCTAGCCTACCTTGCAGGGCTGTTGTTGTGGGGATTAAATGAGGAACGTTGGAAGAGACGCTGCCTGGGTGGCTTTTGGGGGGGTGAAGTAGCTTTTGCTCTCTGGCTGAGGCTGCTCCATTTTTCCACAGGGAAGATGCTGGTTCTGGGGACCCTCTTTGGCCTGGCGGCCCCCACCCTATCGGTCGCAGCTGCGCTCAGTGTTCCCTCCCCCTTCCTGCGCAGCAGCAGCGGGCGCAGCGACCCGGACTGTGCAACCGCCCGTCGGCCTCTGGAGAGCCCCCTGGGAGACCCCCTGACGCTGCTCAATGTCTTTGATGCCTGGGTGCAGGTGGGTGAGAAACACTCTGTCTCTGCCTGATCTGGTAGGCCCTTCTTTTCTTCTTGTGGAGCCTCCAGCTCCAGAGGCAGTCTATCTGGATTCCTGGGTTTGGGGGGGGCATTTGGCCAAGGGGAGAAGAGGATTCTGGACTGGATGGCCCCCCTTTGGCCTGATCCAGAGGGTCTCTTCCTGGGTTGTTGTTGTTGTTTTTTGTATAATTTTTATTAAATTTTCTGTTTTGCATTTCAGAAAATCCGTTTAAACAACCTTCCCTTAAACAACCTTAAACAAACTTCCCTTCTTCTGTTTCCGTGGTTCATTTTGCATATCATAAATCCCTGTGTATTTTACATAAACTAAAACCATTCAGTATTCCATTATTGGGACCCAGGTGGCGCTGTGGGTTAAACCACAGAGTCTAGGGCTTGCTGATCAGAAGGTCGGCGGTTCGAATCCCTGCAACGGGGTGACCTCCCGTTGCTTGGTCCCAGCTCCTGCCCACCTAGCAGTTCGAAAGCACATCAAAGTGCAAGTAGATAAATAGGGACCGCTCCGGCGGGAAGGTAAACGGCGTTTCCATGCGCTGCTCTGGTTCCCCATAAGCAGCTTTGTCATGCTGGCCACATGACCCGGAAGCTGTCTGCGGACAAACGCTGGCTCCCTCGGCCTATAGAGCGAGATGAGCGCCGCAACCCCAGAGTCGGACACGACTGGACCTGATGGTCAGGGACCCCTTTATTCCATTATTACATCCATCAAAACTTATTTATGTTGTTGAATTTATCTTAATGCGGCCCATGTTTGCAGACGTACATAATTCCCCCCCATATATACAATAAACGGTTTCCAATCTTCTCTAAACGTGTGTTCCTCTTGTTCTCTTATTCTATATGTTAAGTCCGCAAGCTGCGCATATTCTGTCCACTTAAGTTGCCAATCCTCTTTAGTTGGGACAGTAGTGGCAAGCATAAATAACTATTTTTGACACCTGGGAATTTATTTCTGAATTATCCCCAACAAAAAGGACTCAGGACTCTTCCTGAGTTTTGGCCTTCTGGCCTTTGTCTCTGCATCTGTCTGTCTTGGTCCGTCCTGATGGAGTCAAACGTCCTTGTTGTCCGGCAGGAGAAATCAGACAATCGGAGTGGATCCCGCCGTTGGTGCCGCCGGCGGGGCCTGGAGGAGCACCGGCTCTACGAAGCGGCCAACTTGCGGCGCCAGTTCCAGGTAGGTGTGAATCGGGGGGGAGGGGTTGGTCTAGATGGCCCCTGGGATGCCCCTTCCGAGCGCGCACAATCCTTCTGCGTCCAGGGCAGCTGTCTACCAGCTCCATCTGGTCTGCAGGATGAGACCCTCCCTGCTTGCCGACTGTCTCGCCAGAGTGGTGCATGCTCTACACCAGGGGTCGGCAAAGTTTTTGTGGCTTGGGCTGGTTCACGGTTTGGCAGACGCCACGGTGGGCCAGAGTGCGCGCACACACACACGCGAACGCTATTTCCAGCGCTCCTTCCGGCGCGGAGGGGGCATGCGCCAGCCAGCGTCACAGAAAGTGGTTCCCCCCTCTGCTCCTCGCCGGTTTAGTGCGGTGCATGGGAGCCGACCGAGCGGGCGGTGAGGGTCCATGGGCCAGTTAAACGACCCCATGGGCCACAAGCTCTACACTAGTGGCCGCCTACGGTCCCCCTGGGGGGGGGGCAGCAATTTGTACTTCCCATGAAACCCTCCAGCAGGATCACTTTCAGAAAGTGTGGCAGCCCCAGTGTGAATCGGAGAGAGATTTCAAAGCTTTGCAGGAGACACTTTCCATAAACTCTGCTTCTGGGCTCCCTTGACTTTAAGCAGAATAGGGAGCTGAAGAGATGCTAAACAGCTCTATGCGTTTTTAACTCCGTTTGGAACAATAATGTGCTAGACTAGTCCCCTAAATGTTCTGGGTAAATTAGAGTATTAGAATCATAGAATCATAGAGTTGGAAGAGACCACAAGGGCCATCCAGTCCAACCCCCTGCCAAGCAGGAAACACCATCAAAGCATTATTGACATATGGCTGTCAAGCCTCTGCTTAAAGACCGCCAAAGAAGGAGACTCCACCACACTTTTTGGCAGCAAATTCCACTGCCGAACAGCTCTTACTGTCAGGAAGTTCTTCCTAATGTTTAGGTGGAATCTTCTTTCTTGTAGTTTGAATCCATTGCTCCGTGTCCGCTTCTCTGGAGCAGCAGAAAACAACCTTTTATATATTTGAACATGGCTATCATATCACCCCTTAACCTTCTCTTCTCCAGGCTAAACATACCCAGCTCAGGCTCTGTCGCCAAGTATTACAACTTGGCGACCTCCTTCCCAAGCCTGGGAAGCCTCTGCCCGGCTTAGGGAGGGAGGCACAAGGCTCACATGCACAACTTTGGGGCATCACAATAATGACACCCACCCCCAAAACATCACCCTCGCAAGTTGGCACCCCTGCCCCCAACTGTTCCCCTATGAAACATTTAACCACATGCCACTGGTTTAGAACTTGCTGCTGTAGGTTTGGGAGGGTCAGTCTGGATCAGGGGTCAGCCAAGTTTTTCAGCAGGGGGCCGGTCCACTGTCCCTCAGATCTTGTGGGGGGCCGGACTATTATTATTTTTGGTGTGTGTGTGGGGGAAATGAACGAATTCCTATGCCCCAGAAATAACCCTGAGCTGCATTTTAAATAAAAGCACACATTCTACTCATGTAAAAACACCAGGCAGGACCCACAGATAACCCAGTCAAAGTTTTAAATCATACATCTTAATTGACTTCCCTCCACTGCCCCTCCTGGTTCCATTATTTTGTGCTTATTCACACACGTCCATAAAATCTTACATTCTTCACAGTCCAATTTTAGAAACCTCGTTCATGTTGTTACAAGTGACCTTTAAAAGTTCAGCTAACGTAAAAGCCTGAACACAAAGCTTACAAAGTATGCATTGAACATCCCTCCCCCCTTTTTTATTAAAAACGAAGAACAATGTCATTTTTCTTTCTTGGGTTTCAGATTATCTAATATGTCCTGCATGGTTCATTAATTTGTTTTTCCAATCTCCTTTATCTTTGGCAGTGGCTTCTTCCTTCTATAGGGATGGTCTGGTCTTGGCCTGGCGGGAACAAATTCTTTTGCACAGAAAATCCATTAAGTCCTGTACCTTTCAAAATCATAGCTTCTGGTTTTTTGGTTTTTTAAAAAAAACAAAAATCATTTCCAACATTCTCTTCAAACCTTTATATGTCACTTACCAGGCCTTCTGAATAACTGTACATTGCCACCAGGTATGGCAGCCTCTCATACCTTTTGCCCGCCCTCCCTGCTTCGTCTCCATCACAGTCAAAGGCTCCCAAATTAATTCAGTATTTTTTAATATTCTATTGGGAGCCACCCAGAGTGGCTGGGGAAACCCAGCCAGATGGAAGGGTTATAAATAATAAATTATTATTATTATTATTATTATTATTATTATTATTATTATTATTATTATTATCCTCCTCCTCCTCTGCCAGGAGCTACTGCGGGACCACCGGCTGCTGGAGCCCCCCGCCCGGCCCAGCGACACCCATGCCCGCCAGAGCCGCCACCGCAAGCGCCGGGAGTTGCAGAGGATCAAGCGGGAGCACGATCGGGGGGAGGGGCGGCGGAGGAAGGTGCTGCGTCTGGAGGAAGAGGGGGGCAGCTCTTCCTCGGGTGGGGAAGGGGAGCCCGAACGCGGCCTCGACATCCAGGTGAGGGGGTCCGGAGGGGGTACCTCTGGGGTTCAGCTCCTTCCCCTTGGGGGCCCAGCAGCTGGGCTCTTCCTCTGTTCCGATGGAGCCTCCCAGTCCAGAGGCAGTCTACCTCGATCCCTAGGCCCGTGGGGATGTCATGCCCTGATCCTCCTACTCCTACTCCCCCCCACAAACAGGATGTCAAGTTCCAGCTGCGCCATGACGTTGCCGAGCTGCGGGCAGCCTCTTCTGTGGCGCAGGCTTTGTCGCCCGGCCGGCTAGCCCTCCTGCAGCTGGTCTTGGGGCGCGGCCTCTACCCACAGCTGGCCGTGCCA
The DNA here is from genome assembly GCF_965207765.1 of Zootoca vivipara. Lineage (NCBI taxonomy): Eukaryota > Metazoa > Chordata > Lepidosauria > Squamata > Lacertidae > Zootoca > Zootoca vivipara. The sequence continues at coordinate 83,139,957 of NC_142589.1, read as the reverse complement.
GACCCCTTCAACCAGACCCGCAAGGACTCTGACCAGGTGAGCGCCTGGGCCTTGTGGGTGGGAGGGAGCTGGGAGGAGTCGCTGGGCGAGGAGGGGCCTGGGGAGCCAGCCCCCTCGCTGAGACCCCCTCCTCTTTGCTCCCCAGATCTTCCACACCAAGGAGAAGGTGGGGGTCGTCCTCCACCCCACCAGCATCTTCTCTGCCTCCCCAGAGCTGCTGCAACCAGCACAGGAAAGGGGTCCAGAACGTGGGGGGCAGAGAGGTAAGAGGGGTGCCCCCTGCCCTCCCTCCCTCCATCGGAGGCTCTCAGCATCTTTCCCCCATTGGGCTCCTGCATCCTGGGCAAGGGAAGACCCTTGGGGAGGGGGCAGAGTGGGGGGCATGATCCTGTACTGGGTGGGAATGAGCAGACTCAGCCATGGGGGAAAGTTGGAGCCAGGGGTGCGAGTGCGAGTTTGATTGAAGCGGGAATTGAAGTGGGTGGCTGATTCCTGGAGGTTTTAAGGGGGGGAGGTGTTCCTTCCAGCTCTGCAGTTTTTAAGCAGAGGCTGGGCGCCCACCTGCCATGGATGCAAAGCAGAGGTCCCTTCCAGGCCTACGGTCATGTTGTTCTAAGCGCTGACTCTGTCGGCCCCAAGGGCCTCCTGTCTAGCTCAGCCTCCTGTCTGGGGGAATGTTGTGGATAGTAGGAGAGGATATATTGATTAAATATTATCCTTCCTCACTCGCACTTGTGAGTCCGTAGCAGAGCACATCACCCAGTATATAGCAGGAAGCTGGTTGGTAGATTTGTTTGAATCTCTTAAGTTAAGCCAGGCCATAGGCACACTCGGCCCTCCAGATGTTTTGGGACTACAGCTCCCATCATCCCTAGCTAACAGGACCAGTGGTCACGGATGATGGGAGTTGCAGTCCCAAAACATCTGGAGGGCCAAGTTTGCCTGTGGCTGAGTTAAGGAATCCAGTCTGGCTTTGTCCAGATTCGATTGTTTCTGGTAAATTCCCTTTTATCCCCCCCTAAAAAGAATAAAGACACAGCAGTCTTCTCTTAAAAGTAACAAGAAGTTTACATTCAGTTCACATTATGGTCCTGAAGGCAGGCTTTACCTTGTAGTTACAGAAGAGAGTGTGAGTTCATTCCATATGGGGATTGAAGTCATGTGCTGCTGACAGCAAAATAATAGCAAGATGGAATAAAAGAAAGAAGAAGGGAAGATGGCTGCATGACCAGCCCTTTTATGGGGTCTCCCAGGGTCACACGCAGGGGGAGGATGCTCCAGACCAGGTGTGACAGGAAGTCCTCCTGCCTGGAGTAACACCCCCCCCCCCCTGCGTGTTCACTCTGGACAAACAGGAAGTGTTGTATTTGACTGCTTATGTTACATCCCACTCTATCCTCAGCCAGATTTGTGACGGAGGCAGAGTCAGGGTTTGTGTGCTGGATGCCGCCCCTCTGTTATGGTTGCCAAGGGACCCCCCCCCCCGGGTTGGTGCTGAGTGTGGGGCAGCCTATGAAACTCTCCTTCCCTCTTCGCAGATGCCAAGGAGGGCCTGAGCAGCCGCCACCAGATCCTGGCCTTTGTCTCGCTGCTTGAGACAAACAAGCCCTACCTGGTGAACTGCCTCCGTCTGCCAGCTCTTCAGGTGATCATCCTCCCCCCCCCCCAAGTGAGGGGGACCCAGGCGTCCTAGCTCTCTCCCCTCCCCTGAAACACCCGGGAGGCTTTTTGGCAGAGCTCCGGTGGTTATCTGCTGGGGGTGCCACAGCTGTGCTCCTGCCTCGCAGGGGGTTGGACTGGATGACCCCCGGGGGTCCCCTGCGATTCTGCCACTCTGCAACCGGCGCCTCTCTCCACCTGCCTCACAGTCGCTGCTGCTCTTGGCTCGCTCCGTGGACACGAACGGCGACTGCACCCGCCTCGTGGCCGACTCGTGGCTGGAGCTGCGAGTTCCTTCCCCGGAAGCGGCCCTCCGCCTGCTGCGTGCGGCCCTCCGCCTCCGGGCTTCCTGGGAGAAGGTCCTGGACCGGCAGCTGGAGAGCCGAGGGGCCCGGGGGGAGGAGGCCGAGGAGGGGCGGCCCAGCGCCCGGCAGGTGCGCCAACTCACCCAGGAGCTGCTGGACTTTCTGAAGGCCGAGGTGCGTTGGGCGGCCCTGCGGGGCGGGCAGAAGTGGGTGGGTGGGTGGGCCGGCTGGGCCAGTGGGGCAATCTGTGGCTCCTGGTTTCCATGCAGGCAGGAGGCCTCAAGTGGCTGGAGACTGCAAGAGGGGAGGTCGGATCCTGCTTGTGGGCATCTCCCTAGAGGCACCAGGCACAGCAGGTGGGCTCTTTCTTACTGAGCCTCCAGATCCAGGAGCAGGCAGAGGGCCTTCTTGGTAGTGGCGCCCTCCCTGTGGAATGCCCTCCCGCCAGATGTCAAGGAAATAAATAATTATTAAATAAATAATAATTATTATTATTCTGCTGCCCCTTCAGGTGCCCTACAGCCTGCGGCGCCTGATGCCCCTGGAACAGCAGAACCTCTATGTGGGTCCTCAGGTGGCTTCTGCCGGAGGGGAGGTACCTCCCGGCCTCTTCCAGGGGCTGGAGGTGGCCCCTGACGAGGAAAAGGGCGGCTGCAGAGTGGGCAGCTTCTTGACGTTCAACTGCCTGGCGGTGAGTTCAGGGGAGTCGTAGAGTCGGGAGGAGGTACCTGGAGGCCACGTAGCCCAAACCTCTGCAGTGCAGAAATGCGCTTTGTACTCTGGGGGTGGGCGGGGACAGGCCAGGTGGCAGGTTGGAGCCTGGTTGTGGGGCGCAGAGCCTGCCCCTCCCTTGCCTGGGGGGGTTGGGTGGGCTCCAACCCCTCTTGGCCCCTCCGTCTCCTGCAGGGCACAGAGGGAGACCTGTACAGCGACTGCCTCCGCAGCTTCTGGACCTGCCCTCGCTGCGGCCTCTACATGCCCTTCACCCCGATGGAGCGCCTGGCTCACGAGGAGGCCTGCCAGCCCCCAGGCCAAGAGGGGGAGCAACCCAGCCAGGAAGGTGAGCCCCCCCCCGGGGGGAGCAGGGGGCAGTTGCTGGGACATTTCCCCAAAGGCTTTGCAGTTTGGGGGCTTCCAATGGGGCGGTTATACTTTCTGGGGGGGGCTGGGAGGGACTTTGTTCTCTGCGAGGCAAGAGCTCCAGTCCTTCGTCCCACGAGATTTTTCACAGTGCGGTTTGCAGAGAGGGTGAAAGGAGCGCCAGAGACAACTCTTGGAAACATTCAAAGGGCAAAATCAGGAATAAACCAAAAACAGATCAGGATGTGCACCCGCACTCGACACGCCTGCGGAGCCCTCGTCTAAGCAAGGAGGTTTTGGGGCAGTGCCGCGGAAAGGCCTTTGTGATGTCAAGAGGCAGGGACTTCCCAAGTTGTTAAGGGCTTTTTATATACCAGTGGCAACCCCTTGAACCCGGGCTGGGTGGCAAAGGGGCAACCAGTACAGATCACTGAAGTGCTTTGTGCTGGCAAGGCCTCACTCTGATCAGCAATCGCGCTTCAGCAGCCTTCTGCACCAGCTGCGGCCTCCAGACCAGGTGCAAGGGAAGCCCCACATTGCACGTTTTTGGGCTGTTGTGTTTTGTGTGAGTTTTCACAAGGTTCTTGCTCCTCCCCAGAAGAAGAAACGGTGACCCCATCGGGCGCCTCCGCCCTGCAGCGCCCGTACCACTGCCCCGCCTGCCAGCAGAGCCTCCTCCTCACGCCCACTGAAATCCTGCGCCACCGGAAGCAGCACCAGGCGCCCCCCTGAGATCAGCGGCGCTGGCGGGGGCTTCTCGAGGTCGGGGGAGCTTTCCCTCAGCCTCATGGACTGACCCCCTGCCCCTCTCCTTCCTACTTGAGCTGCGATGAGCCTGGACTTTTTTTATGGGGGGTAGGGGGTATCCTGGAAGAGTGTAAATAAAAACGTGCGGTTTTGATTAAAGAACTGGGCTCTGCCTTGTGGCTTCTAGTGGGGCGCCACCCTAGAGCAAAGGCTACCTGGATTTCCCCAAGTCCAGGAGTCCTGGGTTCAGTAGCAATAACGGCACCAGTGGAGATACACTTGGGTCTTTCCTAAGAGTAGCCTGCTGGATCGGGGCCTGTGGCCCATTGTTAACACCTTGGGTGAAGCATCATGCACACATCACAGGTACATCATACAGATGTCACAAACAAGGAGGGGTTTTCTGGCAGGTTTGCCCCCAACTCTCCCTTGCCCACCACCTTACCCCCATCAAGTGATACAGAAGGAATATCTACAAGTTTCTGTTTTTCCTGGTCAAGGTAATCACACTCCTTTGTCCTGACTGAGAACGTAATTCATTGTCTGTGGGATGGCTACCTTTCTGGCACTGCTGAGTACCTTTGAGGAATTATGGCTGCCCACATCCTAGGCTCCCCCCTTGGTAGCCATTCCTTTCCTGAACAGAACAAAGTTGGAATGGCGCAAATCCGATACTGGAGCGATTTTATGCGACTTTCTAAAGTTTTCCCAGTGAGCCAGTATCTTTACATAAATTCCGGTAACACCATCTAGGCTGGCATCCTGTTCTCACAGCGGCTGAACAGTTGCCTGTGGGAAACCAGCAAGCTGGATCCAAGCGCAAGAGAAATGCTCCCCCCCCCCCGGGGATTCAGAAGCATAGCTGCGTCTCACCTGTGGAGTGCAGAGCCGAGCCATTGTGGCTGGTAGCCCTCCATAGCATGAATTCCCTCCTGCATGAATTTCTCCTCTTCTAAAGCTACCCAGGTTTGTGGCCATCCCTGCTTCCAATGGGAGGGAGTTCCTTTTGAAATGGCCATTCTTTGAGTTTCTCTGCTCGTTTCCAGGCTGTTTGCAGCGAAAGGACGGGCCCTTGCCTCTCCTGCGGCCACAACTGAAGCCGTTCCTCAAGGGAGGGTGGGATGTTGGGCTTTGGGGGAGCATGTCTCTTCCCCACCAGCAGAGTGGGGATGTTCAGGAGGCAGGAGAGGATATATTTATTAATATCCTTCCTAACTTGCACTAGCAAGTTCTATAATTTAGCAGAGTTTTACATTCCCCTTTTAAACACACAGCAGGTAGCTGGTTGCAGGCTTGTTAAATAAGCCTCTCAATATTACTTTCCTGGTAAGTCCCCTTTATATCCCTCTTAAATGAATAAACATGCCACCATCTTGTGTAAAGTATATAAAAGAAGTTTAATCATACCATCAGTTCACAGTTGGACCCCTGAAGGCAGACTTAGTTACAAATCCCCAAACTAAGGCCCGGGGGCCGGATGCGGCCCAATCGCCTTCTAAATTCGGCCCGCAGACAATCCGGGAATCAGCATGTTTTTACATGAGTAGAATGTGTCCTTTTATTTAAAATGCATCTCTGGGTTATTTGTGGGGCATAGGAATTCTTTCATTTCCCCCCCAAAATACAGTCCGGCCCCCCACAAGGTCCGAGGGACTCTGTTGAAAAAGTTTGCTGACCCCTGGTCTATCCCATATAGAGGGATAATCCCAGTGACTGCAGACTAGCAGTCACTGCTCCTCACAAGATGAAAGGAAGGTTGAGAAGAGTCGAAAAAGGGAAGTGGGCTGTGTGCCTTGCCCTTTTCTTTACCTGGGCAGGCAAGGTCATGCCCACCTCTAGTCACATGCAAAGGAAGTATGTCCCAGCCAGGAGGAAATGGGAAGTTTTCGACTGGCTGGACCAAACACCCTCTTGCATGTCCACTCTAGAAAAACAAGGAATGTTGTACTTGACTGCTACTTATGCATCACATCCCACAAGCAGAATGTGATCTTGCATTCAAGGAAGGAGTGCCCCCCCCCCCCCCCGTGAGCATCTCTCCGTTTGCTAGATTGCAATACACTCCGCCCACCTGAACTGATCCGTTCAGCGGAAAGAAACTGCATCTGTTTCAGACGTGATGCTGTAGCATCATTTCTTCCAGAGTCCTGCTGGGAAATATTTTTGGTGGCTGGAAACTTTTGCTGAACTCCCTTGCTGACATGCAGTGCAACTCCACTTTGGTGCAGGAGATGGCGCTGCTGCTGCACTATTGAAACAAAGCAACATCCTCCCCCCCCAAGTCTCTTCAAACTTTGAGCATCACAGGCTCAAAGCTGAGCTGCGAAACTGGCCCTTGAGGAGCGCTGTGGCTTCAGGGAGGTGTCTCCCAAAAAATTTACACATCACTTAGGAAGACAGGTGAACTAATGCCAGTGTACTGGGAGAAGCAAAGATCAACAGTGTCGAAGCAATGATTCTTCAACATCAACTTCGTTGGACTGGTCATGTGCGGATGCCTGATTAGTGTCTTCCAAAGCAACTACTCTATTCCAAAGTTATAAATGATAAGCGTAATGCTGGTGGTCAACAAAAGAGGTTTAAAGACTGTCTCAAGACAAATCTAAAAAAATGTAGTATAAACACTGACAACTGGGGAACACTGGCCTGCGAGCGCTCCAGTTGGAGAACGGCCTTTACCAAAGGTCTCATGGGCTTTGAAGACACTCGAACTCAGGACGCAAGGGAGAAACGTGCTAGGAGGAAGGCACGCTTGGCAAATCCACACCGTGATCAACTCCTACCCGGAAACCTATGTCCCCACTGTGGAAGGACGTGTGGATCCAGAATTGGCCTCCACAGTCACTTACGGACTCATTGTTAAAACTGTGTTTATGGAAGACAATCTTACTCAGCTACGAGGGATTGCCAAAGGAGGAGGAGGAGGATTCAGGGACCCTGAGGGTCATTTAGTCCAACCCCCTGCAATGCAGGAATCTCGACTCATGCATCTATGACTCCAACCTGTGAGTCAAAGCAAGAAAGGAAAAGAATAGTAGAGAGGAGGGAGCGAGAGCAGAGGCCCTAAATTGCATTATGACTCCAGAGACAACTGTCCTTCCTTAATACATTATCCAATAGTGTCTTTCCATAGGAATCTGCAAGAAGGGCCTGGCTGCCAATCAGGCTCCTTTAACGTGTCTGATGAATGGAGGCAGGGATGACCGTCCTCTCTGATGGATTTAACTGACAATCGGGCAAATTCACGGAGGAGCAGAGAGCTATCCATGCCTCCTGGCCGTGGAGGCAATCAATGCTTCTGAATCCCAGTGGCTGGGAGTTGCAGGAGGAGATAGTGTTGCTCTTGCGCTCGGATCCTGCTTGCGGGTTTCCCATAATGTGAGAACAGGAGGCTGGACTAGAGGAGCCGCTTTGGACCTGATCAAGCCAGCTCACTCATTTCCCCCCAAGGAAGCTGCTTGCTGCTGGGGAGGCCCCCTCCTCCCTCCCTCCCTCCCTCTACGCCAGGAGGACCCATAAAACATAATGGATTGCAGCTGAGATTAAGGGCAGGGGCATAACTCACGACCCAGCCATGCCGCGGCTGACAGGTTTAAACATGTGCCGGGTTAAATCTTCAACAGGGAGAGCTCTGCGTCGGCAGAGGAATCGACGGAGGAGGGATGGGGCGGGCAGGAAGGTGGCTGGGACAAGTCCCTGGTTCTGCAGCCAAGAGAGGAGCAAGGGGGCATGTGGGGGGTGGAGAGGTTCCAGGGGGCTGGAGTGGGGGCTGCCATTGGCTTAAACCGTGGAACTCCCTTCCACTGGAGGCCACCAAGGAGAAGAGGACTATTGATGGCCTCTAGCCAGGGATGGCTCTTCCCTGTCTCTGCGCTCAGAGGCAGCTATGCTTCTGAATGCCAGTTCCTAGAAGCCACAGGAGGGGACAGGGCTGCTCTTGGGTGCAAATCCTGCTCATGGGTTCCCGAAAAGAGACATCTGGTTGTCCCCCATGAGGACGGGAGGCTGGACTAGATGCTTTCCTGGCGTGATCCAGGAGCAGGGCTCTCCTTAGCCTCTTGCGATCTTGTTCCCCAAAGGTTTGCAGTGGGTGGAACAAGCCTTTTCCTCTTCCTCCATCCTTCTGCCAATGGCTGCCAGTTTTGGGACGCTGCGAAGAGTCCTGTGGGATTCCCAGCGGAGCCTCTGGGTGGCCGGCCCCTGGGAGAACAGGGCCCTGGACTAGTCAGGCCCCCTTTGGCCCCAAACAGCAGGCTCTTCTCACCTTTTATTCTCTCCCAACAACCCTGCGGTGTAGGCCATCCTGTCTGAGGTTACGCTTCAAATTTTACTTATTTATTAAATTTTAAACATAGATGGATGAGGTGGTAATGATGATGATTTTAATTTTATGTGCTGCCCTTCATCCAAAGGTCTCAGGGCAGTTCACAAGATAAAAATACAGGAGGAATTGCGGATCACCAAACCCAGACCCCTTTGTAGCCCCAATGAATCTCTGCACCCCAAGGAACCGAGGGTGGCCACTCAAGTGCCTTGCTTCTTGCCCTTTTGCTTCCCCTCTTGAGATAAGCCATCAGAGCCAGAGAAGTAGCCTCCCTCCCCCTCCTCAGCTCACCTGCCATTAAGAGTGGAGGCAGAAGGCCCGCCTCGTAAGAAGGGAGTGTTAATGCTTTATGGCTGGCCCATAAATGTGGCATAATGCACCTTCCCCTGGCTGGTGCTGTTTATGGGCCAGGGTGGCACTGTGCATACTTGAGACCTCTGGGGAAGGAGTGTTGGGCTGGGTGCCAAGGCCTGGTGGCAAAGGAAGGCAGCCCAGGGAGGAGGAGGAGAAGGAGCAGCCTCTCCTTCCCCCTGGCCTAGCGGGGAGGGTGGAGAGCTGTAGAAACACTGGGGGTGGGGGGTTTCCTCTCCATCTTCTCCTTCAGGAGAGGCTTGGGCAACCAGCCCCAGCAATGCCAACCCTCGTGGGGGGGAGAGGAGAGGAGGCTGCAGAAGCAGGTGGGCTGTGCAGCAGAGGCTCTAGTGGGACCCGGATGATGATGATGATGTAAATACTTAAATCTCGCTGCTGGTGTGGAGGCACAAGCCAGAGCCAAAGAAGTCAGACCTCACCTGGAGTACTGTGTCGAGTTCTGGGCACCACAGTTCAAGAAGGATACTGACAAGCTGGAACGTGTCCAGAAGAGGGCAACCAAAATGGTCATAGGCCTGGAAACGATGCCTTATGAGGAACGGCTTAGGGAGCTGGGCATGTTTAGCCTGGAGAAGAGAAGGTTAAGGGGTGATATGATAGCCATGTTCAAATATCATGTCATATAGAGGAGGGAGAAAGGTTGTTTTCTGCTGCTCCAGAGAAGCGGACACGGAGCAATGGATTCAAACTACAAGAAAGAAGATTCCACCTAAACATTAGGAAGAACTTCCTGACAGTAAGAGCTGTTCGGCAGTGGAATTTGCTACCAAGGAGTGTGGTGGAGTCTCCTTCTTTGGAGGTCTTTAAGCAGAGGCTTGACAGGCATATGTCAAGAATGCTTTGATGGTGTTTCCTGCTCGGCAGGGGGTTGGACTGGATGGCCTTTGTGGTCTCTTCCAACTCTACGATTCTATGATTCTAAGGGGCTCAGCTGGAAGCCTTGTGGCCAAACCAAAAGTAGACGCTGTGTTACGCTTTTGCTGCAGCCTGGATTTCTGAGAGCAGCACCTGGGTATGCGCCCCGAGGAGGTTCTGTGGCTTAAGAACAGGAAAACCCCATATTATTGGGAGTATTCTTGGGTTATTGCTTTTATTTTAATTTTATATACTGTAATCCTTTTATGTGAAACACCCAGAGACCTCTGGGTATAGGGCGGTATATGAATTCTAATAATAATGATGATGATGATAATAACAATGAGCCTGGCTGCTGGATCAGGCCAAAGAGGACCCGTTGAGTGCAGCATCCTGTCCTCACAGCAAAAGAGACCCAAGAACCAAAGATCTCATGAAAGGCCACCATGAGCCACACCCTGGAGGGGCAGCTGCTGTTCTGGTTGCTCTTGGCAGATGGACTGATTTATCTTGCAGAGCTTGAGCACAAGAGCCCTCTCCTCTCCTGCGGTTTCCAGAAACTGGGGTTTGGAGCTTTGCTGTCTCCAGTGATGCTGGAGCGAGGAGTGCAGAGGAAAAAAAAGCTATTGTGCATCTGCACAGCCATATGCCTTCATCTGCCCCAGCCGCAACACAACCTGTCTCTCCCCTATTGGTCTCTCTACAGCCACAGTAGGTGCTGTGACTCTCCAATGGTTCGACTTCACCCCCAAAGGAAAAATCATGGGGTGCGGATTTACTCTGCTGCCCAGTACATCGGGGTGCCACTCCCTGCAGGTCCCTCCGGTCAGCAAAAGGAGGAGTCTCCAGCCAAGTTAAAGAAGCAAAAAGCGGTCAGTAGACCTGATCTTTATTTGCTGCAACAAGGTTCAATCACACAAAGAGTAGGATCCCGGAGCATGGGGTTGCGTGAACTTTTAAGGCCTCTTCCCATTTCCCATAATACATTTTTCAACAGCAGCATCAATACATCACAAATATGTTACAAAGTCGGAGTGTTTGGCATGGAGAAACATGAGCCCATCAGCCACCCCTGTCAATAACCCCAGTTCCCAGCACCTTTTAATTATCCTCTTCCCCCCAAAACAATAATAGTATTTACACATCCCCCTGTGCTTCTGCTTTGAAAGTATCAGGATTCAATCTGCCATCCCGATGGGTTTCTGTCTGGGGCAGGGGTTCCCAACAAAATTTTCTCGAGGACCCCTCATCGAGCCGCTATTGTGACAAGGACCCCCATTAATTCCTAATCCTAAAATTAAAATGTGAGAGCCAAATTAAGAGTCTTTTTATATTTTATATTTATACGTTTTTTTTTACAGTTACAACAGAGTACTCCATCAGTATACAGTTAGTTTTAATTTTCAGTTCTTAATGAGATGAGTTAAATCTGTCCTTTGAGTCCATTATTTCTGAAATATTAGGTTCCAAACTTGAAACTTTCACTCTGAAATCCGACCGCATGTTGAGCCGATTCCTATACAGTATTTGTTTTTTCATGAAACACATGGAAGAAAATGCTTGCTCACACCGATATGTGGTTGCAAATGGAAGGATCTTTTTCATTGCCTTATCTCCAAGTTTCTTGTAGTCCTTGCGGCATACAGCAGAACTACTGCCTTTATCTAATTCTAGTTTTGCGCTAGACTCTGCTCATGCAGGAAGCGGCCAAAACAAAAAATCTGTTATCATACGAAATATATTTAATATATTTTTTATTCTAATAGGATCTTGAGGACCCCTCTGGCATAGCTCGCGGACCCCCTGGGGGTCCCCGGACCACCTGTTGGGAACCACTGGCCTAGAGGGTATGTGCTGCCCTCAATCCCTCCTGTCTCCTATTGTGTGGCTAAATTCACACCTTGTGGAGGGGGGAGGAGTACGTGATCTTATGCCTAAGGGATTATGGAAGCAGGGGGAGCCCTGGATCCCCCTCTTCCAGAGGAGCCATTAGCCTTTGGAACCAAGGAAATCCATTGGAGTTTCTACAGTTTCCTATATTGGATTGTCAGAGGAAACAGTATGTACAATTCATGGTATCTGCTTATTGCTACAATTTTATAGACGGCTTTTCAGAGCTGCTTTGCTGTTGTGTATGTATGGTGCCTGTGTCAATGGTCATTGTCCTGGCCTTAGTTCAAGGCTGTGGTGGGGACTTGGGATTTTTTTTTGGGGGGGGGGGTTGTTTAACTGCCCCCCCCAGTCCTGGTTCAACAGCACACACTATTGCAGGCATCCCCAAACTTCGGCCCTCCAGATGTTTTGGACTACAATTCCCATCTTCCCCGGCCACTGGTCCTGTTAGCTAGGGATCATGGGAGTTGTAGGCCAAAACATCTGGAGGGCTGCAGTTTGGGGATGCCTGCTCTATTGTCTCCCGAGACTGAAGGATGCCAGCAACTACTTTCTATAGCTGTCAAGTTCTCCCCTTTTTAAAGGGAAGTTCCCTTATGCTAAACAGGCTTCCTCGCGAGAAAAGGGAAAACTTGACAGCTGTGCTACTTTCTCCAACTGTGGAGGCAGAGTCTTGGTTAGTAGTCATCAATAGCCTCCTCCTGGTCCTTCATGAATTTCTCCAATCCTCTCCTAAAGCAGGCGTGGGCAACCTTGGCTCTTCAGATGTTTTGGAACTACTACTCCCATGATCCCTGACCACTGGCCCTGTTAGCTAGGGATCATGGGAGTTGTAGTTCCAAAACATCTGGAGAGCCAAGGTTGCCTATGCCTGTCCTAAAGCCATCTCCGTTGGTGGCCATTGCTGCCTCTTGTGGGAGGCAGTTCCACAGGTTAACTGAGCGGCAGGAAGAAGTCCTTTCTTCTGTCCGCTCTGGCTCTCCCAAGGTTCTGCTTTGTTGGGGGCCCATGAGTGCTGCAAAATCTTTTGGTGCTTCTCAGAGGCCTCTCTCCTGGCAAAGGGTGGGTCAATCACAGCCTCACCAGCTTCCCTCCCTCCATGAAATCCTTCTTCTTTGGTGATCCCTCATAGCCGAGTAAGATTGTCTTCCATAAACACAATTTTAACAATGAGTCAGTAAGGGACTGTGGAGGCCAATTCTGAATCCACTGTCCTTCCACAGTGGAGACATTGGTTTCCGGGCAGGAGTTGATCACGGTGAGGGTTTGCCAAGCGTGCCTTCCTCATCGCACGTTTCTCCCTTGCATCCTGAGTTTGAGTGTCTGAAAAGCCCAGGACACCTTTGGTAAAGGCTGTTCTCCAATTGGAGCACTCGCAGGCCAGTGTTTCCCAGTTGTTGGTGTTCATACTACATTTTTTTTTTTAGATTTGCCTTGAGAGAATCTTTGAACCTCTTTTGTTGACCACCAGCATGACGCTTTCCATTTTTAAGATCGGAATAGAGTAGTTGCTTTGGAAGACGATCATCAGGCATCCGCACAACACGACCAGTCCAATGAAGTTGATGTTGAAGAATCATTGCGGGTGATCTTTGCTTTTTCCAGTACACTGATACAGTATTAGTTCCCCAGTCTTCCCAAGTGATGTGTAAACTTTTTCAGAGACACCATTGATGGAATCTTTTGAGGAGTTGGAGATGGCATTTATAAGTGGTCCATGTTTCACAAGCATATAGTAAGGTTGGTAGTACAATAGCTTTGGTTTCCCTGCGAATGTCCCAGTCCTCAAACACTCTGCACTTCAATCGGGAGAAAGCCGCACTCGCAGAGCTCAGGCAATGCTGGATTTCGGCATCAATGTCGGCCCTTGTGGAAAGATAACTTTTCCAGGTGGGAGAAGTGATTGACATTTTCTAATGAAATACACAGCACATTTGTCTTGGTTAAAGGCCCTTTTGTCCCTGGACGTCCCTGTTCCCATGGATCAAGTCACTGAGGCTTTTCAACTTGTCCTCTGCACCTTGTGTGTGTGTGTGCTTTTCTTTGGCTCCCCCCATTTTGTGGGGAAGGAGCTCCAGAGACCCTTTTCTGAAGCCTTGCCAGAGGGGCAAGGTGACCGAGACCCACACTACCCTGTCCTCTCCCTAAAAAAAAAAAATACCTGCAAGGACCAGCCTAGGGCTGCCCCACTCTCAGCCCCCTGGCCAGGCCAGCTCCCTCCCCATGACCCGAGAGTGGCTTTGTCACGTTCCTCATGTGCTGCAGCGATCAGATGGTGGTTTACACTCAGGTAACACTCATGCATCTTTAATGGATGCCTGGTGAATAATTCAGAGCAATTGATTTTATATTAATAAATTCTCAGGAGGCCAAAAATCTCCTGGCAGGTGATGGGGTTGGGGTTGGGGTGAGAAGGCTGGAGCCCAAAGTGTCACAGTCTGTCAAAAACTGAATCATAGAACTAGAATTGGAATGTACCCCCGGGGGTCATCTAGTCCAACCCCCTCTTGCAATGCAGGAATCTCAGCTAAAGAGTCCATGACAGACAGCCATCCAACCTCTGCTTAAAAACCTCAAAGGAAGGCCACAACCTTTCCTGGGAGACCGTTCCACTTTTGAACAGCCTCCTACCCTCAGAAAGTCCTTCCTGCAGTCCCAATCTCCTTTCTTGTAACTTGACGCCATGGGTTCGAGTCCTGTCCTCCAGAGCAGGAGAAAACAAGCTTGCGCTATCTTCCATGGGTAGATCTAGTGCAGCTCACTGCAGTGTGGGAATCACGGGCTATAGGAGAGCTAGTGGACCCTCAGGCTGCAGCGCAGAACATGATCTCCATGGCAAGGATATTAAGGGCCCACAGGAGGAGGAGGTGGAGGAGGAGGAGGAAGAGGAGGAAGAGAGGGTTAGGGCCATTCCTGCACTTCCTTGGGAATAAGTCCCACTGCAAGCAAGGGGGCTCCCCATCCCCTATCCCCCAAGGGCCCTTGGAGTCAGCCTGCTGGGCTTCGGGTGCCCCTGTGGGGGGGGCAGAGCGGGGCGCCCCCTCCTGGCTTTCCTGATGGCAGCCGTGCGAAGCCATCCTGGCTTGCGTTTCAGGCACCGTAATAGGCTGCATTTTAATTGACATAATTAAAAGCTACTCTGTTCATCTCATTTACAACGTATTTGTAGGGGAGGATAATTATCCCGAGCGCTGCCTAGGGGGACATTAGAGGCGGCAGGCGGGGGCGCAGCTCTCCCAGTGGAGGCGCTGCCGCTTCCTGCGATGGTGGGGGGGAGGCATCGTTCCCCAGGCAGCAGAGCCCCTCCTCGTTCAGGGCTCACTAGGGGCCCAGCAGGCCAGGGTTCGCCTTGGGAGCACTTTGGCCTTTTTCAAGGGGGGAGCAGTGGAGGGGGGGGGCTAGGATCAACGGCTGCAAATTGGACCCCAGCAGGAAACCGCCACTGGACCTCCCGGGGGGGGGGAGAAGTGGGTCCCTCAGCACAGATTGGGGTGCTCAGTATCTGAACGGATAATTCGCCCCCCCCCCCGCGAAGTTAGGCTGGAGAATTTCCGCCCTCCCCTCCGGTGGGCGGGGTTTGCGGGACCGAGCCAGGCTTATCTGGAGCGGGTACCACCCACCTGCTTGGGTTGGCGTCTGATCCGCCCTCCGGCCAGGTAGGACAAAGGACAGCCGGCCGGGGGGTGGTGGTGGTGGAGTTCAGGCCAAAGAAAGGAGGCTGAGCATTGTGCCCAAACCTCTTTGCTCTTTCCTCCGTGAATTGTTTGCTTCCCTTGCACTGCCCATAAGAACCTGCAACTGGATCAGGCCAGCATGAGCATCCTCTTCTCACAGTGGTGAGAACCCAGGAATCTGGATAGACTGCCTCTGCAGCTGGAGGTTCTATAAGAACCTAAGAAAAGCCTGGCTGCTGGATGAGGCCAGCGGCCCATCTAATCTTCTCACAGGGGCCAACCAGATGATGCCTCTGTGGATCCCAGCTCAAGAGCCCTCCCCGCCTCCTGTGGTCTACAGCAGATGGCATTCAGAAGGAGCTGGGGGGCGGCCCCCCGAGGCAGGCAGAGGCTGGGGATTGCAGGCAGGATCGGGCCCTTCGGAGCTGCTCCCAGCAACCAAAGCAACAAACTGGGCGCAGGGCCAGCCCCTCCATCTCGGAACTGGGAGAGGAACCCAGGAGTCCGGGACTCCGCCACCTGGGACTTCCTCGCGCCCCCTCCCTGCTGCCGGTATGTGTTTGTGTCAGGATCCAGGCTGTGGGTTCTCCCGGCGCTTCTCCTTCGCAGAGGATGGTTTGGAGAAGTCAAACTGAGCTGCTAATTAAAGCCGAGCCCTCATCGACGGCTCCTAATTAAAGATAAGCGAGTGCGCGGCGCTCCCTGTAATTACGGCCCCGCCGCCGCAGCCGGGAAAGCGATCGGAGGCGGCGCCCGGCCGGGATGCGAGGACGGAGGCGGCGGCGAGGAGCTCCCGGCTCGTGACCGCCGTCTCCTCCCCTGGACCAACCGGCAGAGACCCTCCACCTTCTCGCTGCGCATTTGCATCTCAGAAATTAAATAAGGCTCGGCTGCCTATAAAGGAGCGGGATTAATTTAGCCGCAGCCATGCTAATGAAAGCAGAGCATCGGATGCAATAAAAACGGGGGATTTCGCCGTTTAATTAATCAATAAATCTTGTCACGCCATTTTTGGGGGGCGGGGGTGGGATGGAGGAGTCCCAAAGCTGCTGATCTTGTCGAAACCAGCAGTCTGCGAAGAAGAACCTGAGGCTTGCAGGGCAAGGCAAGGCAGCAGACCCGGGGGAGCGGGCCTCGCTTGGCCCCAGAGACAGGCTCCTTTTGCGTCCGCAGGGTGATAGGAGGCGAGAAATGCCCGGGTTTTGGGGGGACGGACGGACCGGGGAGCAGATTCAGGAAGTGGCCTGGGCTGCTGAAAGACCTTGGGAATCAGTCGCTCTGTCTCTGGCTTCACCTACCTGGCAGGGCCGTTGTGGGCATTAAGCGAGGAGGGGAAGAGCCACGAACTCACCTTGAGCTCCTGGGAGAAAAGGGTGGTCTATAACTGCAATAAATAAATAAATATATACATCCCTGCAAGGTCTTGCTCCTGGGAGAGGCCCAGGGTGAAGGGAGTCAGAATCTGGCCCTGTTGGAGCTTGTGGGGGCAGCTAGCTGCAAGGCCCTGCATTTGGGGGGGGTTGGACTAGATGACCCTTGGGGTCCTTTCCACAATACTATGATCCTGTAATGCATCTCCAGGTGGGTGAATGGCTTTTCTTGGGAGCCAGCCCATTGCTCTGCCTAGCCCAGTGCAGTCTAACTTGACAGGCAGCAGCGCCTCTCCAGCAGGGCTCCTTCCCCAGCCCTCCAGGAGGCAGCCCAACCTTTGGCCTGGGGAGCAGGTGCTCGGCCACCACTGAGCTCAGATCAGGGGGGTTCTTCATTCCAGCTTCTGTGTGGTGCTAAAGGAAGAGAACGGGAAGCTTCTTGGTTGCCTGGGCATCTGGCCTTGTCCTGCCTGGGACCAAAGGCAATAGCCATTTGGGGGGGGTAGCTGGGTTTTTTGCCCCAGGTGAAGCCTCCAGGGGGGGTGTCATTGAGGCTCCTAGCCAGTGCCGGATTTACATATAAGCTAAACAAGCTCTAGCTTAGGGCCCCACTCTCTTGGGGGGGGCCTCAAAAAAGTAAAGAACAACAACAAGCCTGGAGGTACGTTTCCAAAATATAAGATAAAAAAACAAATAAAATTAAACCTACCTACAGCAACCACGTATTTGTGTTGTGTTGGCTCCTAGGATATAAGTCATGGGCCCTGCCTGCTCCATCAAATATCACTGGTTTGCTCCTTTCTATATACTGTATAGGGTGCCGACATTCTGCATGGACAGGTTGCATGTCAGACTGCAGTCTTTGTAAATTGTGTTTCTAAAGGAACAGCAACAGTGTTTTGTGTTGTGTAGGCTCCTGTTTGTTATGTGCAAATGGATTAGGTGCATAAATGACCATATAGCATGTATTCAACACAAAAAACGGACAATTTGTTGTTGACAAAGGACAGCGGGACCCATTACCTTCAAGGGCCCCATTACCTTCAGGAGCTGAGGGCCTCATCAAACCTCAATCCGGCCCTGAGCCCAGCCTGTGTGTGTGTGTATGTGTGTGTGTATACACAAATGCATGTGGTGGATTCCAAATTGGTCTTTGACTAGGGTGAAATTAAGTCCAATTTTGCCCCTGCAAAGGCAGGTATTATTATTATTATTAATAATAATAATAATAGTGCATATTATTGTTTGTACCCTGCCCACCTGGAGAGTGCAATTCTCTGGGGTGCTGCAGCAGCATGAGCCCCCATTCTGAAGTCCAGTGGAAGGTGAGAGTTGGGGTGGGGGTGCAACATGAGAATGGCCCTTTTCTGCATATGTTTAGGCACCAGGTGAAAACTTTCCTTTTCAACCAGGCCTTTGGCTGTTAAACAATATCTGGCCTTTAAAATGTGACTTTTAATGGACAGCTACAATAGTCAACAAAACAGTGTTTGGAACACGTTATAAGCATGCAACACCAGATGGTGCTGTCGAGCACAAAACTTTTCTATGTGATTTTAAACGGCATTCCCCCCTTTTGTTATAACAATTTAATTTATGATTTATTTATAGCGTCCCCCCTCCCCTCAGTGTGCAGATCCACCCTTTGTGTGTTTGTGAGGGGGGGGGCATTATTGTTTTTTCTTCCTTGTCATGTTATGCATTCTGTGCTTTTACATTGTCAACCACGCCGTGGTCTTTGGATGAAGGGCAGCATTTAAATTTAATCATAGGATGCAACTCCTAGGGGCCAAGGGGTCTTCGGCCCCCCAATTAAATATTGGAGGGCCCCCCAAGTTGATGGCCATTGCCATTTGGATGGTGCGCTTGCACCGTGTCATGTGATTGATTATGTGGGGCGGAGCCCTACCTCCCCCCACAATATTTTATTCAAGTTGGCACCCCTGAATTTAATGGATAATCATCACCGCCATTCCTGCTTGCCTGCTTGCACAGCGGCAGCGCCTGTCTGAGTAAGCTGAAATTGGAAAGGTCCGCAGCCTCCCGGACCCGCAAGATTGATGAGGCAAAGAGAAACATTTGCAGCAGCTGCAGCAGCAACCCAGAAATGTGGCCTTGCATGTAAAGGTCACAGCTGCCAAGAAGAGCTGTCCGCCGGCGGAGGCAGGGAGTGCGGGACCTTTACAAGCCATTAGCTCCTCCAGAGGTCCAGGAACCACCACCCTGTTTTGGAAAGGGAGGCGGACAACTGCGGCTCCGCTTCTGGTGGTTGCACGTCGCTCTGGCCTCAACCCCGGCGCTCGGCTTCCCCCGAGACATGCGCGCACACGTCCGGCGGAAAAGCCGGGGATTCACTGCCGGGGAGCCCATGGTGGGGGGTGGGGGAAAGCGGAGGGATAAACAAGCCTCTTGACCCACCGCCCTCCCGAGAGGGGGCAGCTGGGCCAGCCTCGCAGGGGTGGCGCTGTTGTTGTCGCCACCGCAGCCGCCCACGCTCCGGAGATGCACTTGGAAACCGAATGGAAAAAAGGGGAGGGGGAGAGCAAGCAAGCCCCTCCCGCGCAGCTAAAGAGCTCTCCCGTTCCTCCGCACGCCAACCCTGCGAGGTAGGCTCAGTGGTAGGGCAGCTGTATTGTATTCAGGCGGCCGTCCGTTTGCTATTTAGTCAACAAAAGATTATCTCAAGGCAAATCTAAAAAAAATGTAGTATAAACACTGACAATTGGGAAACACTGGCCTGCGTGCGCTCCAGTTGGAGAACGGCCTTGACCAAAGGTGTCATGGGCTTTGAAGACGCTCAAACTCAGGACGCAAGGGAGAAACGTGCTAAGAGGAAGGCACGCTTGGCAAATCCGCACGGTGATCAATTTCCGCCTGGAAACCTATGTCCACTGTGGAAGGACGTGTGGATCCAGAATTGGCCCCCACAGTCACTTACGGACTCCCTGTTAATGGAAGACAATCTTACTTGGTTACAAGGGATAGCCAAAGCAGCAGCTATCGTGTCTCTCCGAAAATAAGACACCGTCTTATATTTATTTTTCCTCAGAAAAACACACTATGGCTTATTTTCAGGGGATGTCTTATTTTTTTCCTCCTCCTCCTCCTCCTCCTCCTGCCGCGGCCGGCATTGCTGCTGTGCCTATCACTATATCTTATTTTCGGGGTATGGCTTATATTCCTTAAATGCTTAAAAATCCTGATATGGCTTATTTTATGACTACGTCTTAAAATAGGGGGAACAGGGTATTTAATCCGCACCAAGAGGACTAGGATCCCACTTTCGTTTTAGGGGGAAGCGCAGCAGCGGCTCAGTGGCCGCTTAGCAGGCAAGGCTGGGAAAAGAAGAAGAAGAAGAAGAAGAAGAAGAAGAAGAAGAAGAAGAAGAAGAAGAAGAAAAAGAAGAAGAAGTTTGCATTAGATATCCCGCTTTATCACTACCCGAAGGAGTCTCGAAGCGGCTAACAATCTCCATTCCCTTCCTCCCCCCACAACAAACATTCTGTGAGGTGAGTGACGCTGAGAGACTTCAGAGAAGTGTGACTAGCCCAAGGTCACCCAGCAGCTGCATGTGGAGGAGCGGGGACGCGAACCCAGTTCCCCAGATTACGAGTCTACCGCTCTTAACCACTACACCATGCTGGAGAGCCTCTCTGCACAAAACCCAGGAAAGGTGCTGCTGCTGGCCCGTGCAGACAGTACTGAGGACATAGATGGACCTGCGCTCTGACTCGTTATAACGCAGCGCATATGCTGCTCCTACGGACCCTGCGCCCCCCTCCCCAAAACTAGGCAGCGGCGCTGTGGCTGGAGGAGCAGCAGCAGCCTCGTCTGCTTCCGCCTAGAGGAGGATCTTCGGGGCAGAGGCTTGTTGGGAAGCCCAGACAGAAGGAGCTGCGGGGGGGGGGCCTTTGAGGCGCTGCACGGCTGATTGATGCTCGGATGAGCTGCCACAGGCGCCGTGGGGGGCTGTAATTGCACCGTCAAGAACATTGAGAGGGGGCAGCAAATCCACCCCCCCCCCCCCGCAGCTCTGTCTGTCACATTTCCTTTCCATCCAACGTTTGGAAGGGCGGAGATGGAGACCGCCGTTTTGTCTTCCTGCTGCAGTCTCTGCTGGAGTTGTGGAGGGAGGGGGCGCAAGGAAGAGTAAGGCTCTGGTTTCCTCCAGCTTTGGGGACCGCTTGGAGGGATGAATCAATGAGGGTGTATATAGTGGCTTTAATGAATGCGGAGCGCTTGCCTCTTTGCATAGGAAGATAGGATTCTCATCGTGGTGGGCCAGGTTCCTGTGGCAAACGAGCAAGCAGGAGGATTAGCACCCAGAGCCCTCTCCCCTCATCCAGCAGCTGCTGCTAGTCAGAAGCAGGGCTGCCTCCAACTGGAGGGCAGAGCATAGCCCATGGGGGAAACAGCCTTCGCTAGCCCCCTTCCTCCATGAATCGGCTGGCAGCGGCTCGCCAGGTCTCTTCTTAGAAGGAACCCCAGCCCCACAGAGAGGAGGGCGCCCCTTGGCTGTATTCTGCACCTCTGGGCAAGGGAAGAGCTTGCTAGGTCAAAGGGTTGCCCTGAATTCCTTCAGCTCTCATGGCCAGGTTGTGGGAGAGGGTGGGGAGGGGAGACGGCCTTGCCAGAGGCTGGTTGGCTGCTACCTTTGCCACTTGCCACCCGCTGCTGAATTTGAGACATGGCATGCCGTGTCCCTCTCCAAAGCCAGGAAGCCCCTTAAGTGCCGGCCCTACCAGTAGGCAGATGTTCCAGCTCCAGTGGGAGATAAGTCAGGCCATGCAGGGCACGGAGCCCCCCACCCCTCTCTCTGAGACACCCCCCCATCTCCTCAGGAGCAAAACCCTTGCTTGGGGCATCTTCCTTGAGTAGGAAAACAGCAACAGAGACTCTTTGGGCTCCTCAAAGAGCAGCACAAAGCATGAGGGGACCACAGCTCACGTCAGCAGGTACATAAAGCTGTTATCCTGAATTGTTTGGGAGGCGGGTGGAAGAGGAGATTGTAAGCAGAGCAAGAAGGGGACAAAAGGACTCGTGGCGATAATTATGTAGTCAGTCCTATAAAACCGTACAGTATATATATATTGTTAGAAAGGACCGTAAGAACCTCAGGAGAGCCTGCTGGATCAGGCCAATAGGGGCCCATCCAGTTCAGCCTCCTCCCCAGTGAAAACCTGCAGGCAGGACCTGGGTGTAAGAATACCCTCCCTTCCCATGGTCTCCAGTAACGGGCATGCTGCATAGGGATGCTTCATAATGGTTAGGAGACCTCAAAAACCTTCTCCTTCTCCCTTTTTCCACCAAGCACAACCCTGCCATTCCACCATTTGGGGATTTGACTTCTGGGCAATGTGTGTGTGTGTGTTTTGATTTCCCTTTTTTCATCATCATCATTATTACTACTGTATCTCTTCTTTTTTACTTTGTGGTTCTTCACAGAGGAATCCCAACCCGTAAAGAGTTCTCTGCTCATGTCCGGATGCCCGATTTTGCACAAAATACTGTTGGCACACAAAAAAAATTTAAGGGCACGTTCTTGGCCCTGACAAGTGAGGTGGCAGATACAAGCAGGAAAAGAGTGCATGGAGAAATTCAGATTTTTCCGGAGAGAATTCCAAATGGGAAGAGCTCAAGTACAGTCCCCAAAACAACACACCGAACAACAAAAGGCTGGATTTTCCCGTCAAATGTGGACAGACCTTAAGAAGACATCTTGTTTCTCCCAATTAAAATTGCCTCCTGCCAATGAACCAACTTCCCCCACAACTGCTGGTCCAGGTTGTGGTCCTCACTCTGAACTCTCTGAACCCTGTGTTTCATCTGAAATGTTTATGAAACGAGCCCTGCCTTGCCCGGGATTTATGTGATGCACCGCTGGCGCATCCTTGGGCCTGCAAACAAGGCCATGAGGGAGGAGCTGCCTCGCTGCTTCGGCTCAGTTCAAGAGGCTGCAAATCAAAGTGTGTGCGTGTGCCGAGAGGAGGCCACACCAGAGCCTGGCATCAAAAGAGACATCCTGATGAATAAATCAGCTTGCTGGGTGCCGAGGTGCACAAGGAAATTGGTGGTTCCTCCCCCCCCCCTTCTGGCTCTGCCGGCAGAAATTCTGAAGTGATGCAGGCAGGCAGCTGGACAGGCAGGCAGCTGTTGGCCTCCACCTGCTTCTCTATCCATCACACCTGTAATGGGATGTCAGAGCTCTCTTCACGCAGAGTCAAACTCTGGAATTTGATTCCACAGGAGGCAGGGATGCCCCCCAATCCGGATGGCTTTGAAAGAGGATTGGGCAAATTCACGGAGGAGGAGGGGGCTATCAAGGGCTACTAGCCACTATGGCTATGCTCTGCCTCCCTTCCAGGCTCAGTCTTTTTAGTCCTGCCCAGACTATCCCTTGCAGCAACTGATGTTTTTGTGGGATGGAACACTGGGCATAGCTGCCAAGTTTTCCCTTTTCTCGCGAGGAAGCCTATTCAGCATAAGGGGAAATCCCTGTAAAAAAGGGATAACTTGGCAGCTATGACACTGGGGCAGACAAGTCACAACAGTTCCTAGAGTGTCCACTAACAGGAACTTACCTGGAGGGACACCTGATTAAGTTCCTGTTCCTAAAGACATGCAAATGAGATGGACTAGCTGGGACAAAAGCCTCTAGCCAGCAGCCATTCTCTCTCTTAGCCTTTTCTACTCTGATGGGAACACATCTCCAGAGAATCTACAGTTAGGATGGTTCTCCCTCTTGGCCTGCTGCCAAGAGTGAGACCAAATGGAGCCTTACCTTACTAAGTAGTCTCCACATGTATATACTTGTAACTTTTCTAAGCAAGCCTGCCTTTCTGAGATTATGCTGTTAACTCAGGATGAAACTGTAAGTAAACTCTATTTTATAAACACTGTGTTGTATATTTCTTTCAAGAGGGACAAAGGGGACTTTGCCAGGAAGTATAATATTGAAGTATAAAGTATAATATTGTTGTAGAGGTTCTAGCGAACCCCAATGCACACGCTTTGCTGCGCACAAAAGGGGAATGTCACTCTGCTGATATTGGAAGCTTGCTAACACAAGCTTGGATAGGATCTATCTAATAATATATCCTAATCCACGTCCCTAACATTCCCACAGTTTGAAGAGGGGGCTGCTGCAGGATTTTGAGCCCCAGAGTAACCCTCACCAGTGTGATGAGAGAGGGAAGTTCTTGCATGCCCGTGTCTGGGTCCCCCCCCCCATCCAGATCCCCAGGTCCTGGCAGTCACCCCCAAACTTGGCCCTCCAGATGTTTCGGGACTACAATTCCCAGCATCCCTGACCACTGGTCCTGTTAGCTAGGGATAATGGGAGTTGTAGTCCCAAAACATCTGGAGGGCCAAGTTTGGGGGTGCCTGCTCTAAGGTAAGGTAAGGTAAGGGTAAAGGACCCCTGGACAGTTAAGTCCAGTCAAAGGCGACTATGGGGTTGCGCCGCTCATCTCGCTTTCAAGCCAAGGGAGCCAGCATTTATCCACAGACAGCTTTCTGGGACATGTGGCCAGCAGGACTAAACCGCTACTGGCGCAATGGGACACTGACGGAAGCCAGAGCGCACGGAAATTCCGTTTACCTTCCCGCCACAGTGGTACCTATTTATCTACTTGCACTGATGTTCTTTCGAACTACCTGGTTGGCAGGAGCTGAGACTGAACAACGGGAGCTCACCCCGTCGCGGGGATTCAAACCACCAACTTTCCAATTGGCGAGCCCAAGAGGCTCAGTGGTTTAGACCACAGCGCCACCCGCATCCCTAACTACCACACAACACTGCCTCACTTCCTCCCCCTTTCTCTGGGGATCTCATGTGGACTACTGGATCTGCTACCTTGCAGGAATGTCTCCACTTAATGCTCTCTGTGGCGTATATTTGGGGATAAAGCAAATACTACAAAAATGATGGCAGAGTTAGATCTCCAGTGCTGTCTCCTTCAAAGGAGACATCTGCCTTCAGATGTCTTCTAAACGTCAGATAGCTGTTTATTTCCTTGACAGGGCAGGCACCACCACCGAGAAGGCCCTCTGCCTGGTTCCTTGTAACCTCACTCCTCACTCCTCGCAGTGAGAGACCCACTAGAAGGCCCTCAGAGCTGGACCTCAGTGTCCGGGCAGAACGATGGGGGTGGAGACGCTCCTTCAGGTATACTGGACCGAGGCCATTTAGGGCTTTAAAGGTCAGCGCCAACACTTTGAATTGTGACAGCATCACAGTACAGAAAGAGACAGGGAGACAGTTCTGCTCTGCTCTCCAGGCAGCAAACCTAGAGAGAAGCTTCATGGGCGCATCTCCTGCAGCAGGGATCCGTCTTGGCTGAAGAAGCCATCCTGCCTCGAACCCTGACCTTGCACTGCTCTCTGTGGATCAGCAGAGACCTTATCCTTGGGACACTTTTGACCCATCAGGAGACAAAGAGCTTGTAGGTCCCTTGGAAGGAGTTGCCACAAAGTGCGCACAAGAGATACCACGGATGACATTTATTTGAACCTGGGTCTCTCCCAAGTCCCAGGCTGACCCTCACCAGACCACCACACCTGCCTTACTGCAAGAAGAAGCAGGGGGGGGGGAGCTGTGCCTCAGCGCTGCAGAAGCCCCAGACCGTGTGTGTGTGTGTGTGTGTGTGTGTGTGTGTGTGTGTGTGTGTGTGGAAACTGAGTCTGAGCAGCCAGAGATGTGGCCCTGCTTCTCCTCCAAGCGGCTGCAGCTGACACGGAAGACCCTTGTCTCCTCGCATCAGCACAAGCTCCGCTGTCTCCCTCCCTCCAACCAGCGTCCTCCTGTGTTTTCCGAACTGCTCTCCCCAGCGGAGGGTGGGGGGGGAGCGAAGAGTCTGCTGCTGCGGCATTGCTCTCCTTTCCTGGCGTTACTCCCCCCACCCCGTTTATCCAGCCTTCTCTTGGAGGAGTCATTAGTCACACGCTGCAGCTCACATCCCTGGGCAGAAAGGGGGGCCTCCTCCTCCGCCCTGGGAGTGGTGCTGACCCGGCTTTCCCCCAGGGTGCCCTGCGCTTACCTAGGCTTCGCGGGGAGGGCCTCTTTGGGGGCTCCCCCTGGAGCCTGGCTTTGGCAGGGGGCTTAAGACCCCCACCCCCTGCTGTGCAACCAGCCTAGGGCCTTTGGGCTCAGTCATTCAGACAGTCCAAAAGCATTGCTGTCAATAATAATAATAATAATAATGGATCAATGCCTTGTCGTGGCGAAGGGGCTTGAATAACTCAGAGAAGCTATGAGCTATGCCATGCAGGGCCACCCAAGATGGACAGGTCATAGTGGAGAGTTTTGACTAAACGTGATCCACCTGGAGAAGGAACTGGCAAGCCACTCCAGTATCCCTGCCAAGAAAACTCCATGGACAAAGACAACAGGCATATAAAAGTTATGACGCTGGAAGATGAGCCCCTCAGGTCGGAAGGCGTCCAACATGCTACTGAGGAAGAGCGGAGGACAAGTACAAGTAGATTCAGAGCTGATGAAGCGGCTGGGCCAAAGCCGAAAGGACGCTCAGTTGCGGATATGCCTGGAAGCGAAAGGAAAGTCCGATGCTGTAAAGAAAAATATTGCATAGGAACCTGGAATGTAAGAACCATGAGTGGAGGTAAGCTGGATGTGGTCAAAAATGAGATGACAAGAATAAATATCGACATCCTGGGCATCAGTGAACTAAAATGGAAGGGAATGGGCGAATTCAGTTCGGGTGACTATCATATCTACTACTGTGGGCAAGAATCCTGTAGCAGAAATGGAGTGGCCCTCATAGTCAACAAAAGAGTGGCAAAAGCTGTAATGGGATGCAATCTCAAAAATGACAGAATGATCTCGATACGAATCCAAGGCAGACCTTTTAACATCACAGTAATCCAAGTTTATGCACCAACTACTGGTGCTGAAGAAAGTGAAATTGACCAATTCTATGAAGACCTACAACAACTTCTAGAAATGACACCAAAGAAGGATGTTCTTCTCATTACAGGGGATTGGAATGCTAAAGTAGGGAATCAAGAGATAAAAGGAACAACTGGCAAGTTTGGCCTTGGAGTTCAAAATGAAGCAGGGCAAAGGCTAATAGAGTTCTGTCAAGAGAACAAGCTGGTCATCACAAACACTCTCTTCCAACAACACAAGAGACGACTCTACACATGGATATCACCAAATGGGCAGCATCGAAATCAGATTGATTATATTCTCTGCAGCCAAAGATGGAGAAGCTCTATACAGTCAGCAAAAACAAGACCTGGAGCTGACTGTAACTCAGATCATCAGCTTCTTATAGCAAAATTCCAGCTTAAACTGAAGAAAGTAGGAAAAACCACTGGGCCAGTAAGATACAATCTGAATCAAATCCCTTATGAATACACAGTGGAAGTGAGGAACAGGTTTAAGGATTTAGATTTGGTGGACAGAGTGCCTGAAGAACTATGGATGGAGGCTCGTAACATCATACAGGAGGCAGCAACGAAAACCATCCCAAGGAAAAGGAAATGCAAGAAAGCAAAATGGCTGTCCAACGAGGCCTTACAAATAGCGGAGGAGAGGAGGCAAGCAAAATGCAAGGGAGATAGGGAAAGATACAGGAAACTGAATGCAGATTTCCAAAAAACAGCAAGGAGAGACAAGAGGGTCTTCTTAAATGAGCAATGCAAAGAAATAGAGGAAAACAATAGAATGGGGAAAACCAGAGATCTGTTCAAGAAAATTGGAGATATGAAAGGAACATTTTGTACAAAGATTACCATAATCAAGGACAAAAGTGGTAAGGACCTAACAGAAGCAGAAGACATCAAGAAGAGGTGGCAAGAATACACAGAGGAATTATACCAGAAAGATATGGAGGTCTCATACACCCCAGGTAGTGTGGTTGCTGACCTTGAGCCAGACATCTTGGAGAGTGAAGTCAAATGGGCCTTAGAAAGCATTGCTAATAACAAGGCCAGTGGAAGTGATGATATTCCAGCTGAACTATTTAAAATTTTAAAAGATGATGCTGTTAAGGTGCTACACCCAATATGCCAGCAAGTTTGGAAAACTCAGCAATGGCCAGAGGATTGGAGAAGATCAGTCTACATCCCAATTCCAAAGAAGGGCAGTGCCAAAGAATGCTCCAACTACCGCACAATTGCGCTCATTTCACACGCTAGCAAGGTTATGCTTAAAATTCTACAAGGCAGGCTTAGGCAGTATGTGGACCGAGAACTCCCAGACGTGCAAGCTGGATTTCGAAAGGGCAGAGGAACCAGAGACCAAATAGCAAACATGCGCTGGATTATGGAGAAAGCTAGAGAGTTCCAGAAAAACGTCTACTTCTGCTTCATTGACTATGCAAAAGCCTTTGACTGTGTCGACCACAGCAAACTATGGCAAGTTCTTAAAGAAATGGGAGTGCCTGATCACCTCATCTGTCTCCTGAGAAATCTCTATGTGGGACAAGAAGCTACAGTTAGAACTGGATATGGAACAACTGATTGGTTCAAAATTGGGAAAGGAGTACGACAAGGTTGTATATTGTCTCCCTGCTTATTTAACTTATATGCAGAATTCATCATGCGAAAGGCTGGACTAGATGAATCCCAAGCCGGAATTAAGATTGCCGGAAGAAATATCAACAACCTCAGATATGCAGATGACACAACCTTGATGGCAGAAAGCGAGGAGGAATTAAAGAACCTTTTAATGAGGGTGAAAGAGGAGAGCGCAAAATATGGTCTGAAGCTCAACATCAAAAAAACCAAGATCATGGCCACTGGTCCCATCACCTCCTGGCAAATAGAAGGGGAAGAAATGGAGGCAGTGAGAGATTTTACTTTCTTGGGCTCCTTGATCACTGCAGATGGTGACAGCAGTCACGAAATTAAAAGACGCCTGCTTCTTGGGAGAAAAGCAATGACAAACCTAGACAGCATCTTAAAAAGCAGAGACATCACTTTGCCGACAAAGGTCCGTATAGTTAAAGCTATGGTTTTCCCAGTAGCGATGTATGGAAGTGAGAGCTGGACCATAAAGAAGGCTGATCGTCGAAGAATTGACGCTTTTGAATTATGGTGCTGGAGGAGACTCTTGAGAGTCCCATGGACTGCTAGAAGATCAAACCTATCCATTCTTAAGGAAATCAGCCCTGAGTGCTCCCTGGAAGGACAGATCGTGAAGCTGAGGCTCCAATACTTTGGCCACCTCATGAGAAGAGAAGAATCCTTGGAAAAGACCCTGATGTTGGGAAAGATTGAGGGCACTAGGAGAAGGGGACGACAGAGGACAAGATGGTTGGACAGTGTTCTCGAAACTACGAACATGAGTTTGACCAAACTGCGGGAGGCAGTGCAAGACAGGAGTGCCTGGCGTGCTATGGTCCATGGGGTCACGAAGAGTCGGACACGACTAAACGACTAAACAACAACAAATAATAATAATAATGTTTGTATCATTTTTAACACTCGATTGGGAGCCGGCCAGAGTGGCTGGGGAAACTCAGCCAGATGGGCGGGGCATAAATAAGAAATTATTTTTATTTTTATTTTTATTATTATACCCGCCCATCTGACTGGGTTTTCCCGGCCACTCTGGGTGGCTCTTCTGAACATTTTATAGAATTGTAGAGTTGGAAGGGATCTCCAAGGGCCATCTAGTTCAACCCCCAGCCATGCAGGAGACTGTGGGAGGAAGAATGTGAAACCCTGTAACCCATTTTATGTGGGGGGAATTAAAAAAAAAGAACCAGCTTGGTGCCTGGTTCCAAAATGTGCGTCTTTGCAGCACACACTCTCCAGCAGGAGATAAGCCCTTGTAGCAGAGTTGAAACTCAAAAAAGTCAAGCAGCACAGTGAAGCATTAGGAACGTGGGCTGTTAAACCTTTTTATCCTAGTTAGTTAGCTTGCAAACACCTCCCCTCGTTCTACCTTTCTTGCAATTAGCAGATCATACACTGTTAAGTAAGTTTAAAATGTTTTACTTACAAAATGTTCCAAAGGTCAGATTCATGCATGAATCCAAACAGCATCAAGGAAAACACATGCAGAATACTCTTGGGTAAGAAATATAGAAAGATAGCTCCAAACACATGCTCTAAGCTTGGAGTTTGCTTGGGCATGGCTTCTTTGGTGAGTAACACAGCATGGAGGGAGAATAAGAAGAGGAGGCTTACTTCCTCCTTCATTGCAAAATAAGAGCCATGACCTAGCTGAGTCTAGGAATCCAACTCTGTGGCCTTAACCAGTGTGGTGTAGTGGTTAAGAGCGGTAGACTCCTAATCTTCATGTCTCCGCTCCTCCACATGCAGCTGCTGGGTGACCTTGGGCTAGTCACACTTCTTTGAAGTCCCTCAGCCCCACTCACCTCACAGAGTGTTTGTTGTGGGGGAGGAAGGGAAAAGGAGAATGTTAGCCGCTTTGAGACTCCTTAGGATAGTGATAAAGCAGGATATCAAATCCAAACTCCCCTCCTCCTCCTCCTCCTCCTAACTACTACTCATGCATTTTGACTGCCATTTCCCACAGAGTCTCAGCTAAAGAGTCCCTGTCTGATGGCCACCCTCGGAAGGTGTTGGACTCTTCTTCCTTGGAGGTTTCTAAGCAGATGTTGGATGGCCATCTGTTGTGGATGCTTTAACTGAGATTCCTGCATTGTGAGAGGGGGTTGGAATAGATGACCCCTGGTGTCACCTTCCAACTCTTCTACGATTCTACGTGACAACCCTTCATATATTTGAGGATGGCTCTCATGGTACCTCTCCTCTTTTCCAGGCTAAGCATCCCTGGCTCTCTCAACCGTTCCTCACGAGGACTGATTTCCAGGCCCGTAATTGCCCTCCTCTGTTGGGATCCACCACTACTGTGTGGAGGGAGCAGTTCTGCCTGGCTCTCTGGGCACCTGGACCTGCCTGGTATGTAGCTATAACTGATAGCCACCCTCCAGGGCTGTCTCAGACGGGGAAGACTCTTTCCCATCACCAGTGAGATTGAGACCCTTTCAGAGGAAGCAGATGGGGTTTGGGGTGGAGCAGGGGTTAAGCCTTGGGCTCCAAGAACTGCAAAAATGCATGTTTAACTCTGGAGGGCTTAATTGGCTCCATGTCAGGAAAGCATGCTCGTGTCAGTCAGTCCCCGCTGCTGCTGAGACGCAGCACATCTGTCACGGTTGCAGAGCTCAAATGAGTATAAAGGACAAAGCGAAACTTGAGTGATATTTTTTTAAAAAGAAACCTGACCCCCCCCCGCCTCTGACCATGCCTTTGAAACCATAATTAATTCATCGGCCGCCTGCCATGTGCAGCCATCACTCATCCTGTTTGCCAACTTGTATCTCAAATGAGAATCGCTCCTCTTAGGCCGGTAACACCGCCTCGCCCTCGTTTGAAATACGACGTTGGCATCTGGGCGGCGGGATAATTTATGGCCTCTCCTGGCGGCGCCTTGCCTCTCCCTCCGGCTCCTTGGGCTGTGGTGCCTTCAGAAGATAAATCTGCAATCTTCTTGAAATTGGAGATCAATCGCCAATTTAACTTTCCCTCCTCGCTTTGATCTGGATCCCAGTTTGCTGGGAGGAGGGAGCAACCGAGGCACCAGCGTTGGGCAAGATGGAGCCCGGTGCCTGTCATTAATTCTGTTTGCAGGAAGGTCCTTGTGGCCCCACCGCATCCAGCACCCATGGCAAAACCCACAGCAGAGCGTCATCCCAGAGAGGCACTTCATGGCCCCTTCAGCGACCCCATCCCAAGCTCCTCCTCTGCCCCTTCTTTAGGACCCCCTGGCACTTTTGCTATGGGGTGCTACTGGGCACTAGTCTATTCCAAATGCCATTTCACATCTACATCAACGGTTCCCGAACTTTTTTTGGGAGCCCCACCCCACTGGCTCCATAAACTCCTCCCCAGCGCCCCCCACTCACCCTATAAAAATGTTATTCCAAATAGCAATTTGCACAACTCGTTCAGGAATATAATAACGCAATAAAATTCAAAACAGTAGCAGCTAATTGCACACTTATTCAAAACCCAATTAAACCTATTTAGTTTATTTAATTGAACAGAATGGATGAGCTTGATTCTGTGACACTCCCTTTAAACCTCCCTCGCCTTGATGCTTAGCTAGGGAACCTCTCAGCTGCTGTTGACACTTGAAGCCTCAGGGGAGCCTCATGAGTTTGGGGGAGAAGGAGGCTGGTGACATTTGGCTGTGTTTCTCCATGTGACCCCTGAACCCAGAGGGGCTGTGTGGGGTCTGGGCTGGAGGAGGGGAAATCAGCTGCGCTTGAATCCTGGCAAGAGGGAAGCACTGTGAGTGGACGATTCCCACCTGTGAAAAATGGGTTGCTCAGCACCGTTTGGGTGCTTCTGGATCCTGCTCTGCCATGGGAGGCCCGGAAATGCTGGCTACCGGCTGTGACTGATGCCACAACCCCAGGAAGAGCAGCAGCTCAGGCAACGAGGACTTCAGGACTGGAATTCTGCAATGCCCTCTCTATTTGCACAGAATTTGTCAATCATCCAGCGTTTCTGAGTGGCTGGGTGTATTATAATGCCAGATAGGGAGTTAAACTGTGGATCTCACTCTGCAAGAGACAGCTCTGGCTCCCAGCCTTCATGAGAGTAATAGAGAAAGTCATGGAGGAGGAGACAGCTATCGTTGACAATGAGCCATGACAGCTACGCTCTGCCTCCATGGTGTTACAAGAATTTTAAGGTCTCAGATATAGAATAAATATCCAAAAATGCACACATATATAAGTATGTATGTCTGAGAGCAATCCTGAAGCCATTTTGACTCTCCCAATGACCTCAAATATTCCTTTGCAGCAAGGGAGGCAAATGGGGAAAGCCTTCCCATTGTCTTTTGCTTGCAAATCCTGTCTCAAGGGCTTATTTGTGCATGAATAGGGTCAGCCTATGACCTGGATTCAGGAAACTAAAATATTGACCATCACAAAAGAATGGTCAGGCTGCTCAGGTAATGCAATCAGTGACCATTATCAGGTATCCTGATGGGCAGGATTTCTACTGTAGACCGCCTCTTTCTGTGATGTATGTAGGATGTTTTGGGGGGTGGTCTTGAGCTACAGGGTGGGCAATTTCAAAAGTCTATATAAGGGCTTGCACACCATTGTTCTGGGTTCCTCCTCCCTCCTGCATGTGGTGAGTGAGGACCCTGTTGCAGCAGTTTAATAAAGATCAGGCTTACTAGCTGCTTTGCTTCTCAATATTCTCTGGTTGGACTTTGTTATTTTCTCCTACCGATAGAGAGCCTACTTAAGGACTTTATATGGTCTCTTGGGTACCCCACAAGAGGAAAGAAACAGTTTCCCCACTTTAACAATGGAGATAGCAATTCTTCTGAATCTGAACCCCAGTTGCTGGAAACCATAGGAGGGGAGAAGGCTCTTGTGCTGAGGTCTTACTTGAGTGGCCACTGTGCGAGCAGGGGGATTGGTCTGAGCTAGTAGGCCTTGCATGTTCTTAAATCTCAGAGACCAAGTTTTGCTTGTGCAAAAGGCATTTGAACTTTATTTCCAAATTAAGGCAAGAGACAAGACAAACCACGGGCTCCACGTATTTGTAACTCCACTGGCAGCTTGGCTAAAAGACGGATCTTGCAAAATGGGGTTTGCTATACTGATGGTCTGGCGAGAGGCAGAAGACATTGTCGCAGATGGTGATTTCCACTCGACAGACATGCTGAGCCTTGAGATGAAATCTTAAACATACTGTACAATATCTGAATTCACCATCTGCTCTAAGACCCGTTGAACATAGTAATAGCTTCCAGTACCATCAAAGCCACCAAAATCTTTACTGAGAGAGCCACTGAAGGTGACAATCTTGGACCTGACCAGGAAGCTCAGTGCGGAGAACAGCATGACAATGACCATCCCTTATTGAAGGGCCCGTTTCTTCGACTGAACCATTTGACTTCTCAAGCTGAACTGAAAGCTCAGTTGGAGCTTTTAGCCTTCTGCTGACAAGTCAGGAATCTCCTGCAGAGTGGCACAGTTTCCTGCCCCCCCCCCTTATTAAAAAAAACCAGAGGAGAATCTTACAGCACGCTTTTCTCAGAAAGATGTCCTTGTATATTGCAACCATGTGAGAAACCTAAAGGAAGCGTTTGGACAACAACACAACCTGGATGGCTGGCATTGGTTCGTCAGTTCTGCCAAAGTTGGTTGGAAAGCCCCATTGCTCCACACCGGCAACAAGCACCCTTCTGTTCCACTAGCTTAGAATCATAGAATGGTAGAACTGGAAGAACACTTGTTATATTTTACAAACAACAACAGCAAAACTAATATGCAAGCATAGAAAGTCATTATTGAGATGTCTATGTTGTACAAGGAAGTATAGGGACGCGGGTAGCACTGTGGTCTAAACCACTGAGCCTCTTGGGCTTGCCGATCAGAAGGTCGGCGGTTTGAATCCCCATGACGGAGTGAGCTCCCATTGCTCGGTCCCAGCTCCCACCAACCTAGCAGTTTGAAAGCACGCCAGTGCAAGTAGATAAATAGGTACTGCTCTGGCGGGAAGGTAAACGGCGTTTCCGTGTGCTGCTCTGGTTTCCGTCATGGTGTCCCGTTGCACCAGAAACAATTTAGTCCAGAAAGCTGTCTTTGGATAAACGCCGGCTCCCTTGGCCTAAAAGCGAGATGAGCGCCGCAACCCCATAGTCGCCTTTGACTGGACTTAACCGTCCAGGGGTCCATTACCTTACTTTTCCCTATTCACATCTAGATGTTTAAAGCACTATCCTCCTCAGGTAGTCTGAACGTCTCTTTTCAGTGAAGGAAAGGAGTCTTGCAGTTTGCTAGTCGATACGCAAAATGTTAAAGTCCTGCCACATTGTGTAAAAACATTCCCTGGGTCCTTTTCCTTTTATGACGTGGAGATTATGAGTGATTTTCTCAGCGACTGCCGTGTTGCGTACATTTTTACGCCACAATTCAAGGGCTGAATTTTGCAGATTTCCCCCATTTTTGTGATGGAGGTAATCTGGACGGCCAGCTTCCGAAGAGGCAAGCTGGGTTTTGGCCGCTGCTGTGTGGAGGGGCCGGCCCTCAGTTTAGAAGAGGCCTCTCTGCCCGCCTGCCTCTGCCCACCTGCAGGTCCCTCCTCCTCCTCCTCCTCCCTACCCTGATTTTCCTCCTCTGCCTGACAGCCGGCAGCTGCCTCTGCATCCCAATGAAGGCGAGGAGCAGCCTGCCTTGTTCTGGGGGAGAGCCCTGCCTGGCACGTCTCGCAAAGCCCTCCTGCCAATCAGGCCTTGGGTTGCACGGATGGATCTGATATTAAAGCGGCATCTAATGAATTTCCTCGCTGGCAACTCGCAGGGAGGTGTTTGCCGAGAGCGCCGACGGCTCATTCTTCCCCCGCCGCACCTGCCAAGCCGTGCAAACGAGAAACCGGGCTTGTTTGTCTGCGAGATGCCAGGGGCTTCGGAGGCTCTGCCAAGGCCAGGTGGACATCCCTTCTGCTTTCCAGGCACAGCCGCCACTGATGGGCTCTGGAAGACGCTTGCTTTGGGGCTGCCCCCTTTCAGACCCACTTCTCACATCTCAGGTGAATGCCCACCCTCTATACAGGCTGCACCCCTTTCTGGAGGAGAGAGCTCTGGCTCTTGTCATGCCCACAGGAGGCAGCAATGGCCACCAACCTAGATGGCTTCAAAAGAGAATTAAGACACATTCATAGAGGAAAATAAGGCCATTGATGGCTACTAACCTTGATGGCTAGACTCTCCCTCTGCGGTCAGAGGCAGCGATGCTTCTGAATCCCAGTTGCTGCAAGCCACAGGAGGGGAGAGCTGCTCTTGTGTTCGAATCCTGCTTGCAGGCTTTCCATTGAGGCATCTGGTTGGCAACTGTGAGAACAGGATGCTGGACTAGGTGGGCCCCCTTTGGCCTGATCCAGCAGCCAGGCTCTGCTTATTATGCCTAGTGCTGGGAGAAGTTTGGGTGATGCCAGAGTTGCCATATGTCCTCCTTTTCATGGGTATGTAAAAACGAGAGTCATCACAGCCATCCATAGTTAAAAGTTGGCAAACATGTCCTCTTTTTCGCTCTTCAAAATACAAGTGAAACTCGGAAAATTAGAATATCGTCGAAAAGTGCATTTATTTCAGTAATGCAATTTAAAAGGTGAAACCAATATATGAGATAGATGCATGACATGCAAAGCAAGATAATTTTTGTAATTGTAATTAATTGTCATTAGGCGGGTCAATTATAAATGGAATGTAATTAATGAAATGTAATAGCGATGTTTATTTTTGTATTATTGTAACTATTTGTTTTATTACTGTGGAATTTCTAAAAGAAAGCATTTATAAAAATTTAAAGAAAATTAAAAAACAAAAAGTTGCATTACTGAAATAAATGCACTTTTCAACGATATTCTAATTTTCAGAGTTTCACCTGTATGGCAACCCTCGGTCGTGGGGCAGAGCTACCTCTCAGCCTCTTGCAACAGGGTTTTGCAGGAGCTGCGCTGTGCCCTGAACTGCTTCTGGGCTGAAGCTGAAGAGGCAGCTGACACCTTTTGAGGCCGCATCCTGTGCTGGATCGAATGGGATTGCATCCTCGAGGGACCCTGCTGCCGTTTCCTCCAGCCCTGCAAGGAACCATCCGGCACTCAAAGGGTGCTTCACTCTGCCGCTGCAGTAGATGTTTTGGTGACAACCTGGAATAATGAGTGTTTCTGGATTCTTGGCTCCATAGACTACACATCAATGGGGGGGACGGACTTAGTTTCCCTCCTATCGCTCAGCAACACTGCAGGAGCAGCGCCAAGAAAGACTCCCCTTCTTCCATCACCTTCTCAGCTGCTCAACCAGAATATCCCCTTCTTCCCCCCCCCCCAACAAAATCTCCTGGCTTGTAGGATTGTGATTCCTTTGCTCTTCCACCCTCCCTGATTCCGGGCCGCCCTCCTGCCCACCTGGGGGCCTTTTGTGCCTCTGAAGTACCTGTATGGTTACCAGATTTTTTTCAATGAATCCCGGGACACTTTTGTTTTTTTTTGAAGCTGAGTAGCAACAGGGAGTCAGTAGTGGAGATGGTGAGGCAAAAGACCCTGGGCCCAAGCACACATGCATATTGTATAAAGGTGCAAAGCCCTTCTTTCACACCCTGTGAAACATAAATGTGCAGAGTTTTTTAAAAACTGGGCAATGGCTGCCCTCCCGCAGCTCCCGAGCCTCCCCCGATCTGGCAAAACAAAGGGGGAAGGGGGCAGGACATCAGGGGAGGCTCGGGAGTCATGGGCGGGTGGCGCCCAGTTTTAAAATAAACTCTGTGCATTTATGCGAAAGAAGGGCTTTGCACCTTGCCCAGCAGAGAAACCACGTGCCTTGCGCCCCTCCTGGGCAATGGCTGCTCACCCACAACTCCTGAGCCTCCCCCATCAGTCAA
Source organism: Zootoca vivipara (assembly GCF_965207765.1). Classification (NCBI taxonomy): domain Eukaryota; kingdom Metazoa; phylum Chordata; class Lepidosauria; order Squamata; family Lacertidae; genus Zootoca; species Zootoca vivipara. Next base: position 83,103,273 of record NC_142589.1, on the reverse strand, counting down.
TACAAAGGGGGAAGGAGATCTGTACCACCGGATGTCCCCGGTTCCCCTTCGGCAGTGGCAGCGGCAGTTGGCTCTGGCTGGCTCTGGGCTGCTGAGGCTGCCGCTGCCATGTTTCCCGGGGACAGATTTGCAAATCTGGGGACATTCCGGGGACGGAATTTGTCCGGGGACTGTCCCCGGGAACCGGGGACGTCTGGTAACCCTACTCTGAAGGGATACCCCCTGCATTCCCTCCCTCCAGGCCTCTCGGAGCATCAGTAAAGATTGATTGATTTATTGATTGACTGAAGGGCTGAGTTAGATCGTGGGCTGGATCCGGCCCATGAGCTTCCTGGAACTGGCCCGTGGATTGGCGTGGGGATTTTGTGCTTTCCCCCCTGCAGCACCATTTCCCCCCTCACCACTGGGACCGACTTCCGTCTCGGAAGAGTGCCAGAAATAGCTTGAGCGCACGTGCAGGCGCGCAAGGGCACACATGCTCTGGCCCACCGAGAGGTCTGCCGGAGCGTGGACTGGCCCAGCCTCAAAAAACATTGCCGACCCCTGGCTTAGATGGTGTTTTCCGAGCAGGAGCTAGCTGATTCCAGCAAACATTCAAAACATCCAAAGGCAGAGCCTTGGAAATTCAGACAGACAAAACACGGAGCATGTCGGTAAACTCAAATGACAGAAAAGGCAAACATGGAATAAATTCTATATTGCAAAACAGAGCAAGAAAGAAACCGTCTAGGTTTAGGTTACGTAAATGCAAAGCAGAAAGGAGAGTTAACTGACAATCTGGCACTGGTCTTGTCCTCCGAGGAGCCTGGCTTAACTGCAGTTCAGAGGAGAAGGGGGCAGCTGGCAGGCAGCAGGCTGCCATGGCTTTACTCCAGAGGAGGCTGACTGCAGCAAAAGAGAAATGTCGGGGAAGGCAATGATGGCCAGTCTCTCCGCCATCTCTTCAGATGACACTCTGAAAAAGAGATGTCTGGAGAAACCGTCCTCTGGCGAACTTGGAAAGTGCAGCAGGAGACTCTGGGGTTGTTTGGTTTTATTCCGTAAAATTTAGACACGGCTCGGTTGTGAAATACAGCTGCTGCGCAGGAGTCCACAAGGAGAAGAAAACAATAGAATTATCGGTAAGCACAGCTCTTTAAAACATTCAGAAATAAAGTCAGCAATGAACTGAAAACAGATTCGAACATACATTGGCACCATCTGTGTCTGGGTAGGCAGGTGTGGAAAAGCCTACAGTGAAGGCACCTGCCTGATATCAAGTGGCAGGGAGTTCCAGAGTGTAGCTGCCACCACTCTGAATGCGGAGCAGGTGTTCTGTGGCACCTGTGACAGGGCCCGTTCTGGAATCAGGAGGCAACGCTGAAGAAAACACGATAGAAAGGTAGAATCATAGAACTGCAGAGCTGGAAGGGACACCAAGGGTCATCTAGTCTAACCCCCCCAGCAAAGCAGGAATCTCAGCTAAAGCATCCATGACAGATGACCATCCAGTGTCTGCTAAAAAACCTTCAAGGAAGGAGAGGCCACCACTTTCGACCCCACAGTCAAACAGCTCTGACTGTCAGAAAGTTCCTCCTGAAGTTTAGTCTGAATCTCCTTTCTGGTAACATGAAGCCATGGGTTCGAAGCCCTCATTCTGTCTTGGGAGACACTGCAGGAGTGCAGGAGAAAAACACCCTTCCTTCCCTCCTCCTTTTATTTGCATGCTGCATTTCCATGGTTCAAACCATGTTGAGGCTGCCTTACAACGTGAAAAGAAAGTGTAACTACAACATAACATAGGTTGTCATTCATAAACAATAAATTAAACGTTAAAGGATACAAAACCAAACTGAACAATTGCCACATAATTTACAACAAAATAAAAAACAAAGGCACAGAAAGCCAACAGCAGCAGCAGCAGCAGCAGCAACAACAACCTCTCCAAACAGTACCCCCCAGCAGCCTCAGAGTTTGTTTGTTTTTTTGTAGTTTGAGTCAGTCCGAGCCCTGCCCTCTCAGGCCAGGTGGGAAAAGGCCTGCAAGGCAGGGACCAGGATTTCCAGGACTCCCCTCCTCCATTCCTTCTTCTGCACTTCACATATTCCCCATTGGAGGTGATGGGAACTGGGCAAAGCCCATGTCCTCTCTCTGAGGGTCTGCATCACCCCCCTCTGGGCACCACAGCTGGACAGGCAGGAGGTGGGAGCCAGGCTCTCCTGCCCCCCTGCTGGGACATCTGAAGAGGAGATGTCCTCCTTAAGTCCTTAAGGAGAACTTTGAATTCAACATGGAAATCGGCCCTGCTAAGCCCTACTTAGGAACACCCGATGGAACTTCAAGGTCCAGAGGAAGTCTATCTGGATTCTTCTGGCTTTAGGGGTGTTTTCCCACTCTGAGAACAGGATGCTGGGCCAGATCCAGCAGGCTATTCTTATGTTATGAAGGCTTTAGGACCTCAGTTACTGGAAGCCAAAGGAGGGGAGAATGTTGCTCTTGTGTTCCAATCCTGCTTGTGGGCTTCTCTTCTGCTTGGTTCACCATGAGAGAGGAGGAGGATGGACTAAATGGGCCTCCTTTGGTTCTGCTCATGTTCTTCCCTCCTTTTCCGCATTGCATTCTCCTCTCTGCTTGCCCAGCGCAGAGAAGGAGGAGTAGGAGGAGGAGTTGGGAGGGTGTGGAGAGGTGGAAAAGACTCGCTGAAGCCCCTTCTTCATGTTTCCTGCTCCCTCCTATCTCCCGGAGGCAGGCTGAGTCTTCCGCGATGCCGCTCGGAGCAGATGGCGCTGGATAAAAGGCTCGCTTTCTGCACGATTTGCAAATCTGGGCGCATTTGCCAACGGGGTTAGGAGCCTCTCGGAGCATTCCTGAAGGTCCTTGTCAAGCGGCGCATTTGCTAGCCGGAGGCTTATTTTAAATTCAATTGAGGTTCTGCCGGGAAGTGGAGCTAAATGGGCATTTAAGGATTATCTTTATTTATTGACTTAGAAGATGTACCAGCTCCTGAACCCCGCCCCACCCCCTCCCTGTAGCTGCTGCAGGGGCCTCGGGCGCGCCTTCCTTGCCCGCACCCGATTGGCGCCCAGTGGGCATTGGTGGGAAGGTGGCAACGGGTGCCACCCAACTGGGGAGGGTGCCCACCAGTTAAAAGGCAGTAGTTTGTGGGGTGCGAAATAAAGCGTGTTGTTCTCCAGATGCATCTCAGAGGGAGGAGACCCCAGCCGCAACCTGACCTCACTTGGATTTTGTGGAAATAAAAATAAGCCTAGGACATTTCCCAGCTGCTCAGTGGGTATTTCGCTATCTGAACATAGGCAGTAAGTAACCTGCTAGATCTTGCCAATGGCCCATCTAGTCTAGATCCTCTTCTCCCGGGGGCCACTCAGGTGCCTCAAGGGAACCCGGAAGCACGAGAGCAACACTGCCCTCTTGAGGTTTGTAGCAAAAGAGAAGCAATTCTGCCTCTGATGGTGGGGACAGAGCACAGCAACCTGGGCTAGCAGCCTGCAATGGTCTTCTACCCCTCCACAAATTCGTCTATGCCTCTTTTGAAGTGATACTGTGAGAATGTTGTGACCGACTCTGGGGTTGCGCGCTCATCTCGCATTATTGGCCGAGGGAGCCAGCGTACAGCTTCCAGGTCATGTGGCCAGCATGACTAAGCCGCTTCTGGTGAACCAGAGCAGCACACAGAAATGCCGTTTACCTTCCCGCTGGAGCGGTCCCTATTTATCTACTTGCACTTTGACGTGCTTTCAAACTGCTCGGTTGGCAGGAGGTGGGACCGAGCAAAGGGAGCTCACTCCGTCGCAGGGATTCGAACCGCCGACCTTCTGATCAGCAAGCCCCTAGGCTCTGTGGTTTAACGCACAGCGCCACCTGTGTCCCAGTTGTGGATAGTAGGAGAGGATATATTGGTTAAATATTATCCTTCTTCACTCACGCTTGTGAGTCAGCAACAGGGCGACATTCCCCTGTATATAGCAGGAAGCTAGTTGGTAGATTCATTTGAACCTCTTTAGTTAAGCAATCCAGTCTGGCTTGTCCACATTGGGTTATTCCTGGTAATTTCCCCTTTAATTCCTCTTTAAAATAATAAAGACACAACAGTCTTCTATTAAGAATAACAAGACATTTACTTATGTTCAGTTCACAGTAGGTTCCTTAAAGGCAGGCTTTAGCTTGTAGTTACAGAAGAGAGAGCGAGTTTATCCCATATGGGGTTTGAGCTCATGTGCTGCTGGCTGAGAGCCAGCAGACAGCAAAGGACATCAAGATGGAATAAAGCAAAAAAGAAGGGAAGATGGCTGCATGACCAGCCCTTTTATGGGGTCTGCCAGGGTCACACCCATCTACCTAGTCACACGCAGGGGGAGGATGCTCCAGACCAGGTGGGACAGGAAATCTTCCTGGCTGGACCAACATTCCCCTGCGTGTCCAGTCTGGGCAAATAGGAAATGTTGTATTGACTGCTTATGTTACATCCCATACACCCAAGTTGGTGGCCACCGTTGCCTCCTGGGGGGGAGGGAGTTCCACAGTTTAACTCTGTGCTGGGTGAAGAAGGACTTTCAACTGCCCCCAACCTTCTGACATTCAGTTTCATTGTCTGTTTCATAGCTGCAGTGTTATGAGAGAGGCAGGAAAAAATTTCTCACTCCGCTTTCTCTAAGCCAGGCATCATTTTACAAACTCCGATCACATTGCCTCTTCCTCGCCTTTTCTCCAAACTAAAACCCAAAACGCTGCAAACTTTCTTCATCCCCCCCCCCCGCTTGATAATTCTGGTGGCCCTTTTCTTAAGCTTTTCAAACCCCACAATATCACTTTGAGGCAGTCACCTCAAAGTCCTAGGTGGGGGGGAGTATGGGAAAATGGTCCCAGCGTGCTTCTGTTTGCAACACAAGCCACCCACCCCCCACCAGCTGCCTGGCCGCCCAGCTGCAGTGACTGCTGCTTCTCTCTCTGGCCCACTTGGCCAATGGAGGCTGCCACTTCCTGGGACAAGGAGATCAGGGCCCCCTCCCTTGCAGGGGGTTGGACCGGATGACCCCTAGGGCCCCCCTTGCAACTCTAAAGTTCTCTGATTCTATGACACAGAAGGAGGAAGCGAAACGGGAGCCTCGGAGGTCGCAAAAGCATCCCTGAACTTTAAAAAATGTATTTCTTGGGACCTTGAAAGAGAGCGGAGGAGAGTCTCTGAAAGCAGCAGAAGAACAGCCAAGCCAAAGATAAACCTTTCTGGCAGGCATTATTAGATCAATAAAGAGTTTGTGTGTGATATAGATATATAGATGTCTAGGAGGTCTTCCCGCTCTCTCTCTCTTTCATGCATGTTGCATATCCACAATTTACTGGAGCTTTGGCCAGGGGGTGGCAGGGTGAGGAGGGCCCTGCTTGAGACATGGGCTGGATCCTGACTCTCCTCCTTTTCCTCCTGGACAGCTGGCTTCTCCCTCCTCCTCCTCCTCCTCCTGCTCCTTGGGGTGAGCAAAAGGGAAAGTGGGGTAGCCTAGTCCGTCTGCAGTGGTGCTTCTTGCGGGGGGGGGGGAATCCCCTCCCTCCTGCCAAGGACAGAAGGGGGGGACAAGGAGATGTGGGGGTCAGAAAGGTTCAGGGGGAGCTGTGGCCTTCCTGTGCCTGCTTGCATACCTTTCTTTTCGGAGGGGCGAGAGTTAGAATCATAGAACTGCAGAGTTGGGAGGGACCCCGAGGGTCATCTAGTCCGACCCCCTGCAGTGAAGGAATCTCAGCTCCCATGGCAGAGTTCACAGGGTTAGTCCTGAAGGGGTGGAACAAGGAGCTGGACCAGAAAGATGCCTCTTGGTTGATCTAGCACACAGCAATGTCGGCTTCCCGGAATATTCTGAATTATCGGAAACTCTTCCAATATCAAATGAGGGTAATTATCATCAGGGGGAAAAACCCTCATCTGCTGGAAAAAGAGAGATCTAATTTAGCATGTTTATTTTGCTTTCATTTCATAAGCAGGGTCAAAACTTTGAAACAGCAAAGCTTGCCTGATACGTATGTGGGACTGTTCATTGTTACCAATCAACTTGCAAAACAGAAAATATTCTTCTCACCCCCTGACTTATCATGGGGGGGGGGCTGATCAGGGGGTTGGTTGTGGAAGGTGGAGGGGGTGGTGTCTCCTTTATGGCCATTGTCCCCTAGAGTAATTCCTGGAGGCTCCTGGACCCATAGAGAGAGAGGAAAGAGGAAGCATGCAGGGAAGGTGGCCATGATCCAACCTCCGCTTAAAAACCTCCAAGGAAAGAGGGAGACTGTTCCGCTGTTAAGCAGCTCCGGCCGTCAGAAAGTTCTTCCCGATGTCTAGTTGAAATCTCCTTTCTTGTAACTTGGAGCCATGGGTTCGAGTCCTACCCTCCAGAGCAGGAGAAAACAAGCTGGCTCCCTCTTCCATGGGACAGCCTAAACAACATACCCAGCTCCTTCAACCGTTCCTCATAAGGCTTGGTTTCCAGACCCATGATTGTCTTGGTCGCCCTCCTCTGCACACCTTCCAGCTTGTCCATGTCCTTCATAAATTGTGGTGCCCAGAACTGGACACAGTATTCCAGGTGTGGTCTGACTAAGGCAGAACAGAGTGGGACTATGACTTCCCTTGATCTGGACACTAGACTTCTGTGGATGCAACCAAGTATAGCATTCACTTCTTTTGCTGCTGCATCACCCTGTGGACTCATGTTCAGCTTGTGGTCCACCAAGACCCCAAGACCCTTTAGCCACATGTACTGCTAGTAAGCCAGGTGTTCCCCATCCAATATTGGTGCAGGTGACTCTTGACCCTGAAGCCCAGGTGTCCTCTTGGCATCTGTACCATTTGCTCCCAGGTGACGATGTCTTCTTGTTGCTGGTCAGAGGTCCAAGCACCCTTTGTGCATCGCAGAGTTAAACTGTGGAACTTCCTCCCACAGGAGGCAGCGATGGCCACCAACCTGGGCGGCTTTAAAAGCAGACGAGACGAATTCATGGGTAGCAACTGGGTTATGGCTGCAGCTGCTCAGCTCCTGCACCACAGGCATCTTTTTTTGGGGGGGGGTCCCGAGAAGGGGTGCGTTGTAGCTGCCAACCCCATAAGCATGTGCAGAAAGCCAACCATCTCACTTTGGCCAAAGGGGACTCTGCAAGGAGGGCTGGTGGCCACATCTGGGATCCCCCCCACCTGGGTGTTCCCATGGGTTCTTCCTGGGCATCTCTCCCTGCCCCCCAACCTCCCACTTAGCACTGACATTTCCGGCTCCTGGAATCTGGCCTTGACCAGAGAATATGAATTTCATGCTATGAGGAAGATGCTTAAAGGCTCCTTCAACTTTGTTGGTGCTTTGGTCCCCGTTGCCATGGCGATCTGAGTCACATCCCGCTCTTGCTGTGCTCTTCACCTATGTTGGGTGGGTTCCACCCCCCCCCCCCAGATTGGGAGGGGTGGAGTGCAGTGCAATTCCCTCTCCCTCTCCCTCTCCCTCTCCCTCTCCCTCCAGTCATTTCCCCATCTCTGTTCTCAAAAGGAGAAGAGGGAGGGAGTGGCTGCAAGTGATGCCCCCACCTCTTGGAATAAAGAAAACGCCCCCCCCCCCTATGTGGCAGAGGAGGGGGTTATAAGCATGGGCTGCAGCCTGGCCTTGGCAAGCTGCCAGGCAGGCACACATCCTTGGCTCTGCCCTCCCCCCGAAACCAGGAAAGCCTGGAGGTTTTGAAGCAGAGCTTGGCTTTATTGTGATTCCTGCACTGCAGGGGGTTGGACTACATGACTCTTGGGGGACCCCGGTTCAACTCTACGATTCTGTGACTCTGCGTCACCCCTGCATTTGCTCTGGCTGCTGCATATTTCATGCTGAGGGCTTTCCTGCGGGGGGGGGGGGAGGGAGAAACGCTTATTCAGTTTCGTTAAATTTAATTGTTTTTTCCCATTATTCTACCAATTTGCCTGCGAGCACAACATGCTCTGGCTCTCCTTTGCCACAGGTGGTGTGCACAAGCCCCTTTGGGGTGGGAGAGGAGGGGAGCCTGGGCGGATGAGAAACTGCCCCAGGCAGGGCTTGTGGGAATGTTAGGGATGTGGATTAGGATATATTATTAGATAGATCCTATCCAAGCTTGTGTTAGCAAGCTTCCAATATCAGCAGAGTGACATTCCCCTTTTTGTGTGCAGCATAACGTGAGCGTTAGGTTTGTTAGAACCTCTACAACATTATACTTCAATATTATACTTCCTGGCAAATCCCCTTTTTCCCTCTTAAAAGAAATACACGACACAATAGTATTAAAATAAGATAGAGTTTACTCACATGACATCCTGAGTTAACAGCATAATCTCAGAAAGGCAAGTTTACGTAGAAAAGTTACAAATATATACATGTGGATACTACTTAGTAAAGTAAGGCTCCATCTGGTCTCTCTCTTGGCAGCAGGCGAAGAGGGAGAACCATCCTAACTGTAGATTCTCTGGAGATGTGTTCCCATTGAAGAAGAAATGGCTAAGAGAGAGAATGGCAGCTGGCTAGGGGCTTTTGTCTGCCAGCTAATCCATCTCATCTGCATATCTGGAGGAACAGGAACTGAACTTAGTCAGGTGTCCCTCCAGGTGAGTTCCTCTTAGTGGACACTCTAGGAACTGTTGTGACTTGTCTGCCCCAGTGTTCCATCCCACAGGGCTGGCAAAGGCAGAGCTGTCAGGGGTTGCCCCCTTGAAGCTGCCGGGCCAGACCCAACCGTCCTGGGCAGCCAGAGGGCCTTGAAGGACAGCCTCTTGCCGGCCGGAGGGGGAATCTCTGGGGTCTCCTGCCTCAACAAATGGGAGGACTTGGGCTCAGGAGCCCCAGGTGACGTTCCACCAACTTGGGTGGTTCTAAAAAGAGGATCAAACATTCACGGAGGAGGAGAGGACCATCGGTGGCTACAAGGCAGGACGGCTCTGACCTGGCGCCATAGTCAGAGGAGCGCTTCAGAAATCCAGCTGCCAGAAGCTTCAAGAGGGGAGAGTTGCTCTCGTGCTCGGGCTCTTCTGATGTCCTTGTGTGGAACCTCCAGGTCCAGAGGCAGTCTATCTTGGTTCCTAGGGTCTTAAAGGTGTCTGGCCACTTCGAGGACAGGATGCTGTTTATTTTTGTATCATTGTAACTATTTGTTTCATTACTGTGGAATTTCCAAAAGAAAGCATTTGTAAAAATAAAAATAAAAATAAAAAATAACAAGTTGCATTACTGAAATAAATGCACTTTTCAACGATATTCAAATTTTCTGAGTTTCACCTGTGTAGATATCATTTTTATTGATTTTCCAAATTTCACCACAAATTAAGACAAATTTAATACCCCCCCCAAAAAAATTGGTTTCCCGCACTGTGTTCTTGACGTGTCAAAAGTTTCCTCTTGTTGCCGCTTTATTTCTGCTTATGTTCATTGCAGGGGGTTAGACTAGATGTTCCTGGGGGACCCTTTCCAACTCTGCAATCATTGTTTCCACCAGTAGCTTCTGCCTTTGGGAGCAAAACCGCTTTGCTTTGCAGCAGAAACCATGGATTCCTGGCCTCTCCCCTCCTCCCTACGGCTGGTTTCTGGGAACACTTACAAGATTCCTCTGGGTAGCACTTCTGCTGGAAGGTCCAAGGCAGCTACAGGGCTTGGCTCTCCCAGGCCCCCTCCTCCAGGGGATCTCCACTTCCCAACAAGAAAGCCATCCGGCTATCTACAGATCTATATCTGCTTCTCTGGGCTCAAAAGGCTGAGGATGCAGTAGCTCCAGACAGGACAAGATCCAGCAGAGAGATGGGAGAGCTCAGTAGGTAGAGCGTGAGACTCTTAATCTCAGAGTCATGGGTTTGTGCCCCACATTCGTGGGGCGAGGGGAGAGATTTCTGCATTGCAGGAGGTTGGACTAGGAGGTGCCCCTGGGCTCTGATTCCAGTGCCACAATTCTATGATTCTAAGACAGATAATAATAATAATAATAATAATAATAATAATAATAATAATAAATATTTATACCCCGCCCATCTGGCTGGATTTCCCCAGCCACTCTGGGCGGCTTCCAACAGAAAAATGAAATAAAATAATCTACTAAACATTAAAAGCCTTCAGATGTCTTCTAAAAATCTGGTAGCTGTTTTTCTCTTTGACATCTGATGGGAGAGCGTTCCACAGGGCGGTCGCCACCACCGAGAAGGCCCGCTGCCTGGTTCCCTGCAACTTGGCTTCTCTCAACGAGGGAACTGCCAGAAGGCCCTCGGAGCTGGACCCCAGTATCCGGGCTGAACGATGGGGGTGGAGACGCTCCTTCAGGTATACTGGACCGAGGCCATTTAGGGCTTTAAAGGTCAGCACCAACACTTTGAATTGTGCTTGGAAATGTACTGGGAGACAATGTAGATCTTTCAATGTAGATGAGCTGCAGCCAGTGCCAGATTTACGTATAAGCTAAACAAGCTACAGCTTAGGGCCCTACACTCTAGGGGCCGCCTCAAAAAATTAAAGGAAAAAACCCTGGATGTATATTTCCAAAATATAAGGTAAAAACAAATAAAATAAAACCTACCGACAGCAAACGTGCTTTGTGTTGTGTAGGCTCCTGTGATGCAAGTCATGGCCCCGCCTGCTAGCCTGCTCCCTAAAATATCACTGGTTTGCTCCTTTCTATATATAGGGTGCTCACATTCTGCATAGACTGGTTGCAGGGCAACATGTGCAAATGGCTTTAGGTACCTATTAGGTCCATAAATGACCATATAGCATATATTAAACACCAAAAACAGCGACAATCTGTCGTTGACAAAGGACAGCTGGACATATCAAGGACCCCATTACCTCCAGGAGCTTAGGGCCTCATCAAACCTAAATCTGGCCCTGGCTGCAGCCCAGCTGATCCCAGAGGACCCTGTGGCAGAGAGTTCCATTGTTCAACCCTTTTTTTCATCTGTTCTGAGATGAGGCTGAGGATGCAGCAGCTCCAGACAGGACAAGATCCAGCAGAGAGATGGGAGAGCTCAGTTCTGCTGAGTTCTGCTGAGAGGGAGAGAAACTTTTCTCTCTCTCTGCTTTCTCAAGGCCAGGCATCATCTAGAAACTAATTGTATGCAGTCTTTGCAGGGAGCAGCCCAGCTTCCTGAGCCTCCTCTCTCAGCTGGATTCCAAAAACCAACAGCTTGTTTCTCTCTCTTACTCATGCAGATTCCTCCTTGACCTCACCCTTTGCAGAATAAGTCCATTATGCGGCATGGAGCCCCTTCAGAAGAGTCTCTGGATATTTAGGTCCTCCTTGCCCCAAACATTACAAAGGAGATGCCTCAGAGACCTGGGTGGGGCTTTTGACTTAACAAAAGAAAATGCTGTCGCCATTTTTAGCAGGTCCTCCTTTTCTCCAGGGCCCTTGAATGAATCAAGAATCAGAACCCTCCACAGTCAGATATGCTCCAGAATACCAGCTGCTGGAAACCACTGGAGGGGAGAGGGCTCTTGTGCTTGGATCCTGAGGGTTTCCCCGTGATGGGCATCTGGTGGGCACTATTGAGAACAGGAGCCTGGGTTCCATGGGCCCCCTCTGGCCCATTGCAGCAGGATCTTCTGATGCTCCTGTGGAACCTCCAGGCGCAGAGACAGTCTACAGTGGTACTTTGTTTCTCAAACTTAATCCTTTCCTGATTCTAAAGCCAAAACATTCCAAAACCAAGGCTCACTTTTCCAGGGAAAGTAATGCAAAACAGATCAATCCGTTCCAGACTTTTAAAAACAACCCCTGAAACAGCAATTTAACATGAATTTTACTATCTAATGAGACCACTGATCCATAAAATGAAAGCAACAAACAATGTACTGCAGTCAATCAATCAATCAATCAGTCAATCAATCAGTAGCTGAACTGGGTTCCACACAGTCACAAAAATAAACAAACAAAAAGAGCCGCAAAAATACAAAATAACGCAATAACGCTAAATAAATAGCAAAACCAGACAGACCTCAGCGTAACACTCAAATCGGAGGCATATCACTCAAAACAGAGCACATTCGGCTTCCGAAAAAAGTTCGCGAACCAGAAGACTTACTTCCGGGTTTGCAGTGTTTGGGTTCTAAGTTGTTTGAGAACCAAGGGACCACTGTATTTGAGAACCAAGGGACCACTAGGTTGCCAGTGGTCTCTGCTAGACTGGATGGTCCTCTTGGGTTCTTATGGCAGGTGGAGAGGAAAAGGTGCTGATGATGAGCTGGTCCTGAAAGGAAGGCTTGGCAGGGGAGGAGGCCTGGAAGAAGAGGCTGGGGAGAGGCAAAGGGGCTGGGTGCTCAAAGAAGCCTACTGGGAACCCCCAAAGCCATGGCCATCAGCCACAGCGGGGATTGGGGGGAAACCGCCTTTTCCAGCAACTCCTGCGGTGATGATTGCTATTCAGCTCTGAGTTTATGAATGGGTCTGTGCTGGGCAGAGGAGGCCGACGTGTGTTTAATCTCCATTTCCTCATTGATTTCTTCTCCTGATGACTGGCCGGTTGCTGCCACTTTCCGTGATGGATCTGCCCACTTTAGCCAAATTGCTGCCGCCGCCGCTGCCGCCAGACCAGGGCCTCCTTCCTCCTCTGATGTGAAGGATGGGATCAATTCGTCAGGTGGAAGAAGCAGATTGCGCTCCGACCGAGCATCCCTCTGGCCTCCCTAGAGCAGCAGAGAGGGGGGCCCTGGGCTCCATCCTCACCCTTGAGAGAGGTCATATTGACCAAGCAGACTCACTCCAGTTGTGAAACCCTTTATCATCTCGGTCGCCCTCCTCTGCACACCTTCCAGCTTGTCAACATCCTTCTTAAATTGTGGTGCCCAGAACTGGACACAGTATTCCAGGCGTGGTGGCTTCATGGCCAAGTAAGGATTTGAACCTGGGTCTCTCCCAGGTCCTAGTCTTAATTTAATCCTCACAGCAACCCTGTGAGGTAGGTTAGGCCGAGAGCCAGAGACTGGCCCCCAAGTTCATCCAGTGAGCTTCATAGAATCGTAGGGTTGGAAGGGACCCTCAGGGTCCTCTAGTCCAGCCCCCTGCAACGCAGGAATCTCAGTTAAAGCAGCCATGGCAGGTGGCCCTCCAACCACTGCTTTAAAACCTCCAAGGAAGGAGAGTCCACTGAGGGGAGGTTTGCTGTGCAAAGCCCTCCCAGGCCTGACCCTGCTGGCTGCTGCGCAGGATCCTGAGCATCTCAGAGATGATGTCCAACAGCCCAGTGCTTCAATTTCTTAGACTGGAGATGGGGAACCTCTGTGGTCCTTCAGAGGTTGCTGGATCCCAGTTCCCAGCTCCCTCCCTGGCCATTGCCCCCCCCCCCCGGCCTGGACCTGAAGGGAGCCTGAAGACCCAAGACCTCTAGGTGGCCCCCAGCCCCCCCCCAGCCAAAGAGCCCCTCTCCTGTTTCCTTGCTGTGTCGCAGATGGCAAAGGGCTTGGCTTCTCTAGGTCACTCTTTCCGCCCAAAATGAGCATCCTTCAGCTCCCAGGTGAAAACAGATCCAGCTCCTTTCCCTCTAGGGGCATCTAAATTGTGTGTGTGTGCTTTTTTACGCTGCAGCTGCTGCTGCTGCTGCTTCCTCTGCTGATGGATTTTGTGTGTTTCAGCCTCTGCTGCTTTGCTTTGCTTTGTTTGGATGTTGTCTTCTCACTCTTAAACTGCCGTGGATATTTTTAAACGGAAAGGCTGGATGGAGCTCTTTTAAGTAAGTGCCTGCTTCTCAGCGCTGGCAAAGATGGAGCGAAAACATTCCTGAATGCAACAGCAGCAAAGGGGGTGGGGTGGGGACAGTAAGGAGATCCCTGAAGCTGGATCTGGCCCATCTAGTCCAGCATCCTGATCTCAGAGGCCAACCAGATCCGGGGCGGAGGAAGGGGTGTGTGGTGGGGGTGGGCCGCCCCGGGTATCACCACTGAGGGGGAGACAAAATGCCGGGCGGCACTCACTGCGGGGCCTGCAATGTGCCCGAGCCACGCATCTCTCCTGGGAGAGACGTGGTGGCTTGGGCGTCTGCAGGCTCCGCGCTGCCCAAACGGTCTGCCTGCCGCCTTCCCCTCAGCTGTAGGGCGGCTGAGTGGGAGGAGGCAGGCAGACTCCGGAAGCCCCACGGAGCGTCCTGTCCTGGCTCGCCCCACCCCACAGGCGTCCTGCCCCACACCTGCGAGGAGCTGGTCCTGCCTCTGGGCGCAGGGCACGCGCACCAGCCCAGGCTCCCGATGTCAGGAATATGGGCAGGAGTCAGGCTCTGGGGCCTGTAATGCTTTGCAGAACTGGGGCCTGCCTCAGCTTGTGCTGGAGAAGCAAGAGTGGACACTCAGGTGAGGCCACTTGATACCTCACTGCACCTGGTGGCAGGAGCTGGGAGGGATAAAAGCTCAGCATTTCCCTTCAGCTCTTTGCCACAGCAACACTATCCCTGCCTGGTTGCCTCTGGCCTCTTGCTCCTTGGACCCTTGCCTTGCCGACGCCTTGTTCCTTGGACCCTTGCCTTGCCGACGCCTTGCTCCTCGACCCTTGGACCTTTGCCTTGCCGGCGCCTTGCTCCTTGACTCCCAGACCTTCACCTCTGCCTTGCTCCTTGACCCTGCGACTGCCTGCTGCTGGATCCTCAGCCCTGCACCTGCTCCTGCTTCTACACCACCATCTTGCCTCTGGTCCTGACGTCCTCAGCCAGGGCTTCAACCGTCCGCCGACCAGACCGTGACACCCGATCAGCTTGCTCTGCCGCAGAACCAGATTCCCCCAATGGGAAGCCTGGAAGCCCAAGAGCCAGGGGCATAGCAACTGGGGTGCGGTCCGCACCGGGTGTCATCCTGAAGGGGAGTGACATTTGGCACAGCCCCCAAGCCCAGTGAGCGACTCTCCCCCTTCCCCCCAGTCATGGGGGGGCACTGAATGTCACCCCCCTTCGGCAGCCAAGAGCTGCAGTCTCCACACTTGGGGACTCCCGTCAGCTGCTATTCATGGAGCAGGCTCTCCGCAAAAGGAGCATAGCATTATGCGAGAGGGAGAAAACCTTTTCTGTCTCTGCTTTCTTCATGCTGCCTCTTCCTCACCTTTCTGCTAAACTAAGAAGTCCCAAACGCTGTGACCATTCTTCATAGGGGAGTCACACCTTGACAGGGCTGGAGTGTCAGGGGATGGTCTGAAGACGAGGACTGGGGGATGCGTTCTATGGCAGGCCAGCTTCTTTCCGATGGAGAGCTGGAGGGGAAAGAGTCGTGTGTCGTCCCCCCCCCCCGCCCACCTGCAGCGTGTTCAGAAGCAAAGAGACAGAAACTGAACAGCTTAGGAAGGAATTACCCAGTTGCGAGATAATGACCAGGGAGCCGAAAGGGAGGGGGCAGCAAGTCAAGACATCATTTGAGAGTGTGGGGGTGACCCCCCCTTCACCACGGACTCGGAGATCCAAACGTATCAGAGAGCAAAGGATTCAGGAGGGGGGGGAGGAACTTCCCATTGGCGCCTAAAATGCTGCGGAAGTCAGAAGGAGGGTTTAGAGTAGTCAACTTGCCCTCCGCGCGGAGAGCTGCGCATTTGTGCTTGCAACATTATGCTATAATAAAAGGACTATAAATATATCAACTGCTCCACGCCTGAGTCAGATGCAGGTCAGCAAGAAAGGAAGCAAATCTTCGATGCCGGTTGACTCTTTATTCAAGGAAGTGGCATAGAACTCAGCAGCCCTTCCCAGTAGGTCTTGCCTTGACGGAGGTCCCCCCCCCTTTGGCCCCTCCCCTTTTGGATGTTTCCCAAGCAGTCTTAAACTGCATCTGCACACCTCTGGTCTCTGTTCTGCTCTCCTCATTATCCTGCACGTTCAGAGGGGGTGGGAGCTTGTCGCAGATGGAGAGGGAGACCCCCTGGATTCTTCAGCAGTCTCTTGAACCCCCTCCTCTGCTTCAGCCTTGGAGTCTGAACCGCTCCCTGTCACAGACTCATCCTGCTCACTAAGCCCCGTTTCCCCTTCAGCATCCAGTCCCTCCTCCCAGTCTTCTCCCTCTGACCTTTCCTCAGTGTCCCACCACCAACCCCCTGGCTCTGAGCCTTCCTCCTCTGGGGGTTCCCTTGGGGAGTTCCCCGGCTGGCTCCTCCCACTGCTCCTCTTTCTCCAGCCTGTCCCTGACACCCCACCGCCCCTTTCTGAACCTTTCCCAGCTCTGCAATATCCTTTTTGAGGGGAGGTGACCAGACCTGGACATGACCAACACGGCTACCTACCTGTAACTAGACCTGGACATGGTTATTCCAAATGGAGTCACATAATAGATCTGTCCAAGGGCACCAGCAGTTTTATTTTCAACTAGCTGGCTCTGCCACGCGTTGCTGTGGCTCAGTCTGTTAAATGGAGCCTCAGAGTCCCCCTTCAGGCTCCCCTCACCTTCAGAGTCCCCCTGTTTTTTACATGTGTTATGTTTACACAGGCGCATCCCTGTGACTCCCCCCACCCTGTCCTGACCTATGACCTATCCCACCCCTCCTCCGCCCATCCCCCACCCAGGCAAGCCTCCACTCGGCCTAGTCTGGAAAGCGGCTTAGTCTGCAAAGCCAAGCTTAGATGCAGTGGAGAGGGAAGCTTTCCTAGGTGCAGTACCAGTGTAGCTGTCACTAGAGGGCACTGTTTTGCAACCTCTCCTGTGCTCCCAGCATGTACTTTCGTATGATTTGTGAGTTCTAAAACACAGGGTTTTGGTTTTAACTGGCGTAGGTGACACATCTGTCTTAGCAAACTTTCCTATAGCATTCGGACATTCGCATGTGATGCTGTGAAAAGTGGAAACACACCCACATGCCCAGTTTACATTTATATATATATATAGATTCCCTCCCTACACGAAATTAAAAGACGCCTGCTTCTTGGGAGAAAAGCAATGACAAACCTAGACAGCATCTTAAAAAGCAGAGACATCACCTTGCCTACAAAGGTCCGTATAGTTAAAGCTATGGTTTTCCCAGTAGTGATGTATGGATGTGAGAGCTGGACCATCAAGAAGGCTGATCGCCAAAGAATGGATGCTTTTGCATTATGGTGCTGGAGGAGACTCTTGAGAGTCCCATGGACTGCAAGAAGATCAAACCTATCCATTCTGAAGGAAATCAGCCCTGAGTGCTCACTGGAAGGACAGATCCTGAAGCTGAGGTTCCAATACTTTGGCCACCTCATGAAAAGAGAAGAATCCTTGGAAAAGACCCTGATGTTGGGAAAGATTGAGGGCACTAGGAGAAGGGGACGACAGAGGACGAGATGGTTGGACAGTGTTCTCGAAGCTATGAACATGAGTTTGACCAAACTGTGGGAGGCAGTGGAAGACAGGAGTGCCTGGCGTGCTATGGTCCATGGGGTCACGAAGAGTCGGACACGACTAAACGACTAAACAACAAGATTCCCTCCCTAGCATGGAACTGGGCTTTTTTCACAGATGTTGCAAACAGAGCCCATGAACTCTCTGCCATGACCTGGAGGCCTTGCTCCCAGCCAGTCCAAACCCCCAAATGCATGCATGTTAAATCCAGGTTAAATCCTTGCAGGTTAAATCCATGCATGTTAAATCCTTCTTCTCTCTCTCTGGTGTGCATTGTTTTCCGCTCGCTTGCATTGAGTTGCATTTGTCATTTCCCTGCCCATTCCCCCCTCCTTCCTCTTTTTTGCTTTCCTCAGCAAACTTGGCCACCTCACTGCTCAGCCCTCTGTGTCATTAACAAACAAATTAGGAAGCCCAGTCTCAATCCTGATCCTCCGGAGACCCTGCTTGGCTCTGCAGTCCCATCCAGGCTCCTTTGCGGAGGCTTCATGCGGATGAAATCAGCACCATCAGCATCTGACCTTATTAGCAAACTCTTCTAACTGCCTTGGGGGTGCAGATTCAGGCAAGGAGGGTGGCTGGAGAGGGGCACTCAAAAGTTGCTCCAAGTGGTTCTCTCCTGTATTTATTTATTTTTTGCCATTGCTGTCCTAAATGCCTGAATGCTCTTTTGATGTTCTCATCCGCTGAGCTGAGCTTCCCATAAGGAAGGACAGGACAGTTTTCCCAACAAACATGTTTTTGCACCCAGCACCAGACCTCATAAGGCTCTCCAGGGGGAGGGAAAAGGCTGCCACTGGGCGTGGGAAGCCACTGCCCCCCCACCCCAAAGAGTGGTAGGGAAGGGGCTGGGCTGGTGACATGAGTGGCCCTCCCTATCTTCCTGACTGCTTCCCCACTGGTCAACAGCCCTCTTTATGTTCTGATGGAACCTCCAGCTCCAGAGGCAGTCTATCTGGATCCCTGGGTTCTTTGGGGTATCTGGCCACTGAGAACAGGATGCTGAGCTAGATGGTCCCCCTTTGGCCGGATCCAGCAGCTGGGCGCTTCTGGTGTTCCTATGAGGCCTCCTGGCTGGTGTCTCTGGCTCTCAGAGCTTCCCATCTGCTGCTTCTGCCTCTTCCTTTTTTAAAAACCACTCTTCCAACTCAGTATTTTGGGTCCCGTCCCACTGGGCCATGGAGGACCCTCTCCTGTCTCCTCCGGTAGGTTCTCCTTCTGGCGCATTTTTGGAGCCTCCCGGCTTCCTCCCCACCCCCTTGATCTTCTTCTGCTGCTTACTGGGCCTCCAGCGCCTCCTCGGGAGCCAGATCAATAAAACAAAAATATAGCACACCACTTACTTATTTGTTCCTCTCTTGAGCTTTTACTCAGCACGTTTTTGGTCCCGTCTGAGGCAACTTGCCAAAGAGCTACTGGCAAGGCAGGAAGTGTTGCCTGCCCCAGAGCCCCAGGAAGCAGAGGAGGGGGCTGGAAATGTGTCTTCTCCACCTCCACCCCAAATAAAAAGCAGCTTAGCTACTTTAAATCACAAGCCTTCCCTTCTTCTCCACAAGGGACCATTTCTGCAGGAAACTGCGAATCAGAAACGTGTTGATTTTAGCATTACAGGGGCCGTAGAAGAGGCAGGGAGCTGCAGAATCACAGAACATTCGAGTTGGGAGAGATCCCCCTCCCAAGAAACCATCTAGTCCAACCCCCTGCAATGGGGGGGGGGGCGCTGGGAGCGATGGATGCCAGTTGCTGGGCTTACGTCCTGTATGGAAGAGTGAGCCTCCAGCTCCAGAGGCAGTCTATTTGATTTCTAGGTTGTATGAGCTACTGGGCCAACATGAGAGCACAATGCTGGACTAGATGGATGGGCCTGATCCAGACTCAGGCCTCTTCACAGAGTTCCAATGAAGCTGAGCATTGGAAGAGTCAGGAGAGATCAAAGAATCGTAGAATCAGAATTGTAGAGTTGGAAGGGATCCCAAGGGGCATCTAGTCCAACCCCCTGCCATCCCCCTGCATCCAGGCCATCCCACCTGTTATGTACTGAGCTGAATCCTAGAACAATAGGATTCAGAATCAGCGGGAGCTACCCAATCCAACTCCAGGTGGAAGTGAATCCTCAACCTGATTGGCCTGCTGGAGCAGCCAATCAGGCAGCTGGCAGAAGTGAATCTGCTACCTGATTGGCCTGTAGGAGCAGCCAATCAGGCTGCAGGCAGAAGTCAATCCACAATATAATTGGCCCACAGGTGTAGCCCTGAAGTAGCCAATCACGCAAGGCCCATTGTGTAAATAATGTATATAAGCAGACGGTTTGGGGAAAAGAGCCATTCGTCTTCTCTTCTCCTCCTTGATGACTATGAGCTGAATAAAGAGCATGAAATTCACTCTTGACTCCGAGTATATTTCACTGGCGACGAAGGTGGGATCCTGCTGAGCTGACCGCCACCACGCACTGCACCGCAGCACCGCCACCTGCTGCACCGCTGCATCGCACCGTGCATCCAGGCTTCAGCTCCAGGACCCAAGGAACCCAGAATGGCAACCGACAGCAGCTTCTCGCCATTCAAACCAGCATCAGGAGACTGGGAAGGGTACGCCGCCCGTTTCAACTTCCTCCTGCAAGCGAAAGAAGTCACCAACGATGCCATGAAGAGGGCAACATTCTTCAGCGTCTGTGGAGAGGAGACGTTTGAAATCGCCCGGGCTCTCCTTGCACCTAGAGATGTCGCTACCGTCTCTTACAAAACAATAATGGAACGGCTGAAGGAGCACTTCTCACCACAGCCCTCGGTGGTAGCTTGCCGAAATGCCTTCTACGCAAAGCGGCAAGCCCCGGGGGAAACCATAACTGGGTTTGTGACCTCCCTCCGCCAAGCCGCCCGGTTATGCAACTTCTCAGAATTGGAGAACATGCTTCGTGACCGCCTCGTCGGTGGCCTGAGGGACGAGATGTTGCAACGACGCCTCTACGCCAAAAAAGACCTCACGTTCCAGATTGCTCTGGAGGAAGCCCTGGCAACCGAAGCCGCCGAGAGGTCAACGCAAGAGGCACGACCGGCCCCGCCATCCCAACCGAGGGTCTACCACGAAGACCTCACCGACGAATCCGAATTTGACAGGGAGGAAGTACACCGAGTACAGCGGCGCACTCAAGCAGCACACACACCACAGCAGCCTCGACGAGAAGGAGGGAACTGTGCAAGCTGCGGGGAGAACCACGAGAGGAGGACCTGTCGTTTCCGCAACGCAGAGTGCAGGCAGTGCAGAAAATTGGGACACATCGCCCGGGTGTGTCGGGCTCGACTCACCCGTCGACAAGCATCAGATGACCGACCCAGGAGCCCCAGGTCACACGGCACCATGCACCAAGGCAACTCGACGGAGATCACGGACTACCAGGTATTCCAGTTGCCCCATCCCAGCACAGAGAAAATTTATATAGAGGTACAGATAGAGGGAGCCCCATGCCGCATGGAGCTGGACACGGGTTCAACTCTATCCATAATCTCGGCCCGAACATTAAGGGAACTGTGCCCTAATGGGGGTCCCAAACTAAGGCCGGCCCCATTCACCCTCCGGGACTTCCAGAAACGTAAGGTCCCTACTATGGGGGTGGGGACCTTCAGGGTGCAATATTGAGGGCGAAAGCAACAATTGGACTTGCTGGTAGTTAAGGGCCCCTACGTTAGCTTACTGGGACTGGCATGGTTTGGACCTCTGGGGCTAGCCGTTACCGGGGTGAACCGCACTAGCTTACAAGTGGACGTGGACGCCATATGCAAAGAGTTTCCAGGGGTTTTCGATGGGGCATTGGGACGATATACAGGACCCCCCATTGCCCTACAGCTAGACCCCGCTGTACGACCCATCAGGCACAAGGCCCGCCGGGTCCCGTTCGCCCTGAAACCCCGCATAGACGAGGAATTGGACCGGCTCGTGGAGCAAGGAGTGCTGGAGCCGGTGCCCAACGCCCCCTGGGAAACTCCAATTGTCACACCCGTCAAGCCTAACGGTTCGGTCCGCATCTGTGCAGACTACAAATGCACCATAAACAAGGCTCTCACGGCCCATGCATACCCAGTGCCAGTGGTCAGCCATGTCCTCGCCACCCTGGCTGGGTCAAAAATCTTTGGCAAACTGGACTTGGCCCAAGCGTATCAACAGTTGCCTGTGGACGAAGCCACAGCAGAGGCTCAGACGATTGTGACGCACAGAGGGGCATTCAGAGTTAAGCGGCTGCAATTTGGCGTTAGCGTGGCACCAGGCATATTCCAGAATCTAATGGACTCTCTCCTTAAAGGGATTCCTGGCGTCACCCCCTTCTTCGATGATGTACTGATCGCCGGGCCCACACCAGAGGAATTTGAGGACCGCCTCCGCTCCGTCCTGCACCGTTTCCAGACGGCGGGCCTCAAGGTGAAGCGGGAAAAGTGTTTACTGGGAGTGCCGCAGGTGGACTTTCTGGGATTTAAGGTGGACGCAGAAGGGGTCCATCCAACCGGTGACAAGGTACGGGCCATTTGTGAGGCCCCAGCGCCCAAGAGCAAGCCCGAACTTCAGTCATTCTTGGGACTATTGAACTTTTACCATGCCTTCCTTCCCCATAAGGCAGCGGTAGCGGAGCCCCTACACAGACTCCTAGATAAAAGGGCCCCTTGGGTGTGGGGCCAGCGACAAAGGGCCGCATTCCAGGCAGTCAAGGACTTGCTCGTCTCGAACTCGGTCTTAGCACACTTCGACGAGAGGCTGCCAGTGGTGCTGGCATGCGACGCCTCTCCCTATGGCATCGGCGCTGTCCTGGGACACCAACTCCCGGATGGAAGAGAGGTGCCGGTGGCATACTTCTCCCAGACGCTTGCTGCAGCCGAACGAAACTACTCACAGATTGACAAGGAGGGTCTGGCAATCGTGAAGGGCGTAAAAAAATTCCATGATTTCTTGTACGGGCGGCCCTTTACCATAGTGACTGACCACAAGCCGTTGCTTGGCCTGTTTGCTCCTGAGAAGCAGACCCCCCAAGTGTTGTCTCCACGTGTCCTCAGGTGGTCAATTTTCCTTGCCGGCTACCAGTATGCACTAATCCACCGCCCTGGGAAGGCGATGGGCCACGCAGACGCCCTCAGCAGGCTACCACTACCAGAAACAGGCCCCGACCCAGCGCCTGCGCAAGAGGTTATGACCCTGGAGCTGCTTCCCGACCGACCCATTCAGGCACAAGAAGTTGCGCACCATTCCACAAAAGATAGGGTCATCTCCCGGGTCCTGGACTGGGTGTGGCGAGGATGGCCCAGCAGCAGCCCCGGCCCAGAATTCGCTGGCTACACAAACCGCAAACATGAACTGTCGGCCCACAAGGGGTGCCTGTTATGGGGAAGCAGGGTTGTTGTTCCCCAGCCCCTCCGCAAAAGGGTCCTCACAGCCCTACACGAGACACACCCAGGGGTAGTGAGGATGAAGGCCCTTGCCAGGAGTTATGTGTGGTGGCCGGGGATTGACAGAGAGATAGAGGCCTGGGTCCAACACTGCCAGACCTGCCAAGAATCCCGCCCGGATCCCCCAAGGGCCCCAGTCCAGCCCTGGGAGTCCGCCCGACATCCATGGTCACGCTTGCACGTGGACTTCGCTGGCCCCTTCCAGGGAAAAACATTCTTCATAGTGGTGGATTCCTACACCAAATGGCTGGAGGTCGCACTGGTACCATCCACTTCTACGGCGGCGGCCATCCGGGTACTACGTAAGCTGTTTGCGACCCACGGGCTCCCTGACACCCTCGTCTCGGACAATGGAACCGCATTCACGTCAGAGGAGTTCCAGACCTTCACAGCGCAGAACGCCATCCGCCACATCCGCTCAGCACCATTCCACCCTGCCACCAATGGCCAAGCGGAGCGCATGGTGCGGACCACCAAGGACAGCCTCCGCCGCATGACACAAGGGGACTGGGAATACCGCCTTGCCGCATTTCTTCTAGCACAGCACAGCACCCCAAGCACAACGACGGGCCGGAGCCCAGCTGAATTACTAATGGGCCGGCGCCTTGCAACTAGACTGGACCGACTTCACCCCGACAGAGCTCAGGATGAGGTAGTGGTGGGGAAAGGCAGGAACCCCCGGACATTTGTGGCCCAGGACCCAGTGTATGCAAAGAATTTTGGGGCAGGCCCAGCATGGGTACCCGCCACAGTCACCAAGGTGACCGGTCCCGTGTCGTACGAGGTACTAACGGAAGGGGGGCAATGTTGGCGCCGCCACTGCAACCAGCTACGGCGACGATTCCCAGGAGGAACCCGGGAGGAGAGCGGGACAGAGGGGTCCCAAGGGGACAGCAGGGCAGTGAGGCCTGTAGAGCGAGAGGGGTGGGCAGGGGAAGCAGAAGCAGTAGGCACAGAGGGGCGCCCCGAGGCTGGAAGGACACCGGAACCAGAGCTACAACCTAGTGGTTCAGTGGCGCCAGACCAGACAGCCCTGGCACAGCCAGCAGCCTCGGAACACGAGCCAGAACCAGAACCCCTGACCAAGGAACACCCCAGGCCACAACGCACACGGAGGCGGCCAGCAGACCTTGGGGACTACGAATGCAACTTCCCGGGCAGGACTGGAACTTAGAGGGGAGGGGTGTTATGTACTGAGCTGAATCCTAGAACAATAGGATTCAGAATCAGCGGGAGCTACCCAATCCAACTCCAGGTGGAAGTGAATCCTCAACCTGATTGGCCTGCTGGAGCAGCCAATCAGGCGGCTGGCAGAAGTGAATCTGCTACCTGATTGGCCTGTAGGAGCAGCCAATCAGGCTGCAGGCAGAAGTCAATCCACAATATAATTGGCCCACAGGTGTAGCCCTGAAGTAGCCAATCACGCAAGGCCCATTGTGTAAATAATGTATATAAGCAGACGGTTTGGGGAAAAGAGCCATTCGTCTTCTCTTCTCCTCCTTGATGACTATGAGCTGAATAAAGAGCATGAAATTCACTCTTGACTCCGAGTATATTTCACCACCTCTGCTTAAAAACCTCTAAGGAAGGAGAGTCCACCACTTCCTGAATCTGAGGGAAGTTCATTCCACTGACAAAGAGCTCTTACCCTCAGAAAGCTCTTCCTGATAGTTGGAAT
Source organism: Zootoca vivipara (assembly GCF_965207765.1). NCBI lineage: Eukaryota > Metazoa > Chordata > Lepidosauria > Squamata > Lacertidae > Zootoca > Zootoca vivipara. Next base: position 83,078,884 of record NC_142589.1, on the reverse strand, counting down.
CTCCTTTCTTGTAACTTGAAGCCATGGGTTCGAGTCCTACCCTCCAGAACAGCAGAAAACAAGACTAGAATAGTCTTGCAGCCTAGAATAGTGTAAGCTTATTATTTTTTTTTGCTGCTGTGGACTCATGTTCAGCTTGTGGTCCACCAAGACCCCGAGATCCTTTTCACATGTCCTGCTAGTAAGCCAGGTGTCTCCCTTCCTATATTTTTGCATCTGGTTCTTCCTGCCTAACTGCAGAACCTGACATTTGTCCCTATGGAAATTCAGTTTCTTAGCTCTGGTCCAGCGAAAGTATTTTCTTTTGTTAAGTCAAGGGGCAAGGAGGACCTAAATATACAATGACTCTTCTGAAGGGGTTCCATGCTGCATAATGGACTTATTCTGCAAAGGGTGAGCACAGAGGGACCATGTCTTTCTCCCCCCCCCCCCCTGGCTGGAGGTCAAGGAGGAATCTGCATGAATAAGAGAGAGAGAGAGAGAAACAAGCTGTTGGTCTTTGGAATCCAGCTGAGAGAGGAGGCTCAGGAAGCTGGGCTGCTCCCTGCAAGGACTGCATAAAATTAGTTTCTTAGAACTAGATGATGCCTGGCCTTGAGAAAGCAGAGAGAGAGAAAAGTTTCTCTCCCTCTCAGCAGAACTCAGGGGTGGAAAGGAAGCTGAATGCTGGGAGGTTCTCAGGACAGATGAAAGAAAGTGTTGAACTATGGAACTCTCTGCCACAGGAGGCAGGGATGGCCACCAACTCAGATGGTTTAAAAGAACCTGGTCAGACCTCAACTGGAGTACTGTGTCCAGTTCTGGGCACCACAGTTCAAGAAGGATACTAACAAGCTGGAACGTGTCCAGAAGAGGGCAACGAAAATGGTCAAAGGCCTGGAAACGATGCCTTATGAGGAATGGCTTAGGGAGCTGGGTATGTTTCGCCTGGAGAAGAGAAGGTTAAGGGGTGATATGATAGCCATGTTCAAATATATAAAAGGATGTCATATAGAGGAGGGAGAAAGGTTGTTTTCTGCTGCTCCAGAGAAGCGGACATGGAGCAATGGATTCAAACTCCAAGAAAGAAGATTCCACCTAAACATTAGGAAGAACTTCCTGACAATAAGAGCTGTTTGGCAGTGGAATTTGCTACCAAGGAGTGTGGTGGAGTCTCCTTCTTTGGAGGTCTTTAAGCAGAGGCTTGACAGGCATATGTCAAGAATGCTTTGATGGTGTTTCCTGCTCGGCAGGGGGTTGGACTGGATGGCCCTTGTGGTCTCTTCCAACTCTATGATTCTATGATTATAAGATTATTGGTCAAATCACTGGAAGAGAGCACTCAGTCCTTCCAGTGAGCACTCAGGGCAGATTTCCTTAAGAATGGATAGGTTTGATCTTCTTGCAGTCCATGGGACTCTCAAGAATCTCCTCCAGCACCATAATTCAAAAGCATTGAAGAATTGATGCTTTTGAATTATGGTGCTGGAGGAGACTCTTGAGAGTCCCATGGACTGCAAGAAGATTAAACCTATCCATTCTGAAGGAAATCAGCCCTGAGTGCTCACTGGAAGGACAGATCCTGAAGCTGAGGCTCCAATACTTTGGCCACCTCATGAGAAGAGAAGAATCCTTGGAGAAGACCCTAATGTTGGGAGCTGGAGGCAGAGATGCTTCTGAGCTCCAGTTCCTGGAAGCCACAGGAGGGGAGAGTGTTGCTCTTGTGCTCGGATCCTGCTTGCTGGTTTCCCTTTGTGGCATCTGGTTGGCCACTGTGAGAACAGAAGGCTGGCGCAAGTGGGCCTGCAGGCTCTTCTGATATCCTTATGAATCACGTGGAGCTGGTGGGAGTAGGATTTTTTCCACGCCACTTTTTGCTCTGCATGGATACCACGTGCCAACATACGGTGTGCCACAAAAATGCCACCCTGCTCCTGCGACCATTCCCAAGGGAGCTGATGCTTGGGAGAAATAATTGACAAATAATTCCCGCAAGGAGGAAAAGCCGTCCCTCCCTTCCGGGCTGGTGAAAACCCCTCCCTGCGCTTGCCCCCTTGTCCTGCCCCCCCCAGTCCCAGCAGTGCCCCCCAGGGCTGCTCAGAAAGGGTGGGAGGAGGCGGGGAAGACCCTGGTGCAGCGGAGATCAGGTGCTGCTTCAAATGCAAATGAGCCTGCAATTAAAATATGCTTTCAGTCCGGCCCTCGAATCTGTAATAACCTGTCAGAGCTCAAAATGAAATCTTGGACACTTTTGATACAAAGCAACATTTCATTATTTCACTAAAGGGGTTTTAATTTCTCCCTATAATTGCTCTGCTGATGCAGCTGAGAATGCAGGCCCGCATTTTAATTCCCCCCCCTCTTTTGGTAACCTGAGTTGATGGGAAATTGCTTTCATTTAATTTAATTACAGGGCCAGAATAATACATTAAATATGTACCGGCTTGGTGTTTGTGCTTACGTTCGAGGCCTGGAATTAATGAGCTCTTAACTTTGAGAATATCAGCGGCACAAACACTCCAGCCAGCCCACGTTGGCTACAGGGCTGACCACTTGCTCCCTGTCCCTCTGGGGGGAAGTGGCTCTCTCAGACTCTCTAGGGACACAATGTCAGACCCTCAGGAGAGCCAGGCCTGCTGGATCAGCCTCGGAGAGCCCTCTGACCCAGCCTCCTGGTCTCACACTGGCCAAATGCCCCATTGGACTGAGGAGTCCAGGTAGACTGTTCCTGGACCTGGAGGACAGTTGCCACCAGGGCCGTCTTAAGCGCCCCTGGCGCCGTGGAGCGATGGATCCCTCCGGCGCCCCCCGCCCCGTTTCCCAGCGCGGTGGGTGGGTGGGCGCAGCGCGGCTGCCACAGGCGCTGCTGCGTGGCGGGTGGGCAGGCACAGCGCGGTTGCCGTGGGAGCAGCTGCATGGCAAACCGGCGTACCGGCCGGCCAGCGGGCAGGCGCAGCTCGCGGCGCCCTCCTGGCGGGCCGGCGCCATGGTGCCCTACGCCACCCAGCCTGGCCGTAGGGCTGGCCCTGGTTGCCACCTTTGTTCTGGCAAAATACAGGAATATTTCCCCTCCATCTGGTGTGGAAGTGACTTCAAAGCAATCCATTGCAATCTATTGCAGCCTCATATGAGAAGCCCCTCTGGAATTTGTCACACACAGACACACCCACCAAAAAATGTGCAAATCTGTCTGTGCTGGGCTACCCAGAATTTAAATGCATGAACTTCCACATATGCTTTCAAACACATGCATTTGGAAATGATCACTATCTTAGCAGAGAGAGAGAGAGAGAGAGAGAGAGAGAGAGAGAGAGAGAGAGAGAGAGAGAGAGAGAGAGGAGAGGGGACCTGAAATACAGGACAAAACTGTATCAATACAGGATTTAGGATTTCACATTGAAATATGGGACAATCCTGTATAATGCAGGACAGGTGGCTAGCCTAATCTTGGAGGGTCTCTAAGAACACAAGAAGAATCTGGTTGTTGGAGCACCCTGTTCCCACTGGGGTCAGCCAGATGCCCCTTGTGGGAAACCACCAGCCAAGCCAGATCCGAGCCCAGGAGCCCTTGGGAGGTGGACCTACTCAGAGCCTGTGATGCTCACTGCAGAAAAAGCCTTGCTTTGTAAATAGCTCATTACCATCCCTGCAAAGCTTTGCTTGTGCGGCATTCGCTGCCCCCTCCCTCCTCCATCACACAAGCCTGACCCACTTAACAGTATTGCTTTGCGGCAATCGACAACTGGGCCTCTCCTCCTTGCAATGAGGAACCTCTCTCTCGCACACACCCCTGCCAGTCCTTGATGGGGAGCCCACACTCCACCGAACCAGGGTGTGTCCGGAATCAACGGTCGAAAGAGCTGGGCAGGTTTAGCCTGGAGGAGACTTGAGACGTGATAGCCATCTCCAAACATCTCAAGGGCTGTCACATGGAAGAAGGAACAAACTTGTTTTCTCCTGCTCCGGAGGGTAGGACTCAAACCCATGGCTTCAAGCGACAAGAAAGGAGATTCCAGCTAAACACCAGGAAGAACTTTGTGAGGGCAGGAGTTGTTTGACAGTGGGTCGGAAGGTGGCACTCTCCCCTTCCTTGGAGCTTTCTAAGCAGAGGTTAGATGGCCATCCGTCATGGATGCTTTAGCTGAGATTCCTGTGTTGCAGGGGGTTGGACTAGATAACTCCTGGGGTCCCTTACAGCTCAACAGTTCTATGATACTAAGGGGAGACAGAGGGCAAGTTGGGGACTTGCTGGGGGAGTGAGAGTGTGTCTGTCACCTGAGCAAGACTGAAAAGGCTGGTGGGAGACCCTTCCCACTGTTGTTGTTGTTTAGTCGTTTAGTCGTTTAGTGATGGGGCTTCTCCTGCGTTCTTACATTCTCCACTGGGATCTTCGCATGAAGGGCAGTGTACAAATTTAATAAATAACTGTGAATCTCAGGCTGGCACTAGACAGGCAAAGGAAGCGAGGTTTCAGCGGCGGCTCAGGGCAGCACCATCCTGTCTTGCCTCAGGCGGTGAAATGAGAACAGGAGAACAGGCCACTGTGAGAACAGGAGGCCGCACTAGATGGGCCTCTGGCCTGATCCAGCAGGCTCTTCCTATGTTGAGACTGAAGGTGGCAATTGTGAAGCATAATCCTCTTACATGTCTACTGTATGATTCTGCAGGGAAGGGGCAGGCAGGGAGGTCGAGAGGCTTCTCACTAGCAGAGTTTTCTAGCCGAGGAAAATGTGCCAGCCAGGAGCCTGGAGCAACTTCTTCACAGGCAGCTTGCAAAGTGCCTGGGAGGGTTATTGCAGTGGAACTGCTGAGGCATCACTCATATGCAGCAGGGGGCCGGATCCATGCCGCCTCGGCCATATATCAAGTGTCAGGGCGAGAGAGCGGCTTCCTCTGCTAAGGGGAGCTGATAAGCAGAGCCACCTTGCCAGAGATGACCTTCCTTCTCCTGCCACACCAGCTGCTGGGTGAGATCAGAGAGCTGGCATCCTCCAGCTGCTACAGGAATCTCTAGTGAAACTGCATTTGGTCATGTTGCATGTTGGTCATGCCTGATTCTCGTTTTCCAAAGCAACCACTCTATTCCAAACTTATAAATGGAAAGCGTAATGCTAGTGGTCAACAAAAGAGGTTCAAAGACTGTCTCAAGGCAAATCTTTAAAAATGTAGTTTTAACACACTGACAACTGGGAAACACTGGCCTGCGAGCGCTCCAGTTGGAGAACAGCCTTGACCAAAGGTGTCATGGGCTTTGAACTCAGGACGCATGATGGGAGAAATGTGCTAAGAGGAAGGCACGCTTAGCAAATCCACACCGTGATCAACTCCCGTCCAGAAACCTATGTCTCCACTGTGGAAGGATGTGTGGATCCAGAATTGGCCTCCACAGTCCCTTACAGACTCATTGTTAAGACTGTGTTCATGGAAGGCAATCTTACTTGGCTACAAGTGATGCTATGAGTGATCGCCAAAGACGCTGAAGCAGAAGCAGACTCCCAGGCAGCCTTGGCAGGCTCCAACCCAGCTGCTTCTCCTCCTCCTTCTCCGGGTGCTGGGAAAAGGCCTGTCCTTGGCCCATTGCTTTGGGCTGGTGGCCAGGATTCATCTCCAGGCAGCAGGCAGCAGCAGGAATGCTTAGGAACCAGTGTGGTGTTGTGGTTAATAGCGGTAGACTCATAATCTGGGGAACCGGGTTCGTGTCTCCGCTCCTCCACATGCAGCTGCTGGGTGACCTTGGGCTAGTCCAGGCATAGGCAACCTTGGCTCTCCAGATGTTTTGGAACTACAGCTCCCATGATCCCTAGCTAACAGGGCCAGTGGTCAGGGATTATGGGAGTTGTAGTTCCAAAACATCTGGAGAGCCAAGGTTGCCTATGCCTGGGCTAGTCACGCTTCTCTGAAGTCTCTCAGCCCCACTCACCTCACAGAGTGTTTGTTGTGGGGGAGGAAGGGAAAGGAGAATGTTAGCTGCTTTGAGACTCCTCAGGGTAGCGATAAAGCGGGATATCAAATCCAAACTCCTCCTCCTCCTCTTCTTCTTCCGCCTGGGGGTGGGGGTGGGGGTGATCTTGCTTTGCCCTCCTGTTTGATTTCTGGCTCCTAATTCATGCCTCCCTCCTCCCCGCCATCCCATGTGAGGCTGTGGCTGCAGCTCCCTTGCAGTGCCCAGCGCAGATGCCAAGCCTGGGTCTGTGCCCTGCTGGCGAGGCCAGGCCCCCAGTGCTAGCCAAGCCACAACCCGAGGCTTGGCGGATGTATGTGCCTCCCACCCAGGGTGGCACAGGGCTTGGCAGCTGGGGGTCTGCCCTCTGGGTGTCGTCCAGACTCGCTCGCTTGCCAGCTCCGCGCCGCTCCTCTCTTGCCACCCAAGTCTTGCCAATCACAAGAACAGCCAGAGAGCCTTTTTTTCCTTCCGGGGGATGATAATGACCAATTTGGAGCCTTTCGGGTTGGTCCTGCAATGAAGCCTTTCAACCCCACCCCAGCAGGCAGCCTCTGCAGGGGTCCCTCCCTGCCCCCTGCCCCCTCCTGCTTTTCACAGGAAAAATCTTTGGGGAGAAGGAGGGGGGGGGAATCATCCCTTCAAAGCCTATTTGCTTTAAAGCACAAGACATCCTGCTGCTGTTGTTATAGAAACCGCAGAAATCTGCCTCTGATATTGCCAGACCTTTGGTTCACCTGGCTCAGCGTTGCCTGCACTGACTGGCAGCAGTGACTCGCCAGCGAATGAAGCCCCATCAGGGATTGATCCTGGGGCCTTCTGCCTGTGAGGCAGACCCTCCACCCCTGAGCCACAGCCCTTCCCATTGATTTGTTGCTTCCTACTGTGTGGTTAAACCACTGAGCCTAGGGCTTGCTGATCAGAAGGTCGGCGGTTCGAATCCCTGTGACGGAGTGAGCTCCCGTTGCTTGGTCCCAGCTCCTGCCAACCTAGCAGTTCGAAAGCACGTCAAAATGCAAGTAGATAAATAGGAACTGCTACAGCAGGAAGGCCCCTTCATGGATCAATGCCTTGTCGTGGCGAAGGGGCTTGAATAACTCAGAGAAGCTATGAGCTATGCCATGCAGGGCCACCCAAGATGGACAGGTCATAGTGGAGAGTTTTGACTAAACGTGATCCACCTGGAGAAGGAACTGGCAAGCCACTCCAGTATCCCTGCCAAGAAAACTCCATGGACAAAGACAACAGGCATATAAAAGTTATGACGCTGGAAGATGAGCCCCTCAGGTCGGAAGGCGTCCAACATGCTACTGAGGAAGAGCGGAGGACAAGTACAAGTAGATTCAGAGCTGATGAAGCGGCTGGGCCAAAGCCGAAAGGACGCTCAGTTGCGGATATGCCTGGAAGCGAAAGGAAAGTCCGATGCTGTAAAGAAAAATATTGCATAGGAACCTGGAATGTAAGAACCATGAATAGAGGTAAGCTGGATGTGGTCAAAAATGAGATGACAAGAATAAATATCGACATCCTGGGCATCAGTGAACTAAAATGGAAGGGAATGGGTGAATTCAGTTCGGGTGACTATCATATCTACTACTGTGGGCAAGAATCCTGTAGAAGAAATGGAGTGGCCCTCATAGTCAACAAAAGAGTGGCAAAAGCTGTGATGGGATGCAATCTCAAAAATGACAGAATGATCTCGATACGAATCCAAGGCAGACCTTTTAACATCACAGTAATCCAAGTTTATGCACCAACTACCGGTGCTGAAGAAAGTGAAATTGACCAATTCTATGAAGACCTACAACACCTTCTAGAAATGACACCAAAGAAGGATGTTCTTCTCATTACAGGGGATTGGAATGCTAAAGTAGGGAATCAAGAGATAAAAGGAACAACTGGCAAGTTTGGCCTTGGAGTTCAAAATGAAGCAGGGCAAAGGCTAATAGAGTTCTGTCAAGAGAACAAGCTGGTCATCACAAACACTCTCTTCCAACAACACAAGAGACGACTCTACACATGGATATCACCAAATGGGCAGCATCGAAATCAGATTGATTATATTCTCTGCAGCCAAAGATGGAGAAGCTCTATACAGTCAGCAAAAACAAGACCTGGAGCTGACTGTAACTCAGATCATCAGCTTCTTATAGCAAAATTCCAGCTTAAACTGAAGAAAGTAGGAAAAACCACTGGGCCAGTAAGATACAATCTGAATCAAATCCCTTATGAATACACAGTGGAAGTGAGGAACAGGTTTAAGGATTTAGATTTGGTGGACAGAGTGCCTGAAGAACTATGGATGGAGGCTCGTAACATTATACAGGAGGCAGCAACGAAAACCATCCCAAGGAAAAGGAAATGCAAGAAAGCAAAATGGCTGTCCAACGAGGCCTTACAAATAGCGGAGGAGAGGAGGCAAGCAAAATGCAAGGGAGATAGGGAAAGATACAGGAAACTGAATGCAGATTTCCAAAAAACAGCAAGGAGAGAGACAAGAGGGTCTTCTTAAATGAGCAATGCAAAGAAATAGAGGAAAACAATAGAATGGGGAAAACCAGAGATCTGTTCAAGAAAATTGGAGATATGAAAGGAACATTTCGTACAAAGATTACCATAATCAAGGACAAAAGTGGTAAGGACCTAACAGAAGCAGAAGACATCAAGAAGAGGTGGCAAGAATACACAGAGGAATTATACCAGAAAGATATGGAGGTCTCGTACACCCCAGGTAGTGTGGTTGCTGACCTTGAGCCAGACATCTTGGAGAGTGAAGTCAAATGGGCCTTAGAAAGCACTGCTAATAACAAGGCCAGTGGAAGTGATGATATTCCAGCTGAACTATTTAAAATTTTAAAAGATGATGCTGTTAAGGTGCTACACCCAATATGCCAGCAAGTTTGGAAAACTCAGCAATGGCCAGAGGATTGGAGAAGATCAGTCTACATCCCAATTCCAAAGAAGGGCAGTGCCAAAGAATGCTCCAACTACCGCACAATTGCGCTCATTTCACACGCTAGCAAGGTTATGCTTAAAATTCTACAAGGCAGGCTTAGGCAGTATGTGGACCGAGAACTCCCAGAAGTGCAAGCTGGATTTCGAAAGGGCAGAGGAACCAGAGACCAAATAGCAAACATGCGCTGGATTATGGAGAAAGCTAGAGAGTTCCAGAAAAACGTCTACTTCTGCTTCATTGACTATGCAAAAGCCTTTGACTGTGTTGACCACAGCAAACTATGGCAAGTTCTTAAAGAAATGGGAGTGCCTGATCACCTCATCTGTCTCCTGAGAAATCTCTATGTGGGACAAGAAGCTACAGTTAGAACTGGATATGGAACAACGGATTGGTTCAAAATTGGGAAAGGAGTACGACAAGGTTGTATATTGTCTCCCTGCTTATTTAACTTATATGCAGAATTCATCATGCGAAAGGCTGGACTAGATGAATCCCAAGCAGGAATTAAGATTGCCGGAAGAAATATCAACAACCTCAGATATGCAGATGACACAACCTTGATGGCAGAAAGTGAGGAGGAATTAAAGAACCTTTTAATGAGGGTGAAAGAGGAGAGCGCAAAATATGGTCTGAAGCTCAACATCAAAAAAACCAAGATCATGGCCACTGGTCCCATCACCTCCTGGCAAATAGAAGGGGAAGAAATGGAGGCAGTGAGAGATTTTACTTTCTTGGGCTCCTTGATCACTGCAGATGGTGACAGCAGTCACGAAATTAAAAGACGCCTGCTTCTTGGGAGAAAAGCAATGACAAACCTAGACAGCATCTTAAAAAGCAGAGACATCACCTTGCCGACAAAGGTACGTATAGTTAAAGCTATGGTTTTCCCAGTAGTGATGTATGGAAGTGAGAGCTGGACCATAAAGAAGGCTGATCGCCGAAGAATTGATGCTTTTGAATTATGGTGCTGGAGGAGACTCTTGAGAGTCCCATGGACTGCTAGAAGATCAAACCTATCCATTCTTAAGGAAATCAGCCCTGAGTGCTCCCTGGAAGGACAGATCGTGAAGCTGAGGCTCCAATACTTTGGCCACCTCATGAGAAGAGAAGAATCCTTGGAAAAGACCCTGATGTTGGGAAAGATTGAGGGCACTAGGAGAAGGGGACGACAGAGGACAAGATGGTTGGACAGTGTTCTCGAAGCTACGAACATGAGTTTGACCAAACTACGGGAGGCAGTGGAAGACAGGAGTGCCTGGCGTGCTATGGTCCATGGGGTCACGAAGAGTCGGACACGACTAAACGACTAAACAACAACAACAACAACACAGCAGGAAGGTAAACGGTGTTTCCATGTGCTGCTCTGGTTTGCCAGAAGCGGCTTTGTCATGCTGGCCACATGACCTGGAAGCTATACGCCGGCTCCCTCGGCCAATAATGTGAGATAAGCACGCAACTCCAGAGTCGGTCACAACTGGACCTAATGGTCAGGGGTCCCTTTACCTTTACCTTACTGTTATAAGACCCTACTGTTATAAGGGACCCAGGTGGTGCTGTGGGTTAAACCACTGAGCCTAGGGTTTGCTGATCAGAAGGTCAGCGGTTCGAATCCCTGCAACGGGGTGAGCTCCCGTTGCTCGGTCCCAGCTCCTGCCCACCTAGCAGTTCGAAAGCACATCAAAGTACAAGTAGATAAATAGGGACCGCTCTGGCGGGAAGGTAAACAGTGTTTCTGTGCGCTGCTCTGGTTCGCCAGAAGCAGCTTTGTCATGCTGGCCACATGACCCGGAAGCTGTCTGCGGACAAACACTGGCTCCCTCGGCCTATAGAGCGAGATGAGCGCCGCAACCCCAGAGTCAGACACGACTGGACCTGATGGTCAGGGGCCCCTTTACCTTTACTGTTATAAGAATTTAAGGTCTCAGATATATAAATTAAATGTTCATAAATTTACAAGGCAAACACATACATAAGAATGTAAACCACGTGTCTGAAATAGTACAGGAGAACAATCCTGAAACCATTTTGACCTCAAATGTTTCTCTGCAAGGAGGAAGGAAATGGGAAAGCCTCCTCATTGTCTCTTTGCTCACAAATCCTGTCTTAGGGCGTGTCTGTGTATGAATTGGGTGATCCTGTGACCTGGATTCAGGAACTGAGTATTTACCATTGCAAAAGAATGGCCAGGATGCCCAGGTAAAAGCAATCAGCGACCATTATCAGGTATCTTGGCAGACAGGTTTTCTGCTGTAGACTGCCCCTTCAGTGATGTTTTGCGGGGTGAGCTGCGGGGTGGGTGGGTGGGCAATTTCAAAAGTCTGTATAAGCCTAAGGGGTTGCACGCCATAGTTCTAGGTTCCTCTCCTCCCTCCTGCGTGGGGTGAGTGAGGACCCTGTTGCAACAGTTTAATAAAGATCAGGCTTACTAGCTGCTTTGCTTCTCAATATTCTCTGGTTGGCCTCTGTTGTTTTCTCCTACGATAGGGAACCCACTTAAGGACTCTATACGGGCTCTTGGATACCCCATAAGGAGCAGATTTTGTTTATATCAATATGGCAAGCCACCCTTTTCCCTCGCAGGGGCACCCTGGAAGTCTGAAGCGCAGTGGCAGGGCACCAGCTCCGCGGGCAGGAATCCTGCAGCTCACCCCGTGAGCAAGGAAGGACAGAAGTGTATCCCTTGAGCCCTCCTAACAAGGGCAGACTGACTCAAGCCCTGACCTGCCCCTTTACTCAGCGAGCAACTCATAAGGGAGCTGTCTGGGAAAATTCAAGTCACGAAAAAAAAGAGGAGAAAATATGGCCAGGTGGCTCTCACTCCATCCCCTCAATCTTGCTTCTGAGAATATCCTGAAACAGTCCTTTTGTCTTCTGGGATTTGCTAAGGAAAGCTGGCCCCTGGGAGATTTGTTCTGACCCCGCAGGACATCCAAAATGATCAACAGGATGGAGGAACTCTCCTATGAAGTAAGGTTTTCGTCCCTCTCTCATGACACTAGAACTTGGGGACATCCAGTGAAGCTGACTGTTGGAGGATTCAGGACAGATAAAAGAAAGTCCTTCGTCAAGCAGTGCAGAGTTGAAGTACGGAACTCCCTGCCACAGGAGGCAGCCTAGGACCCAGCTACACTGGCAAAGAAAAATCGCTTTATATGCGTTGTTCATGCGTTCTAGCACTGTGACGCCAGATGGCGCTGTGGAGTTCCATTTTTGTTCACCCGATTTCTCATACAAAGGTTGCAATGCGATTAACTGAAACGCTTATTTGATGTATCTAGATCCAGCGCTAAATGGATTTAAAAGAGGGTTGGAGGAGGAGAGGGCTACCGAAGGCTCCTAGCCAAGATGGCTCTGCTTTGCCATCCTCATCTGGAGACAGCAGTGCTTCTGAATCCCAGATACCGGAAACCCCAGGTGGGGAGAGTGTTGTTCTTGTGCTCAGATCCTTCTTCCTGGCTTCCCACAGGCAACTTCTGGCCACTGTGAGAACAGGAGGCCGCACTAGATGGGCCTCTGGCCTGATCCAGCAGGCTCTTCCTGTGTTGAGGCTGAAGGTGGCAATTGTGAGGCATAATCCTGCTTGCCCAGGCAAGCAGCAGGGGCTCCCCTTCCAGGCTCCCTGGCTTCCCGAGAACCAGCACCTGAAGAGGCAGCAGCAGGGGGAATGAATGAACCCGGGCCCTTCTGCATACCCAGCAGGTGCCCTACCACAGAGCCAGGGCAGCTCCCTGCAGAGCTCTCTGGCCCCACAGCAGTCCCCGTCCTGCAGGAGAGAGGCTGCTCCCCTGTTGCGCCCCCCAATCTGCGTGGCCGATTGCAGCGTGCCGCCTGCCTTTTGTCCCAGCTCCATCACCTTTGTGCCCCAGAGGGACCCGCGCGGCAGAGCCGTACATTATTGCTTAATTACTTGGAAAGCAACTCTAGACACTTTCTATTAAGCCACAGCGCGCAATTTGCCCAAAGGCAATGCGAGACAAGACACTTCCTTTTTCCAATTAAGTCCAGCCTCGGTTTCCCAAAGCAAAGCTGGCAATCTCCGTAATTGGGAGTCCTGCCATGCTGTCCCTCGCAGGGAGGGGGGAGCAGAGGGGCAGGAGATGGGTGGGCTCCCAAGTTGCCCTGCTTCTGCCCACGGGGGCACCACTTGTCAGGGAAGGGGGTCTGCCCGGAGGTGCCCACCCTGCCCTCGCCATCGACCAATAAAGACGGCCGCCTGCGGGAGGGGATCAATTGCACCAGGCGGATGCGGGCATCGTGTCATTCATCTAATCAAAAGAGGACATGGTGGCAAATGCTTTTCGCTCCCTCCAAAAAGCCAGGCTTTGCAAATCAACAATTCCAACTAATTAACAGCCGCGTTCAGTTTGTGTCTGAGAAATGACATGTGGCTTTTTCTGAGCAGCGGCTGGGAAGGAAGCTGGTTCCTAGAGAAGGTCATCTGGGGAGCTGTAAATCACAGGATCTGGGGTGGGGGGGGCACAGGGGCTTCATGAGGTCTGGAACCCAGCTCAGCCAGAGCCTGGAGTTGCTGGCCTGCCGCAAGCGAGGCTAACGCCATCACCCAGTCACCTTCCAAAGAGCGCAAGAAATTATGCTTACACTTTCCATTCCAACTCAGAATGCTTTTCTTTGGAGGAAAAAAAACCTTAAAATATCAACAATAGTAGAATCAAATAACCGTTAAGTTGGCGGGGATCCTTCGAGTTGAACCCCTGGAAGGCAGGAATCTGTAACGGTGATTTTTAAAAAGCAAAGTGGTTGGAGCTGCTGGTTTGCAATATCTGTGTCCAGTTCTGGGCACCTCTGTTCAAGGAGGAGATTGACAAGCTGGCAGGTGTGCAGAGAAGGGCAACCAAGATGGTGAAGGGCCTGGAAACCGAGCCTTATTTATGAGGTTAAGGAAGTTGGGCATGCTTTGCCTGGAGAAGAGAGACACCATTGATGGAATCTTTTGAGGAGTTGGAGATGGCGCTTATAAGTGGTCCATGTTTCACAAGCGTACAGTAAGGTTGGTAGTACGATAGCTTTGTAAACAAGCATTTTGGTTTCCCTGCGAATGTCCCGGTCCTCAAACACTCTGCACTTCAATCGGGAGAAAGCTGCACTCGCAGAGCTCAGGCGATGCTGGATTTCGGCATCAATGTTGGCCCTTGTGGAAAGATGATCAACATTTTCCAACGTTACACCACTGAGTTGGATTTGTGGCGCTGCAGAAGAGTTGTTTTGTGCTTGTTGGTGCAGCACTTTGGGTTTTTTGGATGTTGAGTGATATAGGCCAAGCTTTTCATAAGCTTCTGAGATGATATTTAGGATGGTTTGGAGGTCATCCTCTGAGCGTGCGCACACTACGTTGTCATCAGCAAACTGAAGCTCTATGACGGAAGTTACAGTAACCTTACTCTTTGCTGTCAGCCTGCTCAGATTGAAGAGCTTTCCATCTGTTCCATATATGATTTCTACTCCAGTGGGGAGACTCTCCTTTGTTCAACAGAGGCTCAACCAGGGATTATTTTGCTGTGATTCCTGCATTGCAGAGGGTTGGACTCGATGGCCCTTGGGATCCCCTCCCCTTTCCACAATTCGATGCCCGTCACCAGGTGCAGGAGACCTTCTTCTGCCAGCCCCCCCCCCGCCCCCAATGAGCCCGCTTGTTATCCACTGAGTGATCTCCCGAGATGAATGGGTACCTGCATGTCTGGGAGCGATCGATTGAAGAACGGGCAGAGGGAGGAGGAAGGCAGCTGCTAGGGGAGGTCTGCAGCTCCAGTCAGGGCAGATTAAGTGAAAATGGATCTTTTCATTAGCTGACTGACACCCTGGCAGCTGGCCTGGCCAGAGATTGATTTTCCTTTCCACAGGGGAGAAGCAGGTGAGCAAGGCAGGTCACCCGGGGCCAAGGGGCTGCCTGGGGACCAACAGGGCCAACGGGCTGGCAGGAGGGCAGCCAGCTCTCCCTCCAAGGCTCGGGGCCCAAGTCAAATGGCCTGGCGTGAGAGTCACCCCTGGTGCCACTTGCTGTCATTTAAGAACCGCGACGGCGCAAGGAAGTCGCAGCGTTTGAGAATTGAGGTGAAAGGCGAGGAAGAGGTGACATGATGGACGGTTATAACAGGAGAAAGTCAATGGAGAAATGTTTTCCCCCTCTCTCTCCCATAACACTAGAACTCATGGATATACAATGGCGCTGAATGTTGGAAGATTCAGGACAGATAAATAATAGTATTGATGGGGTGGTGATGATAGGCAGCATACAAATAATAATAATAATAATAATAATAATAATAATAATAATAATAATAATATAGTTATTGAATTGGTATATCCGAAGTTCAAAGGGCACGTGTAAGAAAACAAAAGCAAAACCTGGGATAGCTCAGTCAGTAGAGCATAAGATTTCATCTTGGGGTCATGAGTGCAAGTCTCGTGTTGGGCAAAACATTCTGCATTACATGAGGTTGGACTTTTGGAGCAGAGATCTTCTCTTACCTTCCTAAGAACTATGGCAGGTTCTTCAGAAGGTGGTGGACCCCCCTTCGCTGGAGGTATTTAAGCAAAAGTTGGCTGCCTGTCATAGATTTCCCAGCTGTGATTCCTGAATTGCAGTGCTTTGAGCTAGATGGGGATCCCTTTACAATCATAGGAATTAAAGTCAGCCCATAAAACAGACCCACCCCCACCCCCGATGGTGTTTTCTCCAGGAAGCCCTCATTCATTGCACTAAATAGAGAACAGCTAGCAATATAGGAGGATTAAGGCAAGCTCCGGAATGTTTTAAATGCTCTTTTATTATTTCCTCCTTGCTTTCCACCCCATGGCACCACCTCACCCACCGCAAAGGCGCCTGGGAAACACACAAACACACGCACACACAGAGCCTCTAGAGCCCATTAAAGTCTATCATCTCTGCTCCTTGCAGCCCGGGAAGATTTGTCTGCACTTTCAGAAATAGTCTCCTGAGGTGGGTATTTATTGGGACTCAAACAAGCAAACTGTAGATATTTCTTGGGGCTTTTACAGCACTAATTAATGGTGCCATTAAGCAGTAGAATTATAACCACTTGTTGAGAGAGAGAGAGGGAGGGAGAGAGAGATGAGATAGATAGAGAGAGAGAGAGAGAGAGAGAGAGAGAGATTCACCCCTTGATATACATCCCCACATGCCCTGTACTGGTGGGAAATGGATGTTCAAGGATGGATGGAGAAATTCTCCAGCTTATCAATATGATCAAGGGTCTGGAAACCAAGCCTGATGAGGAACAGTTGAGGGAGTTTGGTATGTTTAGCCTGGAGACGAGGAGACTGAAAAGGAGATATTATCACCATCTTCAAAGCTCTCAAGGGCTGTCACAGGGAAGGTGGAACCAGCTTGTTTTCGTCTGCTCTGGAGGGTAGGACTCGAACCCATGATTCTTCCATTGCAAGGAGTTCACCAGATGACCCTTTGGCCCCCTTCAAAATTTACAATTCTAAGATTGCATGACGATTGAATGGATTGAAGTTGCAAGAAAAGAGGTTCCGACTAAACATCAGGAAGAGCTTTCTGACGGGAAGAGCAGTTCAACAGTGGAACTCCCTGTTTGGACTCCCTTGGAATGTGATGGACTCTCCATCCCTGGAGGTTTTTAAGCAGGGGCCCTCCGTCATGGATGCTTGAGCTGAGACCCCTGCATTGCAGGGGGTTGGACTAGAGGACCCTTGGGGGTCCCTTCCAACTCTACAATTCTATCCAGGATGATGTAAGCCAGGCATTTGGCAGGGACGACTCTTGTGGACATGCAGAGAGTCTCTCCAGGTGCTTCCCTCTGTGGAAGCTCAGCGTGGCTCTTTGGGTGCCAGACACCCGGTGCTCCCCTGATACAGACGGACGGGTTGGCTGCAAAAGGGGCTGCTCCTTTGTGGGGCAGGAGGCAGGAAATCCAGCTGCCAGGGCCTGTGCCCCATTCAGAAGAGAGAGGCACCCGGCTCAGAAGGCAGACAGGGAGCAAGCATGTGAGAGAGATCTCCACTTTCCTTATGACTTTTCCGAGTAATAAAAGGAAGTGAATTAGCCACTAAGCCGATTGAAAAACTACTCATTATATCCCACAGAGAAAAGAATAAGGAATTGCCATAATTTTGTTTTAAAAGCATAAATAATTTCTCTGGAAATTAGAAATGGGCATAGAAGTCGTTTTGCACACAGAGATTTCAGAGGCTTTCAGGGAGACCAATTGAGCACCTTCCTCTCTAGCCCCCCCCCCCAAGAAGGAAGGAGGGAAGGAAGGAAGGAGGGAGGGAAGGAGAGGAAGGAGGGAGGGAGGGAGGGAGGGAGGGAAGGGTCATGTCATGAGTCCGCAAGAGTCTGGGGGCCTTGCCTGGGGAAGGAGACCTTCTCACCAAGTCATTGTCAGCTGAGATCAAAGACACAGAGAGGAAGTGATGTCACAAAACAGTTGTCATAATGCAATCATTTCAGCTGTGTCATTGGACTTAGCTGGGATGTCTGCATTGCAGGGGTTGCAGCAGAAGACCCTTTCATTTTATTAATTTTATTTCATAAAATTTATACACTGCCTGATTGTCGGTTGACAGAAAGTTAAAACAATAAAATTGAGAAAAAATTACAACACTACTTTAAAGCATACAGAAAGTTAAAAATACTAAAACTGGTTAAAACTCACCTCAGCTTGTCTAAACTAGAAAGTTTTTGCAGGCACCAAGAAAGTGTGCAGGGAAGATGTCTGCCTGGTGTCAAGAGGCAGGGAGTTCCAAAGGGCACACTAAACCATCGAGTTCTTACAAATGAGGAACAGGGATTATATGGTGCCAGTGCTGGCAGGGCCGTCTTAAGGGTATCCAGTGCCGTGGTGCAAAAATCCCTCCGCCCCCCCCGGGCTTGCTAGGCACCGTTGGAACGGCGGCTAGCAAGCCTGCTGTTGCGAGGGGGCGTGGTGGGAACAGCGCACCGAAAGGAGCCCTTTCTGGCACTAATCCCACCCCCACCCCCGCCTGGGCTCAGGAGCGGCCGGAGCTCTTTCCGCAGCGTTCCCCGGCCTTGCCTCCACGTGGGCCGTGGGGTGCCCCACGTGGGCTCCCCCACTCGCTGGGGTGCCCCTGAGAGGCCAGCGCTCCAGTCAGCCCAGTAGGAAGGACGGCTCTGAGTGCTGGAGATGTAAAGAGTTTGAGGGTACATTTTTTACATATATGGTGGAGTTATAAAAGGGTAGAAGAGTATTGGGAAATAATTTATAATGATTTGGAAAAAAATGTTTAAAAATACCTTTCCAAAAAAACAAACAAACCAGAGACCTTTTTGTTGGGGATAATTCAGACGGAAATTCCCAGGTGTCAAAAAAATGTTATTTATGTATGCTACTACTGCGGTCTGTGTTTTGTTAGCCCCAAAATGGAAAACAAGTGAGGTCCCAAACAAAGAAGAATGGCAACTTAAGTTGATGGAATATGTACAGCTTGCAGATTTAAAATATAGGATAAGACAGCAATAAGAACAGATGTTTAAAGAAGATTGGATGTTTATTGAATATATGGGTGGAAATTGTGTACATTTCAAAACGCTGGTAGCATTGCGATAAATTCAGCAGTGTAGATAAGTTTGATGGACGCAATGTTGGAATACTGAATGGTTTGGTTTATGTAAAATATGCAGGGATGTATGGTGTGCAAGCTGAACCACGGAATGAGAGGAAGGGAAGTCATCGATTTAAGATTGTTTAAATGAATACTTAAAAATGAAAATTAGAAAATTAATAAAAACTATATATATATGGATATGGCAAGGCAACCTCACAGGCAAACTGCTCCCAAGTTTTTAAGGGCTTCATATGCTAATAGTAGCTCCTTGAACTCAGCCTGGTAGCAAATGTGGGATGGTGATATGTAAGAAGCAGTCAAGTACAACATTCCTTGTTTTCCTAGAGTGGACATGCAGGGGAATGTTTGGTCCAGCCAGTCGAAAGCTTCCTCTTTCCTCCTGGCTGGGACATACTTCCTTTGCATGTGACTAGAGGTGGGCGTGACCTTACCTGTCCAGGTAACAAAAGGGAAAAGGCACGCATCACTCTCTCTCTCTTTGACTTCCTCCGTCGTTGGAGCAGCTTTTTAGCTAGCGATGCTCTGTTGGTTTCCATCCAACAGACGGCCCTGGGATTATCCCCATTTTGGGATAGATCCACATGTATATACTTTGTAACTAAGTCTGCCTTCAGGGATCCAACTGTGAACTGAAGATGTGAGTAAACTTATTTTATATACTTTAAACAAGATTGTGGTGTGCGAGAAGCAAAGCTACAGGGAACCAGGCAGAAGGCCTTCTTGGTTGTGGCACCCGACCTGTGGAACGCCCTCCCATCAGAGGTCAGAGAGATAAACAACTACCTGACATTTAGAAAATACCTAAAGGCAGCCCTGTTTAGGGAAGTTTTTAGTCTGTGATATTTTAATGTATTTTGATGTGTGTTGGAAGCCGCCGAGAGTGGCGGAGGAGACCCGGCCAGAGGGGCAGGGTATAAATAATAAATTATTATTATTATTATTTATTCTTTTAAGAGGGATATAAGGGAACTTATCAGGAAACTAATAGTGAGAGGCTTACACAAGCCTGCAACCAGCTAACCGCTGTGCGTTTAAAAGGGGAATGTGTAAAGGAACTTGCTAGCACAAGTTAGGAAGGATATTCATAAGCAATATATCCTCTCCTGCCTCCCTGAACATTCTCACAGCAAATGGGCAACCAGTACAGATCTCTGAGCACTGAGGTGTTTTGTCCTGGCAAGGTCTTACTCTTGTCAGCAGACAGCAGTCGTGCTGCAACATTCTGTGCCAACTGCGGCCTCCAGATCAAGCGCAAGGGAAGCCCCACAGAGAGCGCATTGCAGGAATCCAGCAGTGAAGTCACCAGCGCATGAACGACTGTGGCAAGGCTTGCCCGCTCTAGGGAAGGCTGCAGCTGCCAAACTAGTTGCTGTTGTTGTTGTTTAGTCGTGTCCGACTCTTCGTGACCCCATGGACCATAGCACACCAGGCACTCCTGTCTTACACTGCCTTCCGCAGTTTGGTCAAACTCACGTTTGTAGCTTCGAGAACACTGTCCAACCATCTTGTCCTCTGTCGTCCCCTTCTCCTAGTGCCCTCAATCTTTCCCAACATCAGGGTCTTTTCCAAGGATTCTTCTCTTCTCATGAGGTGGCCAAAGTACTGTAGCCTCAGCTTCAGGATCTGTCCTTCCAGTGAGCACTCAGGGCTGATTTCCTTCAGAATGGATAGGTTTGATCTTCTTGCAGTCCATGGGACTCTCAAGAGTCTCCTCCAGCACCATAATTCAAAAGCATCCATTCTTCGGCGATCAGCCTTCTTTATGGTCCAGCTCTCACTTCCATACATCACTACTGGGAAAAGCATAGCTTTAACTATACGGACCTTTGTCGGCAAGGTGATGTCTCTGCTTTTTAAGATGCTGTCTAGGTTTGTCATTGCTTTTCTCCCAAGAACTAGTTACAGCTGGCCAAAGGCACTTCCAGCCCCTGCAGTAAAGAACTGCTCTTGTTCTGGGTTCCTGCATTGCATGGGGCTGGGCTAGATGACTTTAGGGGATCCCTTCCAACTCTGTGATTCTATTTTTTCTCCAGATTTCAGAAGGGCTTGAATGCTCAGCGCTGTCCAAGCAAGCACCACTGGCAACTCCACATTGGGCTTTGGCCAGGCACCATAGAATGCCCCTGCTGCCAGTCAGTGTAGGCGATACTGATCTAGATGGACCCAATGGTCTGACTCTGTGTAAAGCAGCATCCCTATGCAAGCAGAACAATCAAGAACAATCGCAGGAGGTCAAGGTGATACAGTACTTCAGCATCCCTCCTCCAAAATACTGTGATTGGATGGCCCTGACAAACCCTCTGGTTGGAAGCTCGACCTGCCAGTCACAAAAGGACTTCTCTTGGGGAGAAATGTTCCAGCTTTTGCAGACCTGCTGCCTGCCCAGCTCTCTTTCCATTTTCAAACACCTGCATCCCTTTGTAGGTCCTCAGTTCAGCTCAGGGGGCTCAGGAGAGACCCCACTTCAGCCCAGACAAGCCCCCAGACCTGTCTGAAGTGGTTCTCAGCACAGGGTTGGCGCAGATCTGATGTGTGTCCCTCGCTTACAGGAGCGGCAAGATCTGGACCCCGGGGAGGAAAAAGCTCCGAAGCGCTTGTAAGTCAGGTCAGGGTTGAATTGATGTGTTGGGAGCTGTGATCTCGAACAGCATCAGCTGTAATTGATTGGCGAGAGTGGAATAAAAGCCCCGAAAGATGCTTGGAGAGGATAATGGAGAAGTTGCCTGTCTCAATCTCAAAAGGGAAAAAGTGAAACTCAGGCGGCCTTTGGGGGGGAGGGAGGGAGGGAGCTGCGCCAGCAAGTCATTTATCTCTGGCGTAGAGATAAATGCAGGAGCAGCGCAGATTCCCAGAATTGTAGAGTTGGAAGATCCTCCAAGGGTCATCTAGTCCAACCCCCTGCAATGCAGACATCTCAGCTCGAGAATCCCTGGCAGGCAGCATCCAACCTGTTTAAAGACCTCCAATGACTCATAGAATTGTAGAGTTGGGAGAGAGCCTGGGGGGTTGGACTAGATGACCCTTGGGTCCCTTTCCTCCCTTACAATTCGTGGATTCTATAGGACACCCTTCTACCTTTTGTGACCAGAGAGAGGCAGTCACGGCCCTGAAGACAGGACTGGCTCTAAGAGCAGGGCTCCCGGCTTGCAAAAGGAATCTGAGGGGGGGAGAGCAGATCCCCCAAACTGCCCAAACCCTGGGGGCACGTCAAGAGGGCGGCAGAGGGGTGCTTCTGTGTGCATGGCTCAGGTAGGTGAGGGTGGGTGCCTGCCATGGGTCCAAGTCCACAGGACACGTCTCTGGTTGCAAGAGAGAGATTTGGGGAGGGGAGAGATCCGGGGGTGTGTCCCTTTCAGGCACAAATTGGGAGTCAGCCAAGGGCCTCTGGACCTCACAGGCTCCCGGATCTCTCTCTCTCTCTCTCTCTCTCTCTCTCTCTCTCTCTCTCTCTCTCTCTCTCACACACACACACACACACACACACACACACACACGTGTTTCCAGCACAAGCTCCAAGTTGTGGAGGTGGCGTCTGGGCTGCAAATGCAGTTCAGGGGCAGGCTGCCATTATCCGCAGCCATTATCAAGACAAAGAGACACTCTCTACTCTTGGCAAAGAGCTGCTGTGTGTGGGGGGGGGGCACCCATTAAGTGCCCCCAGAGAGCACATGCCTGCAAGCCCAAAGCCAGGCAGCTGTTTTGCATACTCCTCTTGCCCACCAGAGGAGCATCGCTCTCAGCCTGGCAAAGGATGCTCAGGGAAGAACCCACCCCAGCCCCACCCCAAGGAGCTCAGGCAGCTGTGAAAGGCCTGTAGGGAGGTTGGTGAGCATAAACGGAGTTGGCTGGATCAGGCCAAAGGCACAGTTTAGTCAAGCATCCTGTCCTCACAAGGGCCAAGTGTCCCTAAGAACCTGGGAGTGTAGGTAGACTGCCTCTGGACCTGGAGCTTCCATAAGAGGAAGCCATGCCCCATCTGTTCCAGTCTCTTATTCTTGCAGGGGCAACCAGATGACCGTGGGAAGCAGGATTTGAGCACAAGGGCAACTCTTCCCCCCTGGCAATTCCGACTGTGGTGGCAGAACAAAGTCATGGCTAACCTTCTCCTCCATGGCTACCCCTCTTCTCCTCCATGAATTTGCCGCATCCTCTTTCCAAGCCATCCAGATTGGTGGCCACCGCTGCTTCCTGTGGGAGGGAGTTCCACAGATTAACTCTGCGCTGCACAAAGGAGCACTTTCTACTGTCCATCCTGAATCCTCCATCAAGGTGCTCAGAATCTCCGAGAGGCTCCTTTCCTCAGTTATCACCAGATAATATCACAAAACGAATTTTTGGTGGTCGGTGCATCTATGCTCCAGCTGTCCTGCTGGGGACCCCCAACTCCCTTGAGCCCCTCAGAACCACATTTCTGGCTGCCGACCCCGACTCTACTCTCTCTTCTCTTCTGGGGCTGGCAAGTGGAGAGCTGGCTCCTTCCCCTGGCAAAGGGGCAGCCCCACTGCCCAGCCACCTTGGCAGGGGGGGGGTTGGGCAGGGAGAAACGGACCAGGCCTGCAGAACCCCCCCTCCCTGCGTAATTGAATTTATTCACCCCCTTAAAAGATGATGGTGATTATTAAGAGGCCGGCGTGTCGGTGTCAAGTTTCATACCATGCTGGTGGGTTTTGTTTCCACTCTCCGCTAGCCTGCCCCCCCCCCCCGGCGGCCAAGCACTGGGTCTGCAACCCAGCTGCATTTCAGAGGGTTTTGCTTCCTGGCAGGAAGATGAAATAGAAACATCTCAAGGGACTTGAGCATCTCCTTCCCCTGGCGCTGGGAAAAGGTGGAAAGAGGAGTTCCTCCTCCTCCTCTCCCAGTGGACTCTCATCACGAGAAAAGCCTGCTGGATCAGGCCAATGCTCCCCCCCCCACCAACTGCAGCACCTTATCCTGGCTTTGGCCAAATGCACAGGAACCCTGGAACGTGGATAGACTGCCTCTGGACCTGGAGGTTCCATAGAAGAGCCCAGCTTCATCTATGGCCCAACTAGTCACAGAAACAGAATGGTAGAGTCGGAAGGGACCCCCAAGAGCCATCCAGTCCAACCCACTGCAATGCAGGAATCACAACTGAAGCGTTCCTGGCGGGTGGCCATCCAATCTCTGCTTCAAAACATCCATGGAAGGAGAGGCGTCCATGGAAGGAGAGGCGTCCTGTTCCCATAGTAGCTCAAGTGCTGCCTGTGGGAATCCTTCAAGCAGGATTCGAACACAAGAGCAGCTCCCCCCGCCGCCGTGGTTTCCAGCAACTGGTATTCAGAAGCATCGCTGCCTCTGACCGCAGAGGCAGAGTCTAGACAATTTCCCCCTACAAATGTGTCTCATTCTCTTTTAAAGCCGTCTAGGTTGGTGACCGTTGCTGCCTACTGTGGTGGGGAGTTCCACTGTTTAACTCTGCTGGATGAAGATGCAGTGGCGAAGGAACTCTCTCCAGCACCCGGGGCGGGACGCCAAGGGGCAGGGTGAACCTCCCGGTGGCACACTTGCAACGTCCATATGCACACGCACAGCATCCCGTATAGACTGCGCATGTGCGGCATCCCATGCGGACGCCCATATGGACAGCACGCAAGAGCGGCAGCCTGTATGGTTGGCCAAGGAGTCTTTCTGGGTGATCTTAGACCAGTCAGCATCTCTCAGCCTCACCTGCTTGGTCCCTGCCTGCCTCCTAGGGGAGAGGGGGCAACATATTATGGGTGTGGGTGTTGCTTGTTCCCTTTGCCCCACCCAGCATTGGAAATGACCTGATCAGGGGTGGGGTGGGGTGTTCATTCAGAGAGGGGTTCAGTCCAAGGAGCTAAGCAAGCCAAGGGGCCCTTGGTGGAAGGGCTTCTTTGGCTCCCCTCTTAGGGAGGGTGGGGGCCCTCCCCCTGCGCAAGCCAGAGCTGGTGGCCAGGTCTCCTCTTCTCTGCCTTGATCATCTGGGGAAAGCGAGGGTTGGAGGAGGGACCTCCTCTGACCTCGAGATTGTAAATGTCAGGAGCGTTTTATGCTGGAGATAAAGAGCCCTATTTGCGAGATTGTAACAAGATTATGCCCCATAAAAGCCGTGAGTGATATTGACAGCATTATTGCAGGAAGAAGGTTGAGGGAGTCCAAGGCACGGAGGGTGCAGGGGAACAGAAGAGCAGAAGGAGAGACGGGCTGCTGGATCAGGCCCAACGGGGCCCCACCTGGTCCAGCACCCAGTTCTTACAGTGGCCAGCCAGATGCTCCCAAAGGGAAGCCCACAAGCAGGCCCTGGGCGCAAGTATAGTCTCCAGTTGTAGTTCTCCATTATCTGGTATTCAGAGGTAGACTGTCCCTGGGCATGGAGGTTCTGCTGTCACAATAGGCCTCCATAAGAAGAGCCGGGCTGCTGGATCAAGTCCTCTCCCTCCCTCTTCCTGCTGGGTGGGAAGATGGTGAGGAGAATGAGTTCCCATTCAGGGCTCCTGAGCCCCACCTTACCCTCCTGAGAATCAAAGAATGATAGAGCTGGAAGGGACCCCGAGGGTCATCTAGTCCAACCCCCTGCAATGCAGGAATCTCAGCTAGATCATCCACAACAGATGGCCGCCCAACCTCTGCTTAAAAGCCTCCAAGGAAGGAGAGGCCACCACTTCCCTGGGGAGACCTTTTGAGCACCTCTTCCCCTCCCAATGTTCTTCCTGGTGTTTAGCTGGAATCTTCTTTCTTGTAACTTAAAAAACAACTTTTTAATGTAAGTTCTGTGACTCTTCCCTGCTCAATTCAGTCCCTTTACATGTTTTTTTAATGCATTGTGGGAGATAAGCTGTTTATTTTAAAGACATACCTTTTCATTGGGACTTTTCTGCATCGGACCAGATTGTTGCAGCACATATTTGTTGTATATATTTCCTCAGCTTGTAAAGAAACCAGCTAGCGTGCAGCAATATGGAAAGGCGACATGCAAATTAAGAGGGAAAGAGGAAAAAATGGATAATTCCTACCCAAGGGTTACTAGGCAGAAATGGTGTGTGTGTGTGTGTGTGTGTGTGTGTGTGTGTGTTCATTGCTGCCACTTTTTGCCTGTGCAGCCAGTGATGAGCAGAGCAAGCTCACCTTGTCACCATGGCAACTGCATCCCAGGTTGCCCAAGTGGCATGGATGACTCTGCACCTCCAGGTTTCAAAGGGGGGGGGAGGGAGAGAGAGAGAATCTGAAGCCCCCCCCCCGCTGAGATCCAGCAGGATTCCCATTGCTTGGGCTGAACGATTTCACAATGCCTTTATGGGAGGAGGTGGACACACAGCCAGGAGGAGACAAGCGGTTTGCAAATGCTGGAGGAAACAGGAGGGGGCCAAGAAGGAAGGATTCATCAGGAATGCAGGCAGCTCCCCCCCCAAAAAGCCATACATACCGGTACACACCCAACATGGAGGGGAGGGGTCACGACTCCCTAGCCCCCCAACATGACCTGCAGCTGTTTGGGGGCGCCCCTTGGTCTTGAAAGAAAAAAGCAATGCGGGGAGGGAGGCTGTGTCATTTTTTGCCTGCCCATCGGAAGCTGCAATAACCATGCTGTGATTCCGCAGTGTGAAGCAGCAAAGGAAAGGCTGAATAAGAATAATGATAATAATGATAATAATTTTTTTTATTTTCACCCTGCCCATTTGACTGGGTTGCCCCAGCCAAACATTTAATAATAATAATAATAATAATAATAATAATAATAATAATAATAATAATAATAATTGTTCTGAATGACAGTGGCTGGCAAGCCCCCTTTGGCCTCACCTAGCAGGCTTTGCTTGCGTTCTTCCATTCATATGCCTGTTGGCAAGCGGAAGTGGTGGCTATGAGGGACAGGGAGAATGGCCTTAAGCAGAGTCCCACCACTGGTCCATCTAGCTCAGGACACTGGGCATGGGTCCCCCTGGTTTCAGACCGAAAAGGGTCAGGAAGACAGAGAAAAGAAAGTCCTTCTTCTGTTAAACTGTGGAACTCCCTCCTGCAGGACGCAGGGATGGCCACCAAGTTGGGTGGCTTTAGAAAAGGATGAGACTGTTAAGGAAAATTCCGGGTTGAGAGACTACTCAACAGCCCAGCTCCTCAGGGTTCCAAGTCCCCCGCGGGTCCATGCGATCAGTAAAGGAAGGAAATTCCAGCCAAGCAATTTGGAGCAAAACAGAAGTCTGTAGACTTAGATCCTTTATTGTTGCACAACAGGTTCAGACAGCAGCAAGCGAACCCAGAGCATGGGGCAACATTGACTTTTAACAAAATATTTCTTTCCCCTTCCAGTAGCACCCTAGCGACCAACTAAGTTTGTCATTAGTATGAGCTTTCGTGTGCATGCACACTTCTTCAGATACCATGCACATGAAAGCTCATACCAATGACAAACTTAGTTGGTATCTAAGGTGCTACTGGAAGGGGGGGTGGAATTATTTTGCTTCGACAATGGCAGACCAACATGGCTACCTACCTGTAACTACGTATTTACTTTTAAAACTTTACCACCAGACCCAGAATATAGTTTGCACAGCAGCATCAATACATCATTGCTACATCACTAACATGTCACAAAAGGGGAAGGTTACACAAGGTTAGCATAGACAGATATACCAGGGCAACACCCAAGTATAAGATCAGAATAGGCAAACATGTCTGCATGCACACGAAAGCTCATACCAATAACAAACTTAGTTGATCTCAAAGGTGCTACTGGAAGGAATTTTTTTTATTTTGTTTCGACTACGGCAGACCAACACGGCTTAAGTACCCACCACCCAAAAGTACAATAGAACTTCCTTTGCATGTCTGGAGCTTGAAGCAAGTCCAGTGATGAGATTTGGCTTCCCTTGGAGAACAATGAGCCCAGCAATGGTCACCTCTGGCATTTCCTGGGGTAGGAGGTGCGTATACATGGGACGCGGGTGGCGCTGTGGGTTAAACCACTGAGCCTAGGGCTTGCCAATCAGATGGTTGGTGGTTCGAATCCGCGCGACGGGGTGAGCTCCCGTTGCTTGGTCCCAGCTCCTGCCAACCTAGCAGTGCTGCTCTGGTTCACCAGAAGCGGCTTAGTCATGCTGGCCGCATCACCTGGAAGCTGTACGCTGGCTCCCTCGGCCAATAATGCGAGATGAGCGCTGCAACCCTAGAGTCAGTCATGACTGGACCTAATGGTCAGGGGTCCCTTTCCCTTTTATACATGTCTTCAACCTTGGGGAGGTGGCGGGGAAAAGAGTCCTTTTTCCAAGGGCAAAATGGCCTTGGAATGGAGGAACTTGGCAAAGGGGTTGATTTTATATGGTTCATAAAGCTACATAGGTATCTTCCCTGAGCTGTCAAGTTGAAAGGATACATTCAGGCATAATATTTGTAACTTTTAACAACGTTAAAGATGTGCCCCCTCCCCTAATTTCTGTAACAAGACGGCCCCTAGCCAGGGTGGCTTTTATTTGACTCCACAGCCGGAGGCGGCAATTCCAGCTGCTGAAAATTGCAGGAGGGGAGAGTCGCTCTTGTGGTCAAATCCTGCTTGTGGGTTTCCCACAATGGGCATTTGGATGGCCACTGTGAGAAGAGGATGCTAGATCAGAGGGAGCCATTGGCCTGATCCAGCAGACTCCTCTTATGCAGCCTCCAGGTCCAGAGGCAGTCTACCTAGATCCCGGGGTTGTCAGGGGCATTTGGCCCCTGTGAGGACAGGAGGCTGCGCCGGCTGGTCCTCTGGCCTGTCCCAGCAGGCTGTTCTCCTCTTTGCAGCTCCTGTCGCCATAATGGAGACAAATGAGGACATCCTTTGCCACGCTCCAGGCGCAAAGCTGCACACAGCACCCGAATCTGCTGAAGCTGCTTCTCTGCAGCGCCTGAAGCAAAAGGCGCCTCTAAATGTTGTGCTAATTTCCCATGCAGGCAGAGACCTAATTTACATTTTTATCAGGCTTTCAAATTACTGCTGTCTGCGCCTGCAACTCTTTCCGCTGCTGCTGCCGCCACCACCACCACCACCGCCGCCTTCACGGCTGTGAGGGGCTCTGGAAATTGCAAAGGAGTGGCTGGATCCAGAGGTCAGCCTCGGAGGTGCATAAACTGAAGCGTTCATAAACGGAAGCGAACTTTCCCATTGAAAGTAATGGAAAATGAATTAATCCGTTCCAGACGGGTCCGCGGCATTCGTAAACCGAAAATTCGTAAACCGAGGTGTTCATAAACCGAGGTTCCATAAACCGAGGTTCATAGAATCATAGAGTTGGAAGAGACCACAAGGGCCATCCAGTCCAACCCCCTGCCAAGCAGGAAACACCATCAAACCATTCCTGACAGATGGCCGTCAAGCCTCCGCTTAAAGACCTCCAAAGAAGGAGACTCCACCACACTCCTTGGCAGCTAATTCCACTGCTGAACAGCTCTTACTGTCAGGAAGTTCTTTCTAATGTTTAGGTGGAATCTTCTTTCTTGTAGTTTGAATCCATTGCTCCGTGTCCGCTTCTCTGGAGCAGCAGAAAACAACCTTTCTCCCTCCTCTATATGACATCGTTTTATATTTCTATCATATCACCCCTTAACCTTCTCTTCTCCAGGCTAAACATACCCAGCTCCCTAAGCTGTTCCTCATAAGGCATCGTTTCCAGGCCTTTGACCATTTTGGTTGTCCTCCTCTGGACACGTTCCAGCTTGGGAGAGTCAAGAAGGCCCCTGGATGCCCACTGGGCAGAGGCACAGAATCACAGAACCACAGAGTTGCAGAATTGGAAGGGACCCTAAGGGCCAACCCCCTGCAATGCAAACAGCTTGCTGGGGAAAGTCTGGGCTGGAGAGTCTGTCTCTCTGCCTGCCCCCCACAACCTGGACTCCTGGACCCTGGGGGACAGCCTGGCTTTGGCTCAGTCTGTGCTCACCCAGAAACTCTCTCTGACATCACTTCTTGCTCAGGGCAGCAGGAGGGAGGCACTCACCTGGTGGTTAACTCTCCAGGTGGGTGCTGACAGGTGCTGCAACCTTCAGAAGGCCAAGCTCATAACGCCAGATCACAGGGTTTGGCCATGGCTACTCTGTGGTGAGAGGGAGGCACTTGGAACGTGCTTAGGGAGAGTCTCATCTTCCTTGCTGCAGGGTCCTGACTCTGGAGAAAAATTATCATGAGCCGGAAGGTCGATTTCCACAAATTGGAAGGAAACAGGAGCTCCGAGGAATGGACCATGATGCTTTGGTATGGGGCATAGTTGGCAAAATAAGAAGGAAGAAGCCTGTTTTCTGCTGCTCCAGAGAGGAGAACCTGAAGGAACTGTGGGAATGTTAAGGAAGGAAAGAGAGGATATATTGTTTTGGTATGATCTCTCCTCACTCAGCTGGTCAGGATTCATCCTGGAGATTTCCCCTTTACAATGGTACCTCGGTTTACGAACTTAATCCATTCTTAAACCAAAACCATTCTTAAACCGAGGCACGCTTTCCCTCCCACCACCAGTGCCCTTCCACTGTTCAGATTCCGTTCTTAGACCAAGGTAAAGTTCTCATACCAAGACACTATTTCCGGAAGTATGAGCAGCAGAGATCCAGAAGAGAAACTCCAAAAGAGATAGAGGAAGATGGTGGCATGGCCAGCCCCTTTCCTTGGTCAGCCAGGGTCACTCCCATCTACCTGGTCACACTCAGAGGAAGGTGGCTCCCAACAGGTAGGGCAGGAAGTCCTCCCTGTCTGGAGCCACATCCCCCTTCATGTCCATTCTAGGAAAACAGGGGATGTGGTACCTGACTGCTCTAGGAACATATCTCACATTGATCAGATTCCAACTAAACATCAGGAAGAACTTTCTGGTGTGAGAGTCATTGGACAGTGGGACGGACTCCCTCGGAAGGTGGTAGATGTTCCTTCCTTGGGAGAGGTCAGGATCCTGCAGCTGCAATTCCTGCATTGTGGGGGGTTGGACTAGATGACCCCTGGGGTCCCCTTCCAAGGCTACAGTTCTGCGATTCTATGTTTCTAGCCCTTTCTGAAAAGCTAGGCTCACACGAGGCCTCCTGGCTCCCCCACTTTGCTTTTCCAGCTGGTTATTCCGCTACTCGAAACAAGTGGGAGAATAAACAAAGAGGTGGGTAGACGCCAAGAAAACTCTGCTGCTTCGTTCCAGTCTTCTGGCCTCTCAATTGGCAGCCTTGGCTCCCTCTGCATTTTTATTCCTTTGTTGGTTCTAAATTAATGCCACCGTTTACGCTTAAGGAGGCTCTCAGCAGCACCAGACCAGCCATTCTCCTCTTCAGTTGCAACCCCCCCGAAAACAACAAAAGTGGGACCTTCGTGGGACTGCCCACCCTCTGGCTGGGATACGCTGCCCACTTGGGCTTGCCCCACGCGTTGGTGCCGTGCCAGCCAGACCCCGCCAACAAGGGAGGGGAGGGTGCCTGCCTGTTCCCGCACACTTGGCATTCCAGGTACACGCGCTGTGTTTGGCATAAACACTAATTATTTCGTTTGCTTGAGAATGATTGCATAATTACAGAGCAGGGGGTTGGGGAGAGGGAAAAGGAGCAAAGATGGCGGGAGCCTCTGAGATGGAGCCTCCTCCCCTCCAGCTGGCTTTGGAGCCCCACGCAGATGGGGATGGGAGGAGGAGGAGGGGGCTTCTCTGGAGCCCATCAGCTCAAAGGGACCCCTTGGTCCTGAACCCCAGGCATGTGCTTGGCTTCAGTCTGCTTGCCTTCGTGAGATGCCTCACCCATCACAATATTGCAGATTTTGTCATTGATTAAATGGTTTGTGCCCTTTGCACAAGCCACAGTGTGCTTTACAACAAAGCAAATACAGTAGATGAAAACCCACCAAAAATGACACAATCCTTTAAAAACCAACTCTACAATCCTATAATTGCAGACTCTCAATGTGTAGGGGACTTTTCAGCCTATTGCTAAGCACACCTGCCAGCCACAGGTGCATTGCCTCACCTGGCAGGGAAGCTCTTGCCCTGTGCTGTTTCCCGCTCCTCCTGCCAGTGTGGTGTAGTGGTTAAGAGCGGTAGACTCGTAATCTGGTGAACCGGGTTCGCGTCTTCGCTCCTCCACATGCAGCTGCTGGGTGACCTTGGGCTAGTCACACTTCTCTGAAGTCTCTCAGCTCCACTCACCTCACAGAGTGTTTGTTGTGGGGGAGGAAGGGAAAGGAGAATGTTTGCCGCTTTGAGACTCCTCAGGGTAGCGATAAAGCAGGATATCAAATCCAAACTACTACTACTCTTCTTCTTCTTCTTCTTCTTCTTCTTCTTCTTCTTCTTCTTCTTCTTCTTCTTCTTCTTCTTCTTCTTCTTCTTCTTCTTCTTCTTCTTCTCCTCTCACCTGGCCCTAGAGGTCTCCTTCAGCCCTTCTTGGAACATAGAGTTGGAAGAGACCACAAGGGTCATCCAGTCCAACCCCCCTGCCACGCAGGAAACACCATCAAAGCATTCTTGACATATGCCTGTCAAGCCTCTGCTTAAAGACCTCCAAAGAAGGAGACTCCACCACACTCCTTGGTAGCAAATTCCACTGCCGAACAGCTCTTACTGTCAGGAAGTTCTTCCTAATGTTTAGGTGGAATCTTCTTTCTTGTAGTTTGAATCCATTGCTCCGTGTCCGCTTCTCTGGAGCAGCAGAAAACAATCTTTCTCCCTCCTCCATATGACATCCTTTCATATATTTGAACATGGCTATCATATCACCCCTTAACCTTCTCTTCTCCAGGCTAAACATGCCCAGCATCCTCCATGATGATGGAGGAGAGTTGGAGAAAAGTGGCCGGTGCCACATGGAGGGGTGTCGGTTGTGGGAGGGGGAGCTTCTGCAACAGCCTCTTTCTGCTGGCTGCCTTGCCAGGCCCCAGGTGGCTGGCTCTGGGAATGAGTCCGCCGGCTGCCCTTCCAAGTGCTGCAAAGACAGTTCCTGGCTGCCAAATTGCAAACAGAGGGAACTGAAAAAGGCACGGCCAGAAATTCAACTGGCAGGGGTGGCTGCCAACCTAGATGGCTTCAAAAGAGGCCAAGACAAATTCATCATCTCGCCTGAGCCTCTTTCAAAGTCATCTAGGTTGATGGCCAACCTTGCCAGTTGAATACCAAGATGAAGGTCTTCCAGGTTTGCGTGTTGAATACGCTGCTTTATGGGAGTGAGTTATGGGGAACTTGTACCTGCCAGGAATTATGCCTCAAGGCCTTCCACATACGCTGCGCCAGGAAGATGTTGGGCATCATGTGGCAGGACAGAGTCTCAAACAAAGATGTGCTCTCCCACGGTCACATTCCCAGTGTCAGGCGGCAGAGGAACCAACCCCATGGCAGGCTTCCAAGAACGGATGAGACAAGGAAAAGTCCTTACCATCTGCTTTTATTCAATATTCACAGACAGAGCTTTGGAATACAGCCTCCTGGAATAATGGCATTGTCCCGAGTGAGTCTCCACCCCACTTCTTCTCTCCCTTCATGTGTCATCAGTACGGGTCCTGAGATGTGCTCTCTGCCTCTGAGATTTCTGCTCTCCTACTTTCAAGGCCCACCAGGTTCTGGGAGATGGAAGGTCTGGAATGCTACCTAGAGACATTGTGTCCATCAGCTGTCGCCCCCCTGGTACTTCTTCTTCTTCTCCTCCCATTATTTCCCAGCTTTCCTCCTCATCTGCCTCTGAGCTGTGACCTCCCTCAAACCCCTGTTGTAATTCTGAACTGTCTCCTTCTTCTCTGGAAGGGTCAGGCTGGGGAGGCAGTCTCTGCCCCAGTCCCTGACATCCAACCTGTTCACACTCCTGTCCACGCTGGCTTGGTCACGTCCACAGAATGGAAAATGGCAGGATCCCCAAGGACATTCCCCATGGGGAGCTGGCTTCAGACATGAAGACCATTGGCAGGTCAACTCTGTGTCACAAAGATGTCTGCCAACGTGCTGTGAAGGCTGGCGACATCAACCCCACTGTGTGGGATTCCCTTGCAGATGACCACAGTGCCTGGAGACAGACAGTCTAGTCATGTATCCACAGTAGTGGCCAGAGGAGGAATGACCGCTGGGAGGAGCACAGAGAGAAGAAATGCCCTGGTGCATCTGGAGCAACACAACTGGACTCCTTCATCTGCCCCGGCTGCAGCAAAACATGTCTCTCCCATACAGCAGGTACTGTAACTCTCCAGAGGTTTGGCTTCATCCCCAAAGGCCCACTCCTCCATGTCTCTTGTTCAAATATATAAAAGGATGTCATATAGAAGAGGGTGAAAGGTTGCTGCTCCAGAGAAGCGGACACGGAGCAATGGATTCAAGCTACAAGAAAGAAGATTCCACCTAAACATTAGGAAGAACTTCCTGACAGTAAGAGCTGTTCGAAAGTGGAATTTGCTGCCAAGGAGTGTGGTGGGGTCTCCTTCTTTGGAGGTCTTTAAGCAGAGGCTTGACAGGCATATGTCAAGAATGCTTTGGTGGTGTTTCCTGCTTGGCAGGGGGTTGGACTGGATGGCCTTTGTGGTCTCTTCCAACTCTATGATTCTATGAGACAGACAGATGCCAACCAACCAAGACCTACACTGGCTCCTAGGACGTTTCCGAGCACAATTCAAAGTGTTGGTGCTGACCTTGAAAGCCCTAAATGGCCTTGGCCCAGTGTACCTGAAGGAGTGTCTCCACCCCCATGTGAGAAGCAAGGTTACAGGGAACCAGGCAGAGGGCCTTCTTGGTGGTGGCACCTGCCCTGTGGAACACCCTCCCACCAGATGTCAAGGAAATAGACAACTATCTGGGTTTTTAAAGACATCTGAAGGCAGCCCTGTTTACGGAAGCTTTTAATGTTTGATGTATTTTTCATGTTTTTAATATTCTGTTGGGAGCCGCCCAGAGTGGCTTAGGAGGCCTGTCCAGATGGGCGGGAAACGAACGAACGAACAAACGAACAAACAAACAAACAAATAAATAAATACCAGCCAAGACAAATTAATGGTCGAGGATCAGGCTATCAATAGCTCCTAGCCAGGATGCCTCTGCTCTGTCTCCCCCATCAGAGGAAGGAATGGTGCAGAATCCCAGTTGCTGGAGACCCCAGGAGGGGATGGGGCCCCTGCACTTGTATCCTGCCTGTAGGGTTCCCCTAATGGGCCTCTGGCTGGCCACTGGGAGAAGTGGGTGCTGACGGAGATCGGCATGGGCCGGATCCAGCTGAGATCTTCTTATGTTCAGCGCCACCATTGTGTGTCAAGCCCTTAGTGAGGTGGTAGAGCTGGAGAAGCCGGCAGTGGACTTTCTATATCTTCTTTTTTAAAAAAAAAAGCCAAAATTTTATGTTACTTCTTTTCAAAATATGGTTTAGAAGATGAGGTGAATTTTGGATATAATGGAGAGGTAAAAGATCTGGATTATTATAAAAGATGCAGGAGGAAATGATTAACAATAGGGCCCACAAAGGGGGGGGGGAGTCCAGGAGATTCTATGGAATCTTGTCTTTATGTTGTATGTTGGAGATGTGATTGTAAAACTGTAATTTGAAAAACCAAATAAATGAATTTAAAAAGGAAGAAGATGAAAAAAGCTGTACTGTACCAGTTAACAGTAAATCCACCAAGAATTAGGATTATACCCAAACAGTTTCACAATATTACATTAATCAGGAACGCTTTGGAGTGAGGGTGGCACACACAGTCGTCGTCCCCGGCAAGTTATTGTTTCTTCCTCCCATATTGGAGGGGGGCATATGCATATCCACCTACTGTCCCCTGGACTCTGCGGGAAAAGCTCATCAATGGTATCAAAGTGAAATGGAAAAAAGGAGAGACTTGGGCAGTTTGTGAGCTCCTGTGCTGCAGAGGAAGGCAGCTGGCAGGGAGGGGGGCTGGCCCTGTCAACATCTGGGGCAACCTTGCCAAGGTGACGTTGTGTGGCCAGGATTGCCCAAGAGCAGCTCCAGGGATGCAACTCAAAGGGCCTCCAGGCCACCTCTGGGCAGAATGGGCCAAGAGAACACGCATTTACCTGGCTGGCTTCTTGTCATTGGCTGCTCTGTTGCTAGGCTTCAGAAGTCCTCCTCCATCCTCCTTGAGAGACGAGGCTGTTGCTAGCCAGTAGCTGCATCTGGCAGGACCTGAAAAGGCTTCCCTCTTGAATGAAGGCATCTGAAGGCTGGTTTGGTTTGTTACGGAAAAATCCTGGGTGCAGGTTTAATCCTCTGCCCAGCTTGTCAGGGTGCCACTCCCTGCCGGTCTCTCCTGGTCAGCAAAAGGAGGAGTCTCCAGCCAAGTTAAAGAAGCAAACAGCGGTCAGTAGACCTGATCTTTATTTGTTGTAACAAGGTTCAAACAGACAAAGAGTAGGAACCCCGAGCATGGGGCTGTGTGAACTTTTAAGGCCTCCCCCCCCCTCATAATACATTTCCAGATACATCATTGATTTCTGAAGATGGGCTTTGTGAACACCTGGCTTTGGCCATCAAGGGATATCTGTCTGGTCCATGGTTACCTTTTTCCTACTCCCTGGGGAGGGGCGATGTGTAAGGGACTCTATGCCTCAGGGATTATGGAGTCGGGGGAGCCCTGGATTCCCCTCTTCCAGAGGAGTCATTAGCTGTTGGAACCAAGGAAAAGTTTGCATTACTTGAGGTTCTGATATTGGATAGTCAGAGGAAACAGTACGATGCATGGTATCTGCTTATTGCTACAATTCTATGGCCTGCTTTTCTGAGCCTCTTTGCTGTTGTGTATGTGTGGTGCCTGTGTCAACGGTCATTGTCCTGGCCTTAGGTCAAGACTGTGGTGGAGACTTGGTTTTTTTGGGGGGGGGGTTTGTTTAACTGCCCTCTCCATTCCTGGTTTTGTTACTGCCACCTGATGCAAACCCTTTGGAAGGGGGGGTCAAGAACATGAGAGGGTAAGCAGAGCCTGCTGGATCAGGCCCATATTCTCACCATGGCCAAGCAGATGCCCAGAAGGGAAGCCCAGAAGGAGGACCAAACTAGCCACAACCTCTCTCTCTCTCTCTCTCTCTCTCTCTCTCTCTCTCTCTCTCTCTCTCTCTCTCTCTCTCTCTCTCTCTCTCTCTCTCTCTCTCTCCAGCAAGTGGTTTTCAGAAGCATGGCTGCCTCAACCTGTGGAGCATAGACATCATTCAGACTACATTTCATAGAATCATAAAATTTTAGGGCTGCGAGGGACTCCAAGAGTCACCCAGTCCAACCCCCTGCCCCATGCAGGAATCTCAGCTCAAGCATCCATGATAGATGGCCATCCCACCTCTGCTAGGAAACCTCCAAGGAGGGAGAGTCCGCCCCCTCTCCCAAGAGCCTGTTTCACTTAAGGATAGGCATCCCCAAACTTCGGCCCTCCACATGTTTTGTCCTATAATTCCCATCTTCCCCGACCACTGGTCCTGTTAGCTAGGGATCATGGGAGTTGAAATATACTCGGAGTCGAGAGTGAATTTCATGCTCTTTATTCAGCTCATAGTCATCAAGGAGAAGAAGAGAAGAAATGGCTCTTTCCCCAAAACCATCTGCTTATATACATTATTTAAACATCTGGAGGGCCGCAGTTTGGGGATGCCTGACTTAAGGAGCTTCAACTCCACTTTAAACAGCCATAGCTTCCTGCAAAGCATCCTGGGAGCTGTAGTTTGCTGAGGGTGCCTTGGCCTTGAGAAAGTGTGGACGGAGAAAAGCTTTCCCTCCTTTCTCATGACACCAGAACTCATGGACATCCAAAGAAGCCGAAGGTTGGAAGGTTCAGGGTGGAGAAAAGGAAGCCCTTCTTCACACAGTGCCAAGTTAAACTGTGGAACTCCTTCCCACAAGAGGCAGTGGCGGAGCTACCTACAGGAGCGGCGTACACCTGGGGGCCTGGCTGGTGCACGTCCCAGGGGGTGTGGCCCGTGGGGGGCATGGCGCTTGGTGGGGGGTGCGCGGCGAGCGCTGAGCATCCTGGGGTCACGGTCGGTGACAAGAGGCAGCGATGGCCACCCACCTAGATGGCTTTTAAAAAGGACTGGGCAGATTCATGGAGGCGGAGAGGGCTATGGATGGCTACGAGCCAGGACGGTTGTGCTCTGCCTTCCATAGCTGGAGTCAGTGGTGCTTCTAAATGCCAGTTGCTGGAGACCACCGGAGGGGAGAACGGCTGGTGTGCTCAGGTCCTGCTTGCATGTTTCCCTTTGGGGGCATCTGGTTGGCCACTATGAACACAGGATGCTGGACTAGATGGACCCCTGGCCTGATCCGGCATTTAGGCTCTGCTAATGGAGGCCTATTGTGACTGCAGAACCTCCGGGTCAAGGGACAGTCTACCTCTGGATACCAGATAATGTAGAATCATAGAATCATAGAGTTGGAAGAGACCACAAGGGCCATCCAGTCCAACCCCCTGCCAAGCAGGAAACACCATCAAAGCATTCTTGACATATGCCTGTCAAGCCTCTGCTTAAAGACCTCCAAAGAAGGAGATTCCACCACACTCTTGGCAGCAAATTCCACTGCTGAACAGCTCTTACTGTCAGGAAGTTCTTCCTAATGTTTAGGTGGAATCTTCTTTCTTGTACTGTAGTTTGAATCCATTGCTCCGTGTCCGCTTCTCTGGAGCAGCAGAAAACAACCTTTCTCCCTCCTCTATATTACATCCTTTTATATATTTGAACATGGCTATCATATCACCCCTTAACCTTCTCTTCTCCAGGCTAAACATACCCAGCTCCCTAAGCCGTTCCTCATAAGGCATCATTTCCAGGCCTTTGACCATTTTGGTTGCCCTCCTCTGGACACGTTCCAGCTTGTCAGTATCCTTCTTGAACTGTGGTGCCCAGAACTGGACACAGTACTCCAGGTGAGGTCTGACCAGAGCAGAATACAGTGGTACTATTACTTCCCTTGATCTAGACACTATACTCCTATTGATGCAGCCCAGAATTGCATTGGCTTTTTTTTAGCTGCTGCATCACACTGTTGACTCATGTCAAGTTTGTGGTCTACCAAGACTCTACATGTAATGACCAATTAGGTTCTTTTAATCTGTTTAAGTGTTTAACGTAGATGAGACCCAGTACACCCTATGTAGGCACAAGTCAACCTCAGACAGCCAATATTGGATTTTCTCTATAATATTGTTTTATTGATTAACAAGTAATTCACATGTCAAGACAAGGAATATGGACTCAGCCATACATTCATTCATACACCTTTCATACTCACCACTCTTCACTCTTCAGTGAATTGATCAGGTTCGGTAAGAGCCACGGGTGACACAGACGGCAGCGCTGTCAAATGTCTTGCGCACAACTTAGGCTGGAGGGCTTTGCCATATATCCACCTTATTGTTCATCTGATGCTTGGCATTACACAACTCCTTACTCCTTGTTTTTGGCATCTCCCATCCTTGTCCTTGGCATCATCTCACAACTCTTATCTTACCTCAAAGGTCATGTTGTGTAACCCATCTCCACGCCTCTTTGTATGTGCTGTTCTTCTACCGTTCCCAGCACACACTGTTTTTGCCCAAACATCATGATGTCTTCCACATTCCATTAGCGCTTATACAACACAGTTCACGATTAGTTCACAGACAGTTCAAAGACATCACATCCATTTTGTGGTGTTCTTCAGCCATCTTTAAAAGGTAAAGGGTAAAGGGACCCCTGACCTAGGTCCCAGTCATGACCGACTCTGCGGTTGCGGCGCTCATCTCGCATTATTGGCCGAGGGAGCCGGCGTATAGCTTCCAGGTCATGTGGCCAGCATGACAAAGCCGCTTCTGGCAAACCAGAGCAGCACATGGAAACGCCGTTTACCTTCCCGCTATAGTGGTTCCTATTTATCTACTTGCATTTTGATGTGCTTTCGAACTGCTAGGTTGGCAGGAGCTGGGACCAAGCAACGGGAGCTCACCCCGTCACAGGGATTCGAACCGCCGACCTTCTGATCAGCAAGCCCTAGGCTCAGTGGTTTAGCCCACAGCACCACCTGGGTCCCTTTTCAGCCATCTTTAGGCCCATACAAACCATACCATTCGTTACAATAATGGGGAACTACATTTGGAGAATATACTCTCACTCAGAGCCTCCTTTCAGGCTTCCCAAGGGGGCATCTATTGGCCCCTATGAATAAAGGATGCCGGGCTACATGGGTCTCCTTTGTACTGATCCAGGAACCAGACCCTTCTTCTGTCCCTATGGAACCTCCAGGCTAAGAGGCAGTTTATCTCAATCCCCAGGTTCCTCTGGGTTTCTGGCCTCTCCAAGAGGTGGATCCTCGGCTAGATGAGCCACTGGCCTGATCCAGCAGGCTCTGCTTCTTAAATCCTTATGGCATGGTGCTCCAGTTGTGCCAGAGGTACCAAGGAAGACCCTGAAATGCTGCGGAAGAAGGAATTACGGTAGCAAAAGGGAGGTTTCTTCCCTCCCTGACTGCATCCTTTGGCACCGGCAGCTCTTTTCATGGCAAGATTTTGTAACAAATCGCTGCGAAGGTTTTGCAGCGAGGCTCCTGAGTAAATCAATGCTACGTAAGAGCAATTTCTCTTCCTCCTCCCCCCCCCTTCAACCAAATCAGGTTACAATGACGGCAGGTTGCCGGAAAACTGAAATTTCCCAAATAGACTCCCACATAAATCTTGATCAGGCAGCATGTGATGAAAACAAAAATCAAACTTCAGGCTCCAGTCGATAAATTTGGTTCTGGGCCAGATGCTGGAGGATTCTACAAAGTCACAGAGAATGATATCAGTGGCTCGGCTCTGCTTCTGAACACCAGCTGCCGGGGAGTCCCAAGTGGGGAGAGGTGTGCTCAGGTTCCTTGGGGGCACCTGGCTGGCTCCTCTGATAAGAGGGTGCTGGACAAGGTGGGGTCCCCGTTGGCCTCATCGAGCAGCCAGGCTCTTCTTATGGAGGCCCATTGTGATTGCAGAACCTCCAGGCCCAGGGACAGTCTACCTCTGAATACCAGATAATGAGTCACTCCAATGGGAGAATACACTTGCACCTGGGGTCTGCTTGTGGGCCACTGAGAGAACAGGATGCTGGAACAGATGGGCCATTGGCCTGATCCAGCAGCCAGGCTTTTATTACGTTCTTATGGAGCCTCCAGGTCCAGAGTCTACCCGGATTCCTGGGTTCTTCAGGGCATTTGGCCACTGTGAGGGCAGGAGGCTGGACAAGATGGGCCCCCTTTGGCAGCTGACCCAGAAGATGCTCGCTTTATGTTATGTGACGTTCTCCTCTGAGGAAGGGGCCATGGCGGTGTTTGCTGGGATGCCCCTCTTGTCTTCTGCCTGCTTTGAATCCTCCTTGGCAAGGCAGGGCTGCATCTCAGGTGGTTTGAAATCGGACCCACCTGTCCATTTAATTAATCCTTTGGGACCTGCTCCTGAAAATAACTTTGCCCTGCTCTCCCCTTCTACAAAAGGAAACACAAGACACGGAACAAGCCTAGGTGTCAGCTTTCATTTCGAATTCAGCACAGGTATATGGGATAGGGAGGCAGTGGGCGCCTGCATCTGAACTGAGCGGATCTCTTAATTCGGGCCTGTCTCTTGAAGAGGCTCCCTGACGAGAATGCCAAGCTCTCAGCCCAGCGAAACATGCAAAGCAGGCAGACCCTGGAAATAGGCTGTGGGGTGTGTGTGGTTGGAATAAGAAGACAAGAAGAGGCTGCTGGATCCGGCCAGAGGGGACCCACCTAGTCCAGCATCCTGGTCTCACAGTGGTTAATAATAGTCACAAATGGGAAACCAGCAAGCAGGAGTCAAGAACGGGAGAAACTCTCCCCTCCCCCAGTAGTTTCCAGCAGCTGGGATTTATAAGCTTTGTTGTTTCAAACTGAAGAGGCAGAGCACAGCTATCCTGGCTAGTAGCAGCCATCCTCCTCTCCTCCTCCTCCATGAATTTGTCTAATCTTCTTTCAAAGCCATTCAGGCTAGTGGCCATCCCTGCCTCATGTGGCGGTGAGTTCCACAGTTTGACTCTGCCCTGACCCTTCCAACATTCAGCTTCATTGGAGGTCCCCACTGAGCTCCAGGTTATGAGAGAGGGAGAAAATATTTTCTCTGCCCACTTTCTCCAGGTCGTATATAATTTTATAAACCCCCATCATGCTGCCTCTCACTTGCCTTTTGCTCCAGACTGAAAATACTGCAGCCGTTCTTCCTGTGGGCATCTCTCTGTCCCCTTGGATCATTGGGGGGGGGGTCCCTTTTCTGAACCCTTTCCAACTCTACATTATCCTTTTTGAGGGCAGGCAGCCAGAACTGGACACAGTTATTCCAAATGCGGTTGAACCATAGATTTGTGTAAGGGATTTGGGATACCGGGCTACTTTATTTTCAATTTCCTTCCTAAGGATGCCCAGCATCGAATTTGCCATTGTTTAGTCGACATCTCATTCCAGCTCTCCATTGCAAGCCGAAGGTCTCGGTCCTGCCACCACCCAGAGGTGTACTTAAGTTCCTTTGCGCCCCTAGCAAGGAGATGTTGGCTACCCAGAATCAAAGATTTGCAGAGTTGGGAAGGGTCATCTAGCCCCACCCCCTGCAATGCAAAAAAGTGGTCCAATCAGAAGATAGGATGGCTTCTGTAATTCTGGGATGTCCCGCTCAAATCGGGACAATTGAGGGGTATGGAAATGCCCCATCTCAGGGGGCTTAAGGTCTTTCTTGGCTCCAACCCCACCCCCCAATCTGTGCCTGCTTCCCTCTGCAGCCTGCAATGCTCCCTTTCCCACAGCCAGGAAGGGACAGACTGAGACAAACCCTGGGGGCTGGGAAGGGGCGTTGGGTTGTAGGGCGGGGTGGGTGGGGGGAGCGCATTTGATTCTGTTTGCACTTAAAGATGAACTTACCAAAACCTGTGCTTCCCAAATCCCCCAAAATGAACCCAAATACAGCCCTTGCCCCCGTGTGCCCCCATGCAGTTATCTGAATTTTGCAATGTATCTCTCTCCGGGGCAGGACTGTGCGCAGAAATGCATCAACCAGGGTGAAACATGCATTGGGGGGGGGGGAAATGCACAGATTACTGAGAAGAGCATACAATTGGTGCATGACAGGAGGAGGAAGGGCTTTGCAAAAAGGTGTCTGTTAGGCAAAATGTATCCGTCGGGAGACATTAGCACGGCAATGCTGACAAATTATCCCCGGGGGTTTCCCGCTCTAAATCACCGGTTGAAACCCTCTAAATCACCAGTCGCTGCAGAAAGTGTGGAGAGCAGAATTTGCCCCTAGAAAAATGAGGAGCCAGGAGAAGAGGAATTGACAGGTACTGGTTGCTTCTCCCTTGCCCCTCACAGACCCTGCTGCTGGCCACCCTTTCAAGACTCCTGAGACCAACATCCTGTCAGGAGAAGGGGGCGGTGGCCCCCTCTGGCTTTATCTCCGTGGCACCCCCTCTGAGCATCAGGAGGACACATGAAAAGGTTGCCCTTCAGGGACCCCAAGCAGCAGAAGCAGCAGCAGGAGGAGGGAGCAGCTCTTATCTCTCTTCTGCACTGGTCAGAAGCTTTCAGAAGAGGCTCCGAGGGCACAGCCAAGAAGACCTCCTGCTCTTGTGAAGAACATTTCAGCGGCTGCAGTAAGAAGTCAAAGGCACTGTGTATAAAACAGTGGGAGCGATTGTAACAACAGATGAGAATTAAAAGATGGGAATAATTGATAAGATTATGTGTAATTTGGGAGTTCGACAAGAACTAGAACCTCTAGACTCCTTTTTAAATACAATTTGATGCTCTTTTAGGGCTTCCACAGCAGAAGCGTCATTTTCAGAGATGGGCCTCATCACAAACCTGGCAAACCTGGAAGGAGACTTGATCAACTGATTCTGTGGGTGGGCCTTCTCTGCACCTTGTTTCCTTAACCCAGGGGTCCTCAGACTACAGC
Organism: Zootoca vivipara; assembly: GCF_965207765.1. NCBI lineage: Eukaryota > Metazoa > Chordata > Lepidosauria > Squamata > Lacertidae > Zootoca > Zootoca vivipara. Next base: position 83,035,588 of record NC_142589.1, on the reverse strand, counting down.
CCGGGGGCCGGATACGGCCCGAAGGCCTCATTTATCCAGCCCCGCTGCCCGCTCTTACCGGCGCAGCCCAGTGCGGCTGTCCACTTCCAGGTAGAAGGAGGACAAGAAATAGCTTGCATGCATGCGCAAGTGTCCTTTCCGGCGCACTTTTGGGTCGGAGGAGCACAAGCTATTTCCGGTGCTCCTGCGACTCAGAAGTGCGCCGGAAATAGCATGTGCGCACGCGTATGGGTGTGCACTCCCCCGCCCTCTGGCCCGCCGTGCGATCGGCACTTCGGGCACCAGCCTGAAGCACAGTAAGTATGGTGACCTCTGCCTTAACCCATTCTGTGTGCCTGTTTTATAGTTTTAGTTTTTCATCTTATAGTTTTCATCTAAAACAGTATTCTCTGTTTCATGTGCAATAAAAACAAATTAAAGGGGAGAATTAAAAGATGGAAAGGCAAACTATAAAATGGGGACATGGGGTTGAGTCCAGTTGCACAAAATAGCCAAGTCCAGGTGAAAAGTTTCAGCATGATCTGATTCATCAAGTCTGGTTCCGGATTTGCCAGGTTTGCGATGAGGGTTGTCTGGAGAATGTATATGTCATAAAGGAATGCCAAATTGTATAAAAAGCACTTGGGGGTTTAGTCTCTGTCAAAATCTCAAATCATGTGCAATTTTCTCAATTGTAGCTCTGTTTCTATTTAGTTTCTGCATCGTTATTTTTAGATCTACCTTGCCAGATTGACAAGCTGCATCTGCCCCTCAATTCCCCCTACTGCTTGTGCAGAAACTGCCTTCTTCTTCTTCTTCTTCTTCTTCTTCGTCTTCGTCTTCGTCTTCGTCTTCGTCTTCGTCTTCGTCTTCGTCTTCTTCATATATTACTGATACCCCTGTCCATCTGGCTGGGCCTCCCCAGCCACTCTGGGCAGCTTCCAACAGGATATTAAAAACACAATAAAACATCAAAAAACACAATAAAACATCCAACTTCACTTTTGGACCCACAACTGATCTTGTCTGCTCCATCCACCTTAGCCTGTCTTTGCATTGGCTCCCTTCACCTGGTTTAGCTGGCCAGCTAAAGCTGCTCCCTGGAGCAGAAAGTGCAGCCGCGAATCAACACTGCCAGAACAGCCATACCTGAACTTTGTGAATGCTTCTCTGATTCTGTCGAACAAGCTCTGCTGTGTGGGAATGTTCAGAGAGGCAGGAGAGGATATATTGCTGTGTGGGAATGTTCAGAGAGGCAGGAGAGGATATATTGTTTATACTTCCTAATTTGTGCTAGAAAGTTCTATAACTTGGCAGAGTTTTACATTCACCTTTTAAACACACAGCAGATAGCTTGTTGCAGGCTTGTTAAATAAGCCTCTCAATATTAGGTTCCTGGTAAGTTCCCTTATACAGTATCACTCTTAAAAGAATGAACAAGCCACAATCTTGTGTAAAGTCAATAAAAGAAGTTTTCTCACATCATCAGTTCACAGTTGGATCCCTGAAGGCAGATTTAGTTACAAAGTATATACATGTGGATCTATCCCAGGGGTCAGAAAACTTTTTCAGCAGGGGGCCGGTCCACTGTCCCTCAGACCTTGTGGGGGGCCGGACTATATTTTGAAAAAGTATGAACAAATTCCTATGCCCCACAAATAACCCAGAGATGCATTTTAAATAAAAGGACACATTCATGATTCCCGGACTGTCTGCGAGCCGGATTTAGAAGGTGATTGGGCCACATCTGGCCCCCGGGCCTTAATTTGGGGGCCCCTGATCTATCCCATACAGGGATAATCCTAGTGTCCTGTGTTGGCTGGAAGCCACAGAGCATCTCTAGCTAAAAAACTGCTCCAATGACGGAGGGAGAGAGAGTGCTGTATGACTTGTCCCTTTTGTTATCTGGACAGGTAAAGTCACGCCCACCTCTAGTCACATGCAAAGGAAGTATGTCCCAGACAGGAGGAAAGAGGAAGCTTTCGACTGGCTGGACCAAACATTCCCCTGCATGTCCACTCTAGGAAAACAAGGAATGTTGTACCTGACTGCTACTTACATATCACCATCCCACATGCTGAACTGCCCCAGAGATATCATTGAAGCAAGGTGGAGCCACACAAAAGAGGTGATCTACAGCACAGCTAGGTCCTCCTTTGGCAAAAGTGAGCAACAGATCCCCAACTTGTTTGAGGCTGGCATAAAGGATCCGGAGGCCTGTTATTGCTTGCAAAGCATGAGTCTCTTGTGAGCTACAATCGTGCGCCCTGCGAAAAGACACTTGCTGCACCGAGGAAGGCAAGGAGCAGTGGATTGCCGGGTGCCATGCCAGGGACTTCTAGTTAAGCTGTGTCAGAGCATCCAACTCGCTGCTGACACTGGCAAAACGCACAAAGCTTTTGGACCAACAGTCAGGAAACCTTGTCGGGAGAGACCATCACAGACTGCAGCAAGCAGACGAAGTGATGGGCAGAGCGCTATCAAGAACTGAATTTGAAGGAAAACATGGTCTCTGACACAGCAACTGACAGCATCCAGACTCTGCCTGTCTGGGAAGAGATTGGGTGTCCCTCCCTTCCTTGGTGAGCTATCAACTCTCAGGCAAAGTTTCAGGACAGGACAGAATCCCAACAGAAGTGCTGAGAACAATAATCTGAGCCACAAGATGCCAGCATTGTGACCCTCTACAAGAACAAAGGTGACTGCCATGACTGAAACTGTCATGAAATTCTACTCAATATTGATCCAGAGCAGAACTCTGACATATAGTTAGCAGAGTAAAAATTTAAACACGTTGCAGGATTCCCAAAAAATAGACCAGAGGCCATTGCATTTCATCCAGAAGAGCTTTGCTGCTACTGAAGACAAATGAGCACAATGGTCACAAATCCAATACATTCAGGATTGGCCCTGTCCATAAGAAATCCAGTTGCGGCAGACTTAGCTTAAACTTACCATAGCTTATAATAAGACTGAAGCTTAACACGAAGCATACTATGTACAGAACACCAGAAGGAAGAGAGATGGAAAGAGAAAGTGAAACCCAGGTTCCTTCTGGCCTCCTATTATAGTCAGCGTGACCTTGACAGAAGAGATAACAGGAACGCTTTTAACCATTCCTTTTCTGAAGGAATAACCCCAAACACCAGGAACCTTCTGCTCGCTTCTTTCAAACAGAGAAGCTTCCAGAACCCTCTTGAATTAATGAGAATAGGGAACATCTCTACACATCAGATCAATACTTTCTGTACTAGGTAAAGGTAAAGGGGTCCCTGACCATCAGGTCCAGTCGTGTCCGACTCTGGGGTTGCGACGCTCATCTCGCTCTATAGGCCGTGGGAGCCGGCGTTTGTCCGCAGACAGCTTCCGGGTCATGTGGCCAGCATGACAAAGCTGCTTCAGGCGAACCAGAGCAGCACACGGAAATGCCGTTTACCTTCCCGCCGGAGCGGTCCCTATTTATCTACTTGCACTTTGATGTGCTTTTGAACTGCTAGGTGGGCAGGAGCTGGGACCAAGCAACGGGAGCTCACCTCATTGCAGGGATTCGAACCGCCAACCTTCTGATCAGGAAGCCCTAGACTCTGTGGTTTAACCCACAGCGCCACCTCTGTCCCCTACTTTCTGTACTAAGAAATGCAAATTGACAAAAATAACTACTGCAGGATCTCCCTGCTGAATACCATGGGGTAGGGGCATACGAAGGGGGGGTGCGGGGGTTGTGGGTCACTCTGGGTGTCACCCTGACGGGGGGGGTGGCAAAATGGCGGGCGGCACTCGTCACTGCTGGGCCTGCAGCACACATGAGCCATGCATTTCGTTGCCCACAGGCTCTGCATTGTCTGCCTGCTGCCTCCTCCCCTCCAGCTGTAGAGAGGCTGAGGCCCCGCTGTGTGCCCATAGGGACAGGACGGCATGGCACGGGGCGTGGGGTGTCCATAGGGACAGGGAATGCTGTGGCGCTCATAGGGACAGCACAGGATGCCGTGTGCCCCATTCCGCTCCATGGGTGCCATGGGTCTAGTGGTTTTTGGAGTTTAAACAATGCTTGGAGTATTAAGATGGGCTGACAGGTGCTAAATTTAGCAGTGTCAAAACACAGGCCCAACCAGTTTTTCTGTGCTCAGAAACTCGCCTACAAGAAGAAGAAAAGGAAGGTAATTCGTAAAAGGAAGGTAATGGGTGATTAGCAAAGCAGATACGACAGATGGTTGTGAGCCCCTCCTTCCATGAAACTTTTCCATGGAGAGAGAGAGCAGAGAAAAAGTGTCCTTCTGCTGGAGCAGAAGGACAGAGAGCAGTGCCTGATTTCTGCCTGCATCCCAGACTGTGGCCATGGGAGAAGCAAGACTCTCTTAGAGTGCTAATGCTGAGAGCCCTTCCATCGTGGCTCCCAACCGAATATTAAAAACACAATACAGCATTAAACATAAAAAACTTCCCTAAACGCCTTCAGAAGTCTCCTAAAAGTCAGATAGTTGTTCCACAGGGCGTTCCACAGGGCGGGCGCTATCACCGAGAAGGCCCTCTGCCTGGTCCCCTGTAACCTCACTTCTCGCAGGGAGGGAACAGCCAGATGGCCCTCGGAGCTGGACCTCAGTGTCTGGACTGGATTATGGGGGTGGAGACGCTCCTTCAAGCTATACTGGGCCTTTGAGGCCGTTTAGGGCTTTCAAGGCCAGCACTTTTGCCCCACTCTTTCCAGGCACCGGTCCGAGCTCAAATGCACCACGTCCAAGTGTTGCTTCTTTGCCCCAGAGGTTCCCCTGTGGAAAACCCTCTTTAATGCTCAATCCGAGCCATTGTCAATGTAGATTTCCTGTGGATTGATTGCCATTTACCCTGATTGAGCTTTAAAAAGCAGGTTTTTGTGGGGAAAGCTCCAGAGGAGGAAAAAAGGGCACTCAGACATGGTGTGAAGAGAGTGGTACTCTGACTTCCCTTGAGCTGGACACTAAACTTCTGTTGATGCAGCCTAGAAATGTATCTATGTACAGTACTGGCTCACTGGGAAAACTTCAGAAATTCATATAGACATGTGAGCTCAGCTACTCAGCAGCCCCTCTGCCTGAGTGATAATCCCTGGCATCCTGATACCTGAGTGGCAGACAGGTAGCCATTCCAGAAATAACAAACCCAGATGAAGACAAAAGGGTGTCACCTCCTGGCAAATAGAAGGGGAAGAAATGGAGGCAGTGAGAGATTTTACTTTCTTGGGTTTCATGATCACTGCAGATGGTGACAGCAGTCACGAAATTAAATGACGCCTGCTTCTTGGGAGAAAAGCAATGACAAACCTAGACAGCATCTTAAAAAGCAGAGACATCACCTTGCCGACAAAAGTCTGTATAGTTAAAGCTATGGTTTTCCCAGTAGTGATGTATGGAAGTGAGAGCTGGACCATAAAGAAGGCTGATCGCCGAAGAATGGATGCTTTTGAATTATGGTGCTGGAGGAGACTCTTGAGAGTCCCATGGACTGCAAGAAGATCAAACCTATCCATTCTGAAGGAAACCAGCTCTGAGTGCTCACTGGAAGGACAGATCCTGAAGCTGAGGCTCCAAGACTTTGGCCACCTCATGAGAAGAGAAGACTCCCTGGAAAAGACCCTGATGTTGGGAAAGATGGAGGGCACAAGGAGAAGGGGACGACAGAGGACGAGATGGTTGGACAGTGTTCTCGAAGCTACGAACATGAGTTTGACCAAACTGTGGGAGGCAGTGGAAGACAGGAGTGCCTGGCGTGCTCTGGTCCATGGGGTCACAAAGAGTCGGACACGACTAAACAACTAAACAACAACAAATATCTCTCTTGTTACACTTGTTTTGTTTTGTTTTGTTTTGTTTTGTTTTGTTACTGTTACAGATGTTTAGTGGAGGGCAAGGGGAGGCATGGGGCAGAGTCCAGGATGCTTAGATTACTGCCACCAGGCCTCCCCTTTCATGATGTAACCATGATGTATTAGTGATGTAGTTTTTTGGGGGGTGTAACATGGGGATGAGGAGCTCATAAAAGTTTGGGTTCTCTTTTGGACGGGGCTTCCATCTTGTTTCACCTGGTGGCAGTGGGAGTCCTGTCGCCACCACCTTCAATAAAGACCAAGCCTACTGGCTGCTGTTTTGCTATGGCATTCCTGGCTGGTGTCCTTGTTTTTCGTCCAAGGGAGCCCTCAGATTTCTCCGTTAACAAGCTTGCATTCCACCAAGACCCCTAGATCCTTTCCACAGGTACTGTATGCCAGGTGTCCCCCATCCTATATTGGTGCATGTGGTTCTTCCTTCCTAAGTGCAGAACCTGACATTTGTCCCTATTGAGAATCATTCTGTTAGTTTGGGCCCAGTTCCTCAATCTGTTGAGGTCATTTTGAACCCCGATTCTGTCTTCTTCGGCACTGACTGCCGCTCCCAGCTTGGTGAATGAGATGTCCTGCTCCCCGCCTCAAATAAGCTCTGCTGGCAACTGGGGCTGAGTCCCTGTTGCTGCTCTCCAGTACCCACTGAGCTCATTACTCTTGGACTTGAACGCTTTATGCAAAGTGGTTTCCACTCCCCTGAGGAGCCTTGAGCAAAAACCATCTTTCCAAAGTTGAGCTGAAATAATCAAGGATTTTCAAATTCATGAATCAAAGAGGCATGTTTGTTTCCGCTGGCAAATACTTGAATCCAAATTTATGGCCTTCAAGAATCTCAGTCACCTTCCCTGCCTCTCTGATTAATTTGCTTGTTTTGCGTTTCACAATCTGCAATTCATAATCTGGGAATCTGCAATTTAATAATTCACACTTTGTGAATCTGTAATCTCCTTTCTTAAAAAAACAAAAATTAGGGAATGAAAGAGCCACGAGGCTCCCAGAAGTTTGTGCTATAAAGCTGAACCTCTTTGCAGCCACTGAAACCTCCAGTCAGGTCGTGATAATCCTAAACTCAGAAATCTGACCCCCACAAAAACCCCACAAATGCAGCAACCTTAACGGGAATGAGAGTTTTCTCATCTCTAGATTTTCAAAGAGAAAAGACAGGCTAGGCCTCAATCATCTGGGTTGTTGCTGCAGACAAATATCACTGGGAAGCAGGAAGGCGGATTCTCCTCTAGATGCCACTTCACTCACCTACTCACCTACTACTCCCAGACTCCTGCTATGGAGCTGCTGGGGGTCATCAGTGGCTGCCAGCTCTGATAGAGAGAGTGGGGGGGGGGGAAGAGAGGAAATCAACCATAGGATGATAGAACTGTAGAGTTGGGAGGGTCTCCAAGGGTCATCTAGCCCAACCCCCCTGCAATGCAGGAATCACAGCTAGAACATCAGAAACTTGTCAGAATCTCCTTTCTTGTCATTTGGAACCATGGGTTTAGGATCTCCTATCTGGAGCAGCAGAAAACAAGCTTGCTCCATACAGCAGCCCTTTTGGTATCTGAAGATGGCATTCATATCAACTTTCAGTCTTCACTAAACATACCCAGCTCCTTCAACCGTTCCTCATCAGGCTTGGTTTCCAGACCCTTTGAGCATCTTGGTCGCCCTCCTCTGCCCACCTTCCAGCTTGTCAACATCCTCATTAAATTGTGGTGCCCAGAACTGGACACAGTATTCCAGGTGAGGTCTGACCAAGGCAGAATAGAGTGGGACTATCATGACTTCCCTTGATCTGGACACTGGATTTCTAGCATTTGGGCTTTTTTTGCTGCAGCATTACACTGTGGACTCATGTTCAGCTTGTGATCTCAAGCAGGAAGAAAGAACAAAGAAGCTTGACCACAGGGCTCAGCCTACTTTCTCTGGCCCTAACTCCACCCCCCCTGGTCAGGCATCCTTTGTCCTACCTGGCCAGGTGGCAGGTCATAGGCCAACCCGAGCTGGTAGGTGGCACCCGTTCCAGGTAAACCTCGTGCGATGTCACAAACCCCGCCCACCTGAGGGGAAGGGTGAGGGCAGAAATTAACTACCCTCTTCCCTAAATAATAAAAAAGAATATTTACACATCCCCCTGGCTGCAAGGCTTTCCTGCGCTTCTCCTTTGAAAGTATCAGGATTCAATCCACCATCCCGATGGGTTTCTGTCTGGGATATGTGCTGCCCTTGATTGCCTCTTGCCTCCTATTGTGTGGCTTGTGGAGGGGGAAGAAGTACAGTCATACCTCTTGTTACGACAGTCTCTAGTTGCGTTTTTTCAGGATATGAACGTGGCAAACCCAGAAGTGTATACTTTCGGGTTTTGCCGCACGCGCATGCACAGCAGCGCTCTACACATCTCAAGCATGCACAGAAGCGCACTATCGCACCGTGTGTGCGTGCAGAAGTGGCGCTCTAGTTACGGACTTTTCAGGGTGTGAATGGCACTCCGGAATGCAGGGCCGTCTTAAGCATATCTGGCGCCGTGGTGCAAAGATCCCTCTGGCACCACCACCCCGGTTCCCAGAGTTGTCGACCTTTTTAAGGGGGGGGGGGCAGAGTTGTTGACCCTTTTTAGGAAAGGTTTCCCCAGAGTTGTTGACCTGAACTTGGGAATTCCTCAGTATGTTTCTGAGCACAATTCAAAGTGTTGGTGCTGACCTTTAAAGCCCTAAATGGTCTCGGTCCAATATACCTGAAGGAGCGTCTCCACCCCCATCGTTCTGCCCACCCACTGACCTTCTGGTGGTTCCCTCGCTGTGAGAAGCCAAGTTACAGGGAACCAGGCAGAGGGCCTTCTCGGTAGTGGCACCTGCCCTGTGGAACACCCTCCCATCAGATGTCAAAGACAAAAACAACTACCAGACTTTTAGGATAAAAAAATTCCTTCAGTATCACCTTAAAGACCAACTAAGTTTTTATTTTGGTATGAGCTTTCGTGTGCATGCACACTTCTTCAGATACACTGAAATAGGAGTCCCCAGGCGCTGTTGTTGTTGTTGTTGTTTCACTACAGGGAAGGAGAGGCAAGAGCTGGGGGTGGGGGGGGGGAACCTACCCCTTCCTTTACTGGATGAAAAGAGAGAGAGAAAGTGGGATAGAGGAAAGCAGAAAGGAGAGGGCATTTAATCCACCAACCTCCTCCCGCCCACGCAGGCTTCGCAGCCAAGAAGGAAAGATAGCAGGAGGGTTTTGTTTTTTTTAACACAAACACACACACCAAGCCCAGTTGCTCCTTGATCCCCTCGAAGTGGGTGGGTGGGTGGGCGGTGGGACAGCAGCAGATTGCCCTCGCCCACGACCACATACGCAACGTAAGGGGTGTGCGTGTGCAGCCCGCTGCATTTCACAATGCTACTTAGAGGGAGGAAATGAAAGTGCACACTTGGGCACAGCTAAGGACGGGTCTGCTTCCCTTCTGCCCGCCAGGAAGCCGCTGCACTGAAAAGGGAGAGACAGGGTCCTCACTTGCTGATGGGGAGCTTTGACAGGGAGCTGCTGGGAGAGGCTCCAGCATCCCCATCGAAACCGTTCCCACCCACCTCTTCGGGGCTCCCCTCCCGCGCTCCTGCCATGCACAGGAGACTTGGGAGGCAAGCTGCACGCCCAGGCCACACGACTGAGCAAAGGAGAGCACAGCTAGGAAAGAGGGAGGAACAGGAGAAGAAGAGTTTGGATTTTATATACTGCACTGCTTTATCACTACCCTGAGGAGTCTCAAAGTGGCTAACATTCTCCTTTCCCTTCCTCTGCCACAACAAACACTCTGTGAGGTGAGTGGGGCTGAGGGGCTTCAAATAAGTGTGACTAGCCCAAGGTCACCCAGCAGCTGCAGGTGGAGGAGCGGAGACACGAACCCGGTTCACCAGATTATGAGTCTACCACTCTTAACCACTACATAACGCTACACACAGGGTAAAAGCAAGCCGGCAGCGTGACTGAGAGAGCGAGCACAGCACTGGGGGAAGGAGGAGGAGGAGGAGGAGCCTCATGTGTGCCTCCTTTCGTTTTGTTCCCATCCCCAAGAAGGCCTTGGCTCCCAAAGAGGGCGCACAAGGGGAGGGTTGCCGTGCACTGAGCTTGCTCAGCCGCCCAGTTTAGAGAAACGCGTTCGCACACGCACACCCAACCTCACAACACCACCAGCGAGCAACTATTGCGTCACCCAGGATGCAGGAGCGCTGTGCATGCACCGGACAAGCGGATTCTAGGAAAACAGGAAGCAGCCGGCAAAGCCGCGCAGCTCCCCCACTCGCTGGGGCGCCCCTGAGAGGCCAGCGCTGTGGTGCAACACGCCACTAAGCCCTATAGGAAAGACGGCTCCGCCAGAACAGATCGAGTCCGTAACTAGAGGTACCATTGTATGTGACCTTTTGCTTGAGGGATTATGGAGTCAAGGGGAGCCCTGGATTCCCCTCTTCCAGGGGAGTCATAAGCCGTTGGAACCAAGGAAATCGGTCAAACCATTGAACTTTGGCGCTTATGTGAAGCTTCTACAGTTTTCTATATTCCTCAGTCAGAGGAAAGAGTACGATTCATGGTTTCTGCTTATTGCTACAATTTTATAGACTGCTTTTCTGAGCCTCCTTGCTGTTGTGCATGTATGGTGCCTCTGCCAACAGTCATTGTCCTGGCCTTAGTTCGAGGCTGTGGTGGGGACTTGGGATTTTTGGGGAGTTGTTTAACTGTCCCCCCCCCCACACACCATTCCTGGTTTTTACAGTTAAAAGAGCCTCTTTGGGCAGCTGGTCAGGCTGAGTTGCTCACTCTCTCTGCTCTCCAGAAGCCACAGTGCCCATCCTTACTCATGCCAGGAAGCCTTTCCCAGTTCTGTTCATGGCAGGGATTTCTGGAGACAGGAGACTGGGGAGCCTCAGGCCCTCCCCGCAAATTATGGGGTGGCACATTCTGACACTCAGCGCTTTAAAACTAAGCCATCCTTCCCAGCCCCCACTCAGCCCCTCTCCCCCCAAACAGGCGGTCTATTCTTAAGTCTCCGCTCAGCGGCTCAGCCCCCTCCCCGGACACCCAGCAGGAGACCCCTCTGTGCAAAACTCCTAGGGCTCCATAAACACGGAGCTATAAAAATGCCATCTGCTTCTTTAGATCCCCCCCCCTTCCATCTGGGCACTTTATGGAGAGGTTTTACCACCTCCTGCACTTTTACAAGCCCTTTGCAAAAAACGTGGCTGCTAAACACAGCAGGCCAAATGCTGAGATCCAAATGGGGAGGGGGGTGTAGGGGGGGACCTTGGGAGGCTGCAATCGGTCAGCAGAGAAGAAGGAAACGCCTGCGCTTCAGAAGAGGCCGCTCCTACTTCTTCTTCTTCTTCTTCTGCCAACTCAAAGGCAGGCGGCTTGGCATCGAGGTGGGGACAGCGTCTTCCATGCAGCAAAAAGCCCATCAGGGTTTCTTGGGAGGACAGCTGGTCCTCCCTCCTGCCCCTCCCTCCCTGCCTTCTGAGCAGCAGAGACTGCTTAGGAGGTTCTGGAGAAAGGGTAAAAATAGCCGCTGATTCCCTGGGCCCTACTGGGGTTTGCAAAAGTGGGGTGTGCCAGGCCTTGCCCGGCAGATGGGGCCCTGTGCTCCACAGCGACCCCTCTCCTTGCTTGCTAGGCTGGGAGGGAAAGGCTGTGGGACCCCCCAGGAAGCGCATTGCTCACACGGCCAGGTTTGCCTCCAGGGAGAGTCCTGTCTCCATGGCGCAGCTCTTTCGGTGGACACATCCCCTCTTCCTGGCCCAGAAATGCCACACACACACACACGGCAGGATCCATAGCATCATAGAATGGTGGAGTTGGAAGGTACCCCCGAGGACCATCTAGCCCAACCCCAAGGAAAAAGAGTCCACCACCTTTTGAGAGGGTCTGCTCTGTCTCCACGGCTGGAGACAGCGACGCTTCCGGATCCCAGTTGCTGGGAACCACAGGAGGGGAGAGTTGCTCTTGTGCTCGGATCCTGCTTGTAGATTTCTTAGATGGGGCACCTGGTCGGCCCCTGTGTGAAGACAATGCTGGACTAGAGCGGAAACTGGCTTCATCCAGCAGGCTCTCCTTCTGTACTTAGTGAGCTAAGCAGAGCAAGGCTCTGATTCAGAAGGATTCCTGCATTGCAGGGGGTCCCTTCCAAGTCTACATTCCTATGTGTCTATGCAGAGCTCAGGAAGCAAGCTCTGCATTATGGAGATGGTATAAAATGTGAAGAGGGGCAGGGAGGGAGGAGCCCTCCTCCCCACCCCCATGTGATCCATCAGGGACCTTTCAGTGGCAGGATGATTGAGAGCAATCAGAGCGTGCAGGCCCCCTCCCTCCCCTCCCCTCCCCTCCTGGGAGGCTTTCCAGATAAACACAGGGAGTTAGCAGGTGTCAGGAGGCTGTCAGCGTCTCCCCGGCTGGTTGCCCAGGAAATTATAAAGACGAGGAAAAGTTTATTACAGTTCTTTTTTATTTCAGTCTTCTATACAGAGAGAGGCTATAGAACCCAGCCTCTTGGATAATGGTGTTGTGCCAAGTGAATCTCCACCTGCCCATCTCTCCAACAGCTTCCTCATTCGTCATTCTCGTTGTCTCCTCTACAGGTGCTACTATGTGTGCCCTCTGTCTTTGAGCTCTTTGCTCTCCTATTTTTAAGGCTCACCGGGTTCTGGGAGATGGAGGGTCTGGGATGCTTTCTATTGACAACATGTCAGCCGGGTGTTGTTCTGGCTCTCCCACGATTCCCCAGCTTTTCCCTTCATCTGCCTCTGAGCTGCGACCTCCCTCAACCCCCTGTTGTAAATCTATAGTGTCTTCCTCTTGCTCCTCCCTGGAAGGGTGAGGATGGAGAAGTCGTCTCCACCATTCCTCCTCTGCCCAGTCCCTGACATCAGGGGCTGGGCCCCCCCTTCAGCAGCACCTTGGAAGAGGTGGATTGAATCATCCCTTACAAGCGTCTTGATGAACAGCTGCCCAAATGTTCTTCCCTTTTCACTGCACCAGGTTAGAAAGCCTCTGCCAGCCTCCTCAGCACAGTTCTCCTCCCCCCCCCCCCGCCTGCCCCTCACAAAGCTCAATTAACTGCAACAAAGAGGCCAGAAGTGACAAAAGGTGGCTTTGGCTGAGTGGCACCCTGCCCCATTGCAGGTAAGAATGTGAGTGACAGGAAGAAGTTCAGATTAAGTTGCATTGTTCCCAGTTTAGAGGATATGACCCTGTCTGTGATGATCTAGCAATCATGCAATCTGTGATTTGGCTGCAGATCCTCCTACAGAACTACAATTTTATGGTTTGCAGGAGGTTTTGAAGCAGAGCTTGGATGTCTATCTGTCAGGGGTGCTTGAGCTGTGATTCCTGCACTGCAGGGGGTTGGACTAGATGACCCTCGGGATCCCTTTCAGCTCTATACTTCTATGATTCCTCATATGGGGGACAAATGCCTAGATAGGCTCCTGTCGGTACAATTGTTCTCCCACTTCCACTTTCCCTGGCTCTGGAACATGGGAATGAAGGAAGTTGACTTAGACTGACTGAGTCAGACCATTGGGTCCACCTAGCTCAGTAGTGCCTGCACTGACTGGCAGCAGAGGCTCTCCACGGTTTCAGGCACAGGCGTCTCTCTCAGCCCTACCTAGAGATGACACCAGCAGGGATTGAACCTGGGACCTTCTGCTTCCAAGGTAGACACTCTGCCCCTGAGCTATGGCCCTTCCTCTCTGCTCCTCAGCACAAGCAAGTGAGGTCTCTTCTTCCTTCATCACAGCTTTCTCTCCAGGCCAGGAGCTCCTTAGTTTCTTCTTTGCCATTTCAAACCTGGCCAGAACCTGGGAAGAGACCCACCAACCTGGCAAGGTGCTGCAGTGGGGCCAAGTTCTGGTCAACCCCTCTGAGGGCAGGATGCTGGTATAAATGGGCCATTGGCCTGATCCAGCAGGCTCTTTTGGTGTCCTTACAGAACCTCCAGGTCCAGGGGCAGTCTATCAAGATTCCTGGGGTCATAGGATCAGGATCAGGATGCTGATGTAGATCGGCCACTGGCCTCATCCAGCAGGCCCTTCCGATCTTCCTACGTACAGGGTGGGGCCAGGTGCTTCAAAGGGTTGCAGGTGACTGATCGCGCCCGCCCCACCCACCCCAAGGTTCCCTTTCTCTGTAGGTCTGAAGGGATCTCCATCATGAGGGTGAAAGCCCACCCACCCAGCCCACTGCTGATGTGGCTTGACTCCCTGGCAGGCCCCACCCAAGAGATGGCTGCCTGCGTCCTTGGCGAGTGTCCGCGTGCTGATGAGCAGAATGCAGAGCCTCCCATCCCTCCCTTGCCTGAATGCAAATGACGGTGTCAGAGCCCTGCAAGGAAGCAATCCCGCTTTGGGAAGAACTAATTTGTGCCCATCGCAACAGCCAGCTGGGAAAAGACATGCTTTTCGTCAAGTGAGCCCATCTCAGCTACTTAATCTCAGGGGAGACAGAGGCATCTTCTTCTTCTTCTTCTTCTTCTTCTTCTTCTTCTTCTTCTTCTTCTTCTTCTTCTTCTTCTTCTTCTTCTTCTTCTTCTTCTTCTTCTTCTTCTTCTTCTTCCTGGAAAAACAGCCCTGCAGTGAAGAGCAGCTGACCTTCAGAAGGAGGAGGAAATTCTTGCCCTCTGCCCAAGAGGATTCCACAGCCCTTGCTCACAAGCATGTGTTCCCGTTTGCTCCAGCTGTGATGGACGGGGCTGGGGGTTTCCCTTTTCCTTTTCTGACCACCCCCACAAACACATTGTGGGAAATGGGAGGGAATTAACCACACCGGCTCCAGAGCTCCTTCTAGGCCCTCCACCGACATCCCACAACAAGCCTGTTTTGACCCCCACAACCAGCAGAATTTTGCTGGTGGAACATGCCCACTGGGTGTATCTGGAGGGGGGCACTTTGATGACAAAAGAGCCCCCCTTCTGCCAGTGAGCCTTTGCTTCCAGCCGCCATGGAGCGTGGCCATTCTGCCGCATCTCTGCCTTTTGGCCTTTGGCTTTGGGAATGCGGCCAAAGATGGCAAATGTTTATAGAGGCTGCGATTTGATTTTATGACCATGGCTGAATTTGCTTTAATATCTGCCCTATTAATTCTTCCCTGTGTTTTGTCAGCTGATGTGCAGTTGCCTGATCTATGTTTTATTGGATCTGAGATCTTTTGTTGTGGTCCCATAATAAGTGTCCCCAGGGGCGTAGTGAGGTGCCGTGACACCCAGGGCAGCAAATTGCCATGCACTCGGGGGGGGGGGGTTACATAACATGTTGCATGCGTCATTACGTGGCGGGGTATCGCCGCCCCCCGCACCTCCAAAGCAGCGCGCCTCCAGCTACAAACTCCGGGTAGAAAGCCCGCTTGGTGCAGACTTTTTACTGGGAGGCGGGAGGCTCGGCTTGGGAGTCGCGGGGGTGGGGGCGCCAAGTGGCACACACCCCCAGAGTGGAACCCGGGGCGTACCGCCCCCATCACCCCCCATTGTGGTGCCCCTGAGTCCCCCCCACATTCCTGTCCCACTCAGAAATATTTCCTGCCTGAACTTTAATACCACCTTTCCCTACTTCCAGATGAAAACAAACACAAGGGTGGAAATGAGAAAATCAATTCTGCGTCCAGGCTTCACAGCTGTGAGCTTGTGAGTTCCGCCCCCTTGTCTAGGATCCTTCAGGTGGGCACAGCTGGGACCTTCCCTTCTGCTGCAGAAGCTCACCTGGAAACGCTGCTTCTGCCCCACAGCAGAGGGTGAGGCTGAGAGAAGAGGAGGCCCTTTCAGAAGTGCGTGTCGTCGTCCCCCGCTCATGTGAAGGAGCCAGCCCAGAGTGGCTACAAATGCGTGGCTTGTTGTTTATACCCTGTTGTTGTTCCTTTGTGGCTCTGTGCTGAGATACGGCCCCCATTACCTGCCAGCCCCAGATTTGTAATGGCCTTCGGGACATTTCATCTTGTTAATGCTCCTGGTCTCAATCCAGCTATTTGTAAATCTTTCTCCCACTAGCAAGGCTTAAGCAAGGAGAACTTTAATATGTAACACAATTTTTCTTTTTATAGCCTGTAAAGCAGCTCCTCCAGCGAGTAATGGATGGCACCTGGGACTGTTTTTATGGAGTAAACAGAGATTAAAACCATTCAAGACCCCATTTTTGCTCATTGTTCTGTGCCAGGCTCTGAACTACGTCCTCCTCCCGCGGAGCAGGGAGGGCTCAGCACGTGAAGCGTGTCCCTGGAGAAGCAGCTGCAGGATGAGGAAGGTGGCAAGGGGCAGGTGAAAGAGACATGTGGGCATCTATCCATCATCTGGGGCAGGAGACGGGTTGGTGGCAAAGAGCAGCTTGGTGAATCACTGGCTCTGCCCAGCCGCAGCAGCAGCAAAACCGGGCTTGGGAAGGTCCGCCTCCACAGCCTAGCCCTGCAATGCCTTTTCACTCCCTTCACTTTTTCATAGAATCGTAGAGCTGGAAGGGACCCCTAAGGTCATCTAGTCCAGCCCCCCTGCAATGCAGGAATCTCAGCTAAAGCATCCATGGCAGAGGGCCATCCAACCTCAGCTTGAAAACCTCCAAGGAAGGTTTTCCCGCAAGGGAGTCTGTGTGGGATGTAACATAAGCAGTCAAGTACAACACTTCCTGTTTGCCCAGAGTGGACACGCAGGGGGGTGTTAGTCCAGACAGGAGGACTTCCTGTCACACCTGGTCTGGAGCATCCTCACCCTGCGTGTGAGACCGGGTATGTGGGCATGACCCTGGCAGACACCATAAAAGGAGCTGGTCACAGAGCCACCACCCTCTTCTTCCTCTTGATGCCATTTCTCTCCTGATACTGATGTATTTTGCTGTCTGCTGGCTCTCAGCCAGCAGCACATGGGCTTAATCCCCATATGGGGTGAACTCAAACTCTCTTCTGTAACTACAAGCTAAAGCCTGCCTTCAGGGAATCCAACTGTGAACTGAATGTGAGTAAACATCTTATTATTTAGAAAGAAGATTGTTGTGTCTCTATTCTGTTTAGGAGGGATAAAAGGGAAAATTACAATGAATAACCCAATCTGGACAAAGCCAGACTGGATTGCTTAAGCAAAGAGATTCAAACAAATCTACCAATTAGCTTCCTGCTATAAATTGGGTTATGTCGCCCTGTTGCTGACTCACAAGCGTGAGTGAGGAAGGATACTATTAAATCCATATTTCCTCTCCTCGTATCCACAACATTCCCACAGTCTGTTCCATGGTTGAACAGCTCTTACCACCAGAAAGTTCTTCCTGATATTTCGTCAGAATCCCCTTTCTGGTAACCTGAAGCCATGGGTTCCGGTCCTACCCTTCAGAGCAGGAGAAAACAAGCTTGCTCCACCTTCCATGTGAGAGCCCTTGAGATATTGGAAGATGGTTCTTATGCGACTTCTCAGTCTTCTCTTATCCTAAACATCCCCAGATCCCTCACCATTTCTCAGCCTGATGAATTGGCTGCTCCTTGCAGCTCCTGGTGCAGTGAAGCTGGCTGAAGAAGGGGCCTCCCCCGCCCCCTCAGGCCCTGGGCTGCTCTTTCACTCTCCCTTCTCACCCTTTGTGTCTCTGAGCAGAAGATGGAGCAAGCAAGCCCACCTGGCAGCTCACCTGGCCACAATCTTCTTCCCCAGGAGGGCAGGATGCATTTGCATTTAAATTTCATTTCACTTTCTAAATGGGTGGCAATCACTGCCTCCTGTGGCAGCGAGTTCCGTAGTTTAACAATGAGCTGCTTAAAGAAGTACGGTACTAAAGAACCAACCTAGCTGGCTTTAAAAGAGGACGAGACAAATTCATGGAGGGGAGGCCGATGGATGACAGCTGGAGGCAGCAAGGATTCTGAATGCCAGCTGTTGGAAACCGCAGGAGGGGAGAGCGGACTCTTGTGCTCGGATCCTGTTTGCAGGTTTCCCATTGCGGCATCTGGGCAGTCACATGGGAAAGCAGTGATGGTGGGCTAGATGAACCACATTGGCCTGATCCAGCAGCCAGGCTCTTCTTATGGAACCTCCAGGCCCAGAGGCAGCCTATCTCAAATCCTAGGTTCTATTTGGCCATTGTGGGAACAGGATAGAACAGTGGGTGGCGCTGTGGGTTAAACCACTGAGCCTAGGGCTTGCCGATCAGAAGGTCGGCGGTTCGAATCCCAGCGATGGGGTGAGCTCCCGTTGTTTGGTCCCAGGTCCTGCCTACCTAGCAGTTTGAAAGCACGTCAAAGTGCAAGTAGATAAATAGGTACCACTACAGCAGGAAGGTAAACGGCGTTTCCATGTGCTGCTCTGGTTCGCCAGAAGCGGCTTTGTCATGCTGGCCACATGACCTGGAAGCTGTACGCCAGCTCCCTCGGCCACTAACACAAGATGAGCGCCGCAACCCCAGAGTCGGTCACGACTGGACCTAATGGTCAGGGGTCCCTTTACCTTTACCTTTACGGGAACAGGATGCTGTCAGGAGGACACAGGAGAGGCAGCCGTGAGATTGCCAGCCTGTCTCCAGCCTTGGAGAGGCAGACCCAGCTGCCCTCTGAGCAACTGGCACTGCAGTCCTTGTGGTTTTGCCCTGAGATCTTCCAGAGGGACGGGAGTCTGAGGCAGATATGGCCAATGGTCTCTGCCTTGTAAAAAGCAGAGAGAATCCTGCCAGACACTTGCAGACAACGAAATCAAGCGAATGCTCCCGTTCAGACAGGCAGGATCCGAATCGCGAGTCCAGCGCCGCCTTCTCCATTCTTGTGGAACCTCCAGAAGGAGCTGCCACCTTGGATGAAGCAGGAAATTCCTCCTCCGCCTTTGCTTAGCCTCTTATAAATATATCTTATTAACCCATATAATAAAACAGCAGCAGCTGCATTATTGATGTGACACTGCCTCTTTAAAAAATGCCCATTTTTAATCAGAATCGGGATTTACGAAGAATTTCCAGTCCCGCTGGATTTAAATGGCTTTGGAGAATACCTCTTGCAAATAAAGGGGGGGGGGCTTTGGCTCAGACTTGGGTGGTCACTGCCTGTCCTGTCTAGGCTGTGGGGACGAAGCCCCCCTCCCTGGATCCTAGGAAAGGGTCCCACTGGAACCCCCCTCCCCAACCTTCTCACTGTGGACTGGTGGTGTGACAGTGTGACAGAGTGGGGCAAACTCCATTATTAGAAAAAAATTATCTCATAAAGGTAAAGGTAACCAGGGGATTCAAGAAACATGGCGATTTTCACGCTATTTGGCATGATTTTATTGTTCATACAAATAATGAAGCACATGGAAGAGAAGTGCCTGCAGCATATATTATGGTCTGGCTCGTATAAATTCGTCTTATTATTTTTTGATCCATTGCCGTCCTGTAATAAAGAAAGCAAAGAAACAATTAATAGCAAAATAGATGCAATAATGAGAAACCGATTCAAATGTGAAGTGGGGGTCTTGTCCTTGACCGCATCTCATTATCCTGCATTTTATTGATTTTGAATTTCCTTTAAGTTATGCTCTTCTTTTAGTTTGTCTTTGTATATACGATTGCACCAAGAATTCAATGAAGATTGTTTTTTTAAAAAAAGAAGCAAGGACCCTCCATATCACCAGGGGGCCACAAGGAGCCTTAGAATCATAGAAGTGTAGAGTTGGAAGAGACCCGCCTGCCCCCCAAGAATCATCTAGTCCGGAGCTGGAAATCGGGGCTCCTGGCTCTGTTTCTCGTGACAGTGGTGGGTCCAGGAGGACCCTCAAGCGCTGGTCTTGTCCGGAAAGGCGGTTTCTGTTGCGCCTGCCTGACATCAATAGGCAGGGAGTTCCAAAGTGGAGGCGCCGCCCCATGATAAACAATAGTGTTCCTACAAATGCGGGACGGGGGTTATTTGGGGGTGGGTTTCCCTGTAGCAGAGCCAGCTCCGCCGAGCGAACCTAAGCTGCTAGCAGCGGGAAGGGAAGGGGAGAGGAGACCACCGGCTGGAGCCACCTTTTTCGTGCTCACGACACTCAATAGACATGGGGGGCAGGGGTGCGAGGGGGAGGGGCTTCTCTCGCTGGGAGGCAGGACTCCTTGGCGCCCCCCCCAGTCCCTTTTCGCCATGCGGAGATGCCCCGTTGCTATTGGGTTTCGGGGAGCGCCCCCGTCGTCCTCCCAGAGCGCAGGATCGGACCCGAAGCCGAGCTTGGCCTCCGCAGAGTCGTCGGGGTGGTGGGGGTTGGGGGTTGGGGGTTGGGGGTTGGGGTGGTTTCTAGCCAACGAGCCGCCTCCCTTCGCACTTATCCAAATTGAATCCCATCAGCCATTTTATTGCCCAATCACCCCTTTTCCCGAGATGATTTGGCAGCTCTTTCATCACAGGCTCCCGACTCAAACCACTCCGAATAATTTTGCATCGCCTGCAAATTTTTATCACTTCCCGGCCCGCTCCTCCTTTGATCCCCATCTCGGCACAGCACCCCCACCCCCCACTCCCGGCAGTGAAGGTGACCAGCCTTGCCTCTCCCGCTGCTCTCATTTGATAGAGTCATAGAATGGTTGAGTTGGGAGGGGACCCCGAAAAGCCATCTAGTCCAACCCCTTGCAATGAAGGAACCTCACTCAGACGGCCATCCAACCTCTGCTTAAAAAACGTACAAGGAAGGAGAGCCCACGTTTCGCTTGTTTTCCTACTTGCTCTTCCATGGAGCAGATCCGATCAAACTGTGGAGCGAAGACTCGATCTGGCGACTGTTCACACCCGGCTGCCCTGAGAAACATCCTTCCTGCATCGCAGGGGGTTGGACTAGATGGCTCTGGGGGTCCCTTCCAACCCTACCAGTCTGTGATTTCCGTGATCACTAAGGGACCTGCTGGCGGTGGGTCGCCGCTCAAGATGACCTGGCCTTTCCCACAGCCCCCCCCCCCCCCGCGCACACGCGTGGTCAGCCTTGCTCCGGACGAGAAAGCCCAGCCAGCACCCTGCTCAGCCCGAGAGGCCGTGGCAGGCAGGCAGGAGGAGAAGGACCCTAAGCCCCTTGCGCGGGACTGCAGCCCCAGTCCAGGGGCTGCAGTCAGGGCAGGATGCCGCAGCTCGTCCGCATTTAATGCTTGTCCGCATTTAACAGCTCCAGTGCTCAGTGGTCTACGCTGGTCTCCCATTTGCTACTGGGGCTGAGTTCGAGACTTTTACCTACGAGGTGGCCTCGCCCACCCAACCACTTGCATCAGCATCACTGGCAGAGTTGCAGGCGCAGTTGTAAGAACTCGGTCAGCACCTGACCATTGGAACTCCCTGCCTCATGACACCAGGCAGGAGCGCTCACGGGACTCTTTCCAGCAGCTGCCAAAAAACAGCCCACCAAAGAGCTCAACGTGGCGCACGTGGCGGCTCCTCCTTGTTCTCACTGGATTGTCATCACACAACCCAGCGAGGCTGGCAGGCAGTGACTGGCTCAGTCACTCTGTGAGCTGTGTGGGAACTTGAACCTTGCTTCCCCCCCCCCGCCCTCCTCTGTCACTCTAACTGCACCCACACTCTGAAAAGGGATTTTGAGGTGTGTCTTGGGGAAGTTCCTCGCCAGCCAGGAGGGCTCTGCCCTGCCTGCACAGTCGGGGGCAGCAAGGCTTCTGAATCCCAGATGCCGACAACCGCTGGAGGGGAAAGGGCTCTGGTGCTCGGGACCGGGTTCCCACGGGCAACTACTCAGCCATTGTGAAAACAGGATGCTGAACTCAATGGCCGACCGGCCTGATCCAGCAGGCTCATATGTCCGTATGGAGCCTCCAGGTACAGAGGCAGTCTATCTGGATTCCTAGGTTCTTATGGGCTGTGGGTTCTTATGTCACTGTGAGACGAGGCTGCTGGACCAGATGGCCACCATCCTGATCCAACAGGCAAATATTGGCCGCTGGCCCCCCATGCCAAACCCTCCCCTGGGGAACTGGTCAGCCTGCTGCGGGGAGGGGGGGGAGCTGGTGGAGCCAGGACTGAGCCCGCGGGCATCCCGTTGGCCAAGCCGGTGGAGAGTCTCCATCCAAGCCTGGGCTCCTCGACATATCCCCCGTCCTTCAGACCCCTTCCCGGTGTGTCTCGTCAATTTTCCCAAGCATGAAAGCATTTGAGCTCCTTTGAATATCCTCAGCTCAGGTTTCGCTCAACGACTGTTCCGAGAGGGGGAATTGCCTTTCTTTCATCCCAGTCCCCCCAGGGACACTCCTCTGTCTTGTCTGCCTGTCTGCCTCTTATGCTTTATACCGTAGTTCAGCCTGCGAGGACAGAGGATGAAGGCGTCGGGCTCGGGCGGGCTCACCAAAGACGCAGCCCGCCCCCGCCCCCCACCTTGGCTTGCAAAAAGGATCTCTTCCTGCAAGTGGGAATGGGCTCTCTGGGGCAGATGGGGGTTGGACAAAGAGAGCCCCCCAGCCAATAATTCCTAAATGCCCCAAGAGGCAAAACGAATGAACAAATCGAAGTACAGTAGACCTTTTGTTCCCAGTGAACGTTGGAGGCCGGTTTTTGTGCCGTCCAAGCAGGAGGCGAGGGCGAATTCCCTTCTTTTCTAGTTGGTCCCAATAGCTGCGTGCTGTCTACACAGGCTGGCAGCCGCGGCTCCGCTGGGCTTCAGATGGGGGGGCATTACCAGCCCTGCCTGGAGACGCTACGACTGGGGATCGACCTTGCGACCTTTTGCCACTTGGGGAAGAGATCCAGGACTCATCGGCTGGGGATCCCAGAGACAAGTCACCTCCATCTCCAGTCTGGGCACGCATTTCCCTGCAAATGTCAAATTCCGAGTCTGAGGCCGACCTCCCTGCATTTCCCACAGAATATGGAGAGAGACATTATTTCTGACTTAATGCGCATGCTGGGCAGGGACACCCCCCTTTCTTTTATAGCCTTTTTAACATCAAAGGGAATGACCTTGTAGCCTCCAATATAATCCGGCGATAAGCTTGTCATATCAATGAGACGCGGAGTTCTCAGGCACAGGCTGCTCAGCAACGGAGACAGATCCTGCCATTCTGCAAGCCCCCCCCCCCCACTCCTCGCGGCAACAACCCCCCCCCCGTTCCCTCCCCTCCCCCACCGCCTGATGGGCCTGGATCCCTCCCTTGACAACCCACTGATGAGATAAGCTCCGGGAAGAAAGAGATTCAGCCTTAAAGCCCGCGTTGATGGTGGAGGAGAGTTGGCGTGGGAGAGAGACAGGATGCCCTCCCCCCCATCTGCCAGGAGGGAGGAGGAGAGAAGAGGGTCGAGGGCAGGGTGACATTTCCTCTGGGGGCACCACCTCCTTCAGCCATGACAGCTCCAAATGGTGGTGGGTGGGGCTCTGCTGCTTGGACACACAGACCAAGACCAGCCCCCCACCCTATTTGCCCTCCTTTCCCTTTTATTCCTGATCTTTATGTCGATTTGGGGGGTCTTCGGCCCAGGGAGAGGACAGGAGATTGCTGCACTGGTCAGGCAAGCTTCTTGCAAGACAGGGACTTCAGCTGGCCATCCGAGTGACCTCATCAGCATCCCAAAAGAAGACCTTCCAGGCTTTCCTCCACCTTCCGGTCACCACCAACAAGAGCCACTGGCCAGACTGATGGGAGACAGCAGAGCTGGAAGCTGGAGGCACAGACACCTGCTCTGTGCTGGATCCAAAGCTACGAGTGGCGGAGAAGCAGGGTCTGTTGGGGTTGTCTATACAGCGAGCCCCCCGTCCTCCTCTGCTCAAGTTGTATAGATGGGGAAATAAACGCATAGAACTTCCAGACACAACTCTCTCTGCCGGCCTTTATTCCAGGGAAAGTGGACCTGGGCAATCGCTGGATTCCCTGCAGCCTGCTTGGAAAGGGGGTGGGAGTGGACAGGGTGGCGTAACAGTATCTACCGGTAGCAGCCCTCCTCTCTGTGGGAAGCAACTGGCTCCTGAGCCTTGGCGGCTGGCGACCCACTCTTCTTATGACATCCACAATACCGGGGCGGATGTTTTATGAACTGGTTAATTGCAGCAATTTAACGGTGGCTGCGCTTACACAGTGGAGTTATTGTCCCAAAGTCAGCTGAGATGTGCTGCAGGCAGTCGGGCGGATGCTTCCCCCTCCCCTCCAGTCCAGGGAGAACCCCACCCCCACCACGGTAGGGATCCCTTGCACCACAGCGAGCCACGTCGTCCCAGGGTCCATCCTGCTCCTCAGCACTAAACCCGGCAGACAGCCGCTGCCAGATTACAAGCGCAGCCCATGTAATCTCTTCAACTCTGCCACTCACTGCAAATCGGATTCACCAACCATTCCCCCCCCCGAAAGAGGCCTGGGAGAGTCTCTCCTTCAAGGAAAGCGGCTTCTCTCTCTCTCCTCACTGCCTTCCCACCCCCCGCCCCGTTCTCACAAGCTTCCTCCTTCCCAGTCCCATTCCATTTTCCAGAGGGCGAGATCCCTTTATTAGCAGGCTTGACGCTGCCTGGATATGAGCCCAGAAAAACTTCTCTCTGCCTTTCCGTTACCGTCTCGCCTGGGCAGAGAGACCCGCCTGCAGGGATGCTGCAGATGGGGGAGGGGGACACACACAGAGAGAGACAGAGAGACAGAGAGACAGAGAGAGAGAGAAATAAAATAAAATAAAATAAAGTCTAGTAGCACCTTAAAGGTAAAGGGTAAAGGGACCCCTGACCATAGGTCCAGTCGTGACCGACTCTGGGGTTGCGCGCTCATCTCGCATTATTGGTCGAGGGAGCCAGCGTATAGTTTCCAGGTCATGTGGCCAGCATGACAAAGCCGTTTCTGGCAAACCAGAGCAGCACATGGAAACACCGTTTACCTTCCCGCTGTAGCAGTTCCTATTTATCTACTTGCATTTTGACGTTCTTTCGAACTGCTAGGTTGGCAGGAGCTGGGACCGAGCAACAGGAGCTCACCCCGTCACAGGGATTCGAACCGCCGACCTTCTGATCAGCAAGCCCTAGGCTCAGTGGTTTAGCCCACAGCGCCACCTGGGTCCCAATAGTAGCACCTTAGAGACCAACTTAAGGAAATCAGCCCTGAGTGCTCCCTGGAAGGACAGATCGTGAAGCTGAGGCTCCAATACTTTGGCCACCTCATGAGAAGAGAAGAAGCCTTGGAAAAGACCCTGATGTTGGGAAAGATTGAGGGCACTAGGAGAAGGGGACGACAGAGGACAAGATGGTTGGACAGTGTTCTCGAAGCTACGAACATGAGTTTGACCAAACTGCGGGAGGCAGTGCAAGACAGGAGTGCCTGGCGTGCTCTGGTCCATGGGGTCACGAAGAGTCGGACACGACTAAACGACTGAACAACAACAGAGACCAACTAAGTTTGTTCTGGGTATGAGTGTTTGTGTGCACGCACACTTCTTCAGATACACTGAAGAAGCCACCAGGCCCTTATATATAGTGGGAGGGTGGGGTGGGGTTTTTCTCAGAAGGAAGAAAGAACAAAGAGACTTCTCCAATGTGCTTGGGCTCCTTTCTTCAGCCTTACTCCGCCCCCTCTGGCCAGGCGTCCTTTGTCCTTCCTGGCCAGGTGGCGGGTCATAGGCCAAGTCATTCAGGTGGGTGGCACCGGCCAGGTAAGCCCCGCGCTGGTGTCGCAAACCCCGCCCACCTGAGGGGAGGGGTGAGGGCAGATATTCTCAGAAGGGTATTAGGAGATGGGTGATTGACTCAATGGGTATGGTAAACCTGTTGACCACTGTTAAGGACTGCAATCAGTCCTACAGGAAAAAGCAAGTAATAGTACTACTGTATATGCAGATGACCAAAAAGCTTTAGCATATGTAATGAGTCAAGAATCCAACATCTCTATTCACACACAGCAAGAGTTCCATTTAAGTCTCCAAAGGAGCATATGGATAACTTTATTCCTATGAGGAATGATCGCATTCTTACTTATTCCATTTGTTGAATTTATACCCCGCCTTCCTCCCAAAGGAGACTAGGGCAGAAAACAATTCAGCATCTTAAAATCAATTCCAATGCAGTCTAAATTAAAAGCAGTGATCTCCTGAAGTATAAAAAGGGTGCTGGTACTCACCATGAAGTTGTTGCAGTAAGTGCCACACAAGAGGCTCCCTTTGAAGGTGACCCAGAAATTGCAACTACTGTAATCCAGAATGCAGCAGCCAAACCGGTGACTGGGAGCAGCTGCCGAGACCATATAACACCAGTCCTGAGGGACCTGCATTGGCTCCCAGGACGTTTCCAAGCACAATTCAAAGTGTTGCTGCTGACCTTGAAAGCCTTAAAAGGCCTCAGCCGAGTATACCTGAAGGAGCATCTCCCCCTCCCCCCATCATCCAGCCCGGACACTGAGGTCCAGCGCCGAGGGCGTTCTGGTAGTTCCCTCGTTGCGAGAAGTGAGGTTACAGGGAACCAGGCAGAGGGCCTTCTCGGTAGTGCCCCCCCCCCCCGTGGAATGCCCTCCCATCAGATGTCAAGGCAATAAGCAACTACAGTGGTACCTCTACTTACGAATGTTTCTACTTACGAATGGAGCTCTGTCCGCCATCTTGGATGCGGTTTAGATAGGATTTTTTCTACTTACGAATTTTTAGATAGGGTTGCTTCTACTTACGAATTTTTTCTCTCAATGCAATCCTATGGGATTTGACTTACAATTTTTTCGACTTACGAATGTGTGTTCGGAACGCATTAAATTCATAAGTAGAGGTACCACTGTATCTGACTTTTAGGAGACACCTGAGGCAGCCCTGTTTAGGGAAGTTTTTTATGTTTAATGCTGTATTTTGTTTTAATATTTGGTTGGGAGCCACTCAGAGTGGCTGGAGAAAGCCAGACAGATGGGCGGGCTAATAATAATAATAATAATAATAATAATAATAATAATAATAATAATGGGCTAGGAATGCTGCTGGTACTGAATACCCTCTAGTACCCCCATAAAAGTACTGATTTTTTGCAGAGGGTCTTTAGTGGGCCTCAAATGTTCCTGCCTCCAACCTTGACCCAAAGGCATAGAAGCCTCTCCTGCCAGCATAACTCAGAATGGGTGCAGGGTCAAGTGTCCTCAGGCAACAAAAAGTGAAATGCAGCAATAGGAGAACCCAGGAAATCTGAAACTGGTGCGGAATCTAATATATAATGGGCAGCTTATCAGTAAAGTGCTCTTCAGATGAGTCACCCCAGGTGGTCTCCACTGGTCCCTGGGTTGGGCAGATCCCAGAATTGAGCCACTGTTGGGGGAATCCAGTGTGCTTTCTTTGCCCCCATAATAGAAGTCAAGTGTCCAGATCAAGGGAAGCCATAGTCCCACTTTATTCTGCCTTGATCAGACCACACCTGGAATACTGTGTCCTGTTCTGGGCACCACAATTTAAGAAGGATGTTGATAAGATGGAACATGTGCAAAGGAGGGCAACCAAGATGATCAAGGGCCTGGAAACTAAGCCTGATGAGGAACAGTTGAAGGAGTTGGGTATGTTCAGCCTGGAAAAGAGTAGACCTAGGGACTGTGGGGACTTCGGCCCCCACAATAAAATATTTGAGGGAGCTGGTTCCCCACAAAGTTGATGGGCATTCCTACTCAAATGGTGTGTGTGTGTGCACCACATCATGTGATCAATTATGTGGGGTGGGGCTTACCTGAGCCACCACATTATTTTATTCAAGTTGGCACCCCTGGAGGAGACTGAGAGGAGATATGAGAGCCATCTTCAAATATCTCAAGGGCCTTCACATGGAAAACTGAACAAGCTTGTTTTCTCCTGGAAGGTAGGACTCGAGCCAATGGCTTCAAATTCCAACTAAAGGTCAGGAAGAACTTTCTGACAGTAAGAGCTGTTCAAGAGTGGAAATTGTCTCCCACAAGAGGTGGTGGACTCTCCTTCCTTGTGGGTTTCTAAGCAGAGGTTGGACGGCCCTCTGTCATGGATGCTTTAGTTGAGATACCTGCATTGCATGGGGTTGGACTAGATGACCTTTGGGATCCCTTCCAACTCTATGATTCTTTTAGCTGCTGGGGCTTCCACTCATGTGATGCCTAGTGAGCTGTCTGAGTTCCAGTGGGGCTGCACAGGGGCAGCGGGGCAGAGCCTGTCTACGTGTGCATTTGCAGGGACTCCACCTTGCTTGGTTGCTGGGCTCCTGCCTCCTTCCCTGCTGAGATTTTCTAAGACGCACTGACTCGCAAGAGAGATCCATGGTCCATTCAGAACTGGGGAGTGCAAGAGACTCACAAGAGTTCTCTTCCGTTTGCTCTGCTCTCCTCAAGCACACAGACCCCCCGCTGGCTTTATGGAGTTTTGTAACAAATGTCCTTGCACCAAAAAATTATTTACAAGTCAGCGTTGCTTGGTAACAAGGACTCCCCCAGCATCTGGCTCGATGAGAAGCAGGTCTGTGGAGACTCGTGCACAGAGAGGGAGGCCCTGATGCTGCTGGCGCTGGGACTCTTCACGTGGAGCTCTTTTGAGAAGCTTCAGACCAGCATCTGTCTCAAAGGCAGCTCACAGGTGGAGGAGGCTCTTGGGGGTAGCTGGGCCTGGGGGTCTGCTCTGGCCTCCAGCATAGCGTTGGAGAATTGGAGAAATGAAAGGGACACCACGGCTCATCTAGTCCAACCCCTGCAATGTAGGAATCGCAGCAGAAGAAAGCAACAAGTGGGAAGGGATGGAAGGTCAGGAGTGAAGGAGAGAAGAAAAGAGAGAAGGGGAGTCCCCACTAGTCAGACTCCCAAAAGAGTCTGCAATATTTTCCACCAGAGCACACCCTATATAGGTAGCATGGCTGTCCAACAGGTCGATCGCAACCTAGTGGTTGATCGCGGGCTGTCCCTGGTCGATCCTAGTCAATCTTGTGATTTTGTGGTCTCCACCTCAACAACTTTGGCTCACCCTTCCGGGAAAAGTTCATCAACAAATTTGGCTGGCCCTTCCCCTCCAAAAAAGCTCAACAACTCGGGTCAATCCTATGGGAATGTTAGGGATGTGGATTAGGATATATTATTAGATAGATCCTATCCAAGCTTGTGTTAGCAAGCTTCCAATATTAGCAGAGTGACATTCCCCTTTTGTGCGCAGCAAAGCATGTGCGTTAGATTCGCTAGAATCTCTATAACAATATTACACTTTATAGTTCAATATTACACTTCCTGGCAAAGGTCCCCTTTGTCCCTCTTAAAAGAAAGACACAACACAGTGTTTATAAAATAAGATAGAGTTTACTTACAGTTTCATCCTGAGTTACAGCATAATCTCAGAAAGGCAGGCTTGCTTAGAAAAGTTACAAGTATATATACATCTAGAGACTACTTAGTAAAGTAAGACTCCATTTGGTCTCACTCTTGGCTGCAGGCCTAGAGTGAGAACCATGCTAACTAGAGATTCTCTGGAGATGTGTTCCCATCGAGGGAGGAAGTAGCTAAGAGAGAGAGTGATTGCAGGCTAGGGGCTTATCTAATCCAACTCATTTGCATGTCTGAGGGAACAGGAACTGACCTGTAGTCAGGTGTTCCTCCAGGTGAGTTCCTGTTAGTGGACACTCTAGGAACTGTTGTGACTTGTCTGCCCCAGTGTTCCATCCCACAAATCCAATGCGTAGATCACTGACAATTTATTTATAGTGGGAGTAGATTGCAGTCTTTTTGAAGTTGGACACCCCTGCTATGTAGGGAAAATATGTCCCCTTTGGCTGCTTATCTCCTGCCCAACCCCTTTCTGCCATCCCTGCAACCTCACCATCTCTCATCCAAGCAGAGTTCTTGAAAGCCCTTACTCAACCCAACTGTGGGAATGTTGTGGATATAGGAGAGGATATATTGATTAAATACTATTCTTCCTAACTCACACTAGTGAGCTAGTAGCAGAGCACATTCCCTTGTATAAAGCAGGAAGCTAGTTGATGGATTCGTTTGAGTTAAGCAACTTTTATAGGGTTTGCCAGGATCACATCCATCTACCTGGTCACATGCAGGGGGAGGATGCTCCAGACCAGGTGTGACAGGAAGTCCTCCTGGCTGGAGCAACATTCCCCTGCATGTCCACTCTGGGCAAACAGGAAGTGTTGTACGTGATTGCTTCAGTGATGTTACATCCCATGCCAACTTTATCCGCTGTACTAGCAGAGCCCTCCTTGAGTCTCCTCTGAAGTTGCTCTTCACTCTAACAGTCGGTTGCAGGTTCCTCCGAAACCGGATCACAGCTTTGCAGAATTTCTACCTCAAGTTCTGTTGTTGTTGTTGTTGTTTAGTCGTTTAGTCGTGTCCGACTCTTCGTGACCCCATGGACCACAGCACGCCAGGCACTCCTGTCCTCCACTGCCTCCCGTAGTTTGGTCAAACTCATGTTCGTAGCTTCGAGAACACTGTCCAACCATATTGTCCTCTGTCGTCCCCTTCTCCTAGTGCCCTCAATCTTTCCCAACATCAGGGTCTTTTCCAAGGATTCTTCTCTTCTCATGAGGTGGCCAAAGTATTGGAGCCTCAGCTTCACGATCTGTCCTTCCAGGGAGCACTCAGGGCTGATTTCCTTAAGAATGGATAGGTTTGATCTTCTAGCAGTCCATGGGACTCTCAAGAGTCTCCTCCAGCACCATAATTCAAAAGCATCAATTCTTCGGCGATCAGCCTTCTTTATGGTCCAGCTCTCACTTCCATACATCACTACTGGGAAAACCATAGCTTTAACTATACGGACCTTTGTCGGCAAGGTGATATCTCTGCTTTTTAAGATGCTGTCTAGGTTTGTCGTTGCTTTTCTCCCAAGAAGCAGGCGTCTTTTAATTTCGTGACTGCTGTCACCATCTGCAGTGATCAAGGAGCCCAAGAAAGTAAAATCTCTCACTGCCTCCATTTCTTCCCCTTCTATTTGCCAGGAGGTGATGGGACCAGTGGCCATGATCTTGGTTTTTTTGATGTTGAGCTTCAGACCATATTTTGCGCTCTCCTCAAGTTCTAAATGGGCACAAAAGAGCAGGACTTTGCATGGGGAAGATGCCTCTTGGGGCTGCTTCCCAGAGGATCACAGAGCTGTGGAGTTGGAAGGGATCCCGAGGGTCATCTAGTCCAACCCCTTATAACGCGGCACCCTCTCAGCAGCAACCACAAGTAACGATGGCTTTTATGTGTGATCAGACCTTCACATCATCACCTTGAAGAGAAATGCTTTGCAACTGGGGCAGCTCACCTGGCGATGGGGGGAGAGATCAGGTGTTGTTGTGGTACATGTGTGAGGGTGCGGGGTGTGTGAGTGAGTCAGCGGCACACACAAGGAAGCATTGCAGGCAGAAAGGCAAGGCCTCAGCCTCAGACCTTGGTGGACTCTGATACTGGCCAGCAGACCTTGCCCTCTCTCTTTCTTTCTCTCTCTCTCTCTGCCTCTCTCTGCCAAGGGGTACAGTCCAGGGTGGCAAAAACTGGCACTCAGCCCCCTCCCCTCACGGTGCCCTGAAGCAAACTCTTCCTGCTCAGTTTTTTTTTTTAGAAATCTGATGGTTTTCTAAAATTAATTGGTTCACCAGGGAGCCAGCAAAGATTCTCGTGAAACAATCTGAATTTTCCTTTTCAATAAATGGCTTAATCAGTAGGAATCCTGGCTTTTTGATTGAGCAATTTGTTAGAGGAATTTAATTTTATCTCAGTGCAGGGGAACGTCTTCTGGCTGGGGCTGCTTCCTGGGGCAGTCGGTATGGGATTACTAGAGCAATCAGGCACAACATTTTCCTGTTGCCGAGAATGGACACCCAGGGGAATGTGGCTCCAGACAGGGAGGACTTCCTGTCCTCCCTGCTCTGGAGCTTCCTCCCCTTGTGTGTGACCAGGTATATGGGAGTGACCCTAGCTGACCAGATCAAAGGGCTGGCCACGCACCCATCTCTCTCTTGGTCTCTTGCTCTCCTGGCTCTTAGCCAGCACATGGCTCAACCTTCACACAGGATGGAGCCCACAAGCAGAAAGTCTGAGATGTAGCTCAGACTTCTTTTCACTGCAACCACAAGGTAAAGCCTACCTTCAGATTACTGCTGTGAACTGAATGTGAGAAAAACTTTTGAAAGAAGACTGTGCTGTGTTATTATTTTAAGAGGGAAATAAAAGGGGAAACTTACCAGGAACAATCCAGACTATACAAGCCAGACTGGGTTGCTTAATTAAAGGAATCAAACAAATCATCAACTTGCTTCCAATAAGTTGCAAGGGGAATGTGCTCTGCTGTTTACTCACTAGCGTGAGTGGTGAGGAGGGATAATATTAAAACAATATAACCTCTCCTACCTTCCTTAACATTCCCACAGTCGGAAGGCTGCAGCTTGGGGTGGGGGTGGGGAGCGCGTATTTGTGGAAGATTTGCAGGAAACCACAATGACACTCTTTGTTTTCATCCCTCTTGTTCCTCAATCAATACTTGCATGTAGCACAAGCCTCTAAAACCTACAAGGAAGAGGAGACCACTCAAAAAGCTCTTTGTGATGTTATGGAAATGACAGCCCCCCACCCCACCCCACATCTTTAATGTTACAAATATTATGCCTGAATGTATCCTTTCGAATTGACAGCTCAGGGAAGATACCTAGCTTTATAAATTCGTAGAAAATCCATACTTTAACTGACTCTCCTCAATTCAATGCCATTTTGGTCCTTAAAGAAAGGTGAATTTGGGCTCCACCTCCCTCCATGAACCAAGAAGCAGGAACAAAATAAAAAAAATCCTTCAGTAGCACCTTAAAGACCAACTAAGTTTTTATTTTGGTATGAGCTTTCGTGTGCATGCACACTTCATCAGATACACTGAGACAGAAGCCACCAGACCCTTATGTATATTCAGAGGGTGGGGGGTGGGGGTGATGGGAATGGGTGATGGGCTGATAGGAGTGGAAAACCTGTTGATGACTGTTAACGACTGCAATTGGTCTTGCGGGGGGGGAGCAAGGGCTAAGGTGCTAAGGAAAGCTTGATCATGTATAATGAGATAAGAATCCTATGTCTTTGTTCATTCCAGGTGGCTCCATAGTTTTAAGGAAGTCACTGTAGGCAGCAGGAACAAGGCACCCCGCCATTATTCCCCAAGCGTGAGAGCACATACAGGGCACCCCACCCAGGGAGTGGCCAAGGGGGCAACAATAGTTTAGCCAGTCAGGTGTTCTGAAAGCCCATCTCCAGACAAGTCCTGAGGGCAAGGAGATGTCAAGAGTTTTATTGTTCTTTTGGTGATGGGGGACTTAAGAGGTGTTGGGAAAGGTGTCTGATCAAGTGACCTAATGTTGCACTTGTGTAACCCTTGTAGACCCCTCCCCATTTGTGACATGCTAGGGATGTAGTGATGATGTATCAATAATGCTGTACGAACTGTATTATGGGGGAAGGAGGGAAGTTTTAAAAGCCAATGTCACCCCATGCTCGGGGTTCTTACCTCCTTGGGGACTGGTTGTGGAACAATTAAGATCATAGTCTACTGACCGCTCATTTGCTCCAAATTACTTGTCTGGAATTTCCTTCTTTTACTGATGTCATGGATCCGCAGAGGACTTGCACCCTGATGGGCTGCTGAGTAGTCTCTCACCTCGGAATTTTTCCTTAACAGTGATGTTCAGTCAGAATCTCCTTTCTTGCAATTTGAATCCATTGGTACAGTTCCTCCCCTATGGAGCAGCAGAAACCAAGCCCTTGAGATATTTGGCTATTGCACGGTCTTCTCCCCCCCCCCAAGCTAAACAGACCCAGCTGCCTCTTCTAAGACTTGGTTTCCAGTCCCTTTTTTTTAATTAACGATTTTCTTGATTTACAAAAATATGTGCAATGTCTCTCATAACATTTTTACAAATCAGTTTCATTTGTTGAGACATAGGGAAGAAAAAGGGGGAAAGAGCTAGATGGGGAAAAGATGGGTGGGGGTGGGGTGACAATGTTTCTATTTTATTTAATATATGTGGGTTTTTTTGTCAGCGTCGCTTGTGCAGGTTCTCTCCTATTTGCTTGTGTTCCTTTGGTGGTGAGAGATGTTGGGGTTGGCCTAGGGTATGGTTGTTCATTTGTGGTTGGCTGTGGTGGTCTTTGTTTTGTGTGTGAGTGGGGTGGGTGGGTGTTTTGGATCATGTTAGCCATATTGATTTGTATGCTGTTGGTGGATTTTTGTCATTGTCTTGTTGGGCTGTATATGTGATAAAGGGGAGCCATATCAGGGTGAACCCGTCTTCTTCTATTTGTCCCCATGTCAGTTTCAGCTCAATGGTTAATTTTTCTAGTAAGGCTGTTTCCCATACTATTTTGTACCATTGGTCCACGCTTACTCCTGACAGGTCTCTCCAGTGTCTGGTTAGGGTGTTCTGACTGCTGAGAGTAAGTGGGTTATGAGTTCTTTGTGATGTAGGTGGGCATTATTGTCTTGGAAAATGTTTAGTAAGGCCAATTCTGGGGTTATTTCTAATGTTTGCTTGGTTATTTTACACATTTCTCTCATGGTTGTTGTCCAGAATAGTTGGATTTGGGGGCACTCCCACCACAAGTGGGAATATGTGCCTGTTGAGGTGCACCCTCTCCAGCATTTTGGTGAGGTTCCTGGGCGTACTAGCGCTTGTTTTCTTGGTGTTACCGGTAGGTACCACCTGTAGGTGAGTTTCAGAGTGAGTTCTTTTGGCTTCCAGTCCCTTGACCATCTTGGCCACCCTCCTCTGCACACCCCTCTGGCTTGTCAATACCCTCCAGAATGCTCGGTGACTGCCAAGGGAGGGCAGAAAGACCAGTGCCCCCCTGCTTTACCAGCCAACTCCACGACTCAGATTTCTCCTGCATTATGGGATGAAAGAGGACACACAGATTCACCCACCATGCCCTGGCTTGACAGAGCCCATCAGGAAGTTCTTCTGACATCACAAAATCCCATGAACTATGCAAGTGGAGCATGCTGTTCTCCTGCCTGGTTCCGCATCTCTCGACACACCCGCCTGCCTGTCGTTTGCATTCATGTCAAGCTTTTGAGCTCTTTTAATAATTGAAAAAACAAAACAAAAAACATACACCGTGCTGAAGAAAGGCAGCCCTGTACCACCTCGGTTAAATTTTAATATTTGAAGTTGACAGGATGGCAGAGCGAGGGAGAAAACAGATTTCTCTTAAAAAGAGTTACTCGGGCTTGACAAATAAATAAACAATAGCCCGAAATAAGCCTGGGAGGGAGGGGGAGCCTGGAAGATAATAGGATGGCAAACTCAGGCAGAGTGGGAGACGAAGGGAGCTTCGAGAAGACCCCACAATTCTTTCTGCAGATCTCTCCTACAAGAGGAACAAGACCCTTAACTAATCTTAACTATAAAAAAAACAGAGCAATGAAAAGATCTCTCTCCATCCAGCACTCTCATGTCCTGACAGTCAGGCTGGTCCCCCAATATTAAAATGTGACTGGAAAGCAAGGGAGTAACTTTTTATGCCGATATTTGCAGGTGGCTGTTGTTGTTTAACTGCCTTAGAAAACCAGCAGTACAAAACTCCCCACATTTTTTTCACTCTGTGGTTTGCCGGGTGGGTCATTGAGAGCCCCCTTATATATCAGCAATGGGAAAGAAGAGGACCTTCTTCCTGAGGTTGGATGTTATGTGCCGCTCACCCCATAACAGGATTCCAGGAGCCCCTGGTCCTCACCAAGAAGCTATTGGTGGCTCCTAGCCAGGACTCGGGTTGTGCTCAGCCTCCTGTGGGGAGAAGCTGCAATGCCTCCGAATCCCAGTTGCTGGAAGCCACAGGAGGGGAGAGCTGCTCTTGTGCTTGGATTCTGCTTGCGGGTTTCCTGCAGGAAACTGTTCCACCACTATGAGACCAGAGTGCTGGGCTAGATGGGCCATTGGCCTGATCCAGCAGGCTCCTCTTGTGTTCTTAGGTTTGCTGCCTGTGTGCTTGCTGTTCTGGGCTCTGTTGGGAGAAAGTGCGAGCCGGGGGCTATCAATTTAACTAAGGAGGATGTGTGGGCCACTGGGAGGCCTCAGAGGACTCTGCTCCTCCCTGCCTTTCACAAATGAAGGGCTGGTTCAGATCCACATTAGCCACACTGAAATGCCGAGCATGTGCCATTTCCAAAGGCAGCCTTGAGAGGGTCAGCCCTGGAGCTGTTCTCCAGGCAAACCCACCTTCTCTCCTTACCTCCATCCGCTCTGGGCTATGGCTCCCAGCTGCATCTTCTGAGACTCTCAGGCAGGGCCGGCTCTAGGTATAGTCCCGGTGGCGCGGGGCAAAGCTGCGCGGAAGCCATGCTGCATGCTGCGAGGGCGGGGGCGCCGGAGCAATCTCTGCGCATCAGCGCCAGGGCGCCCAACCTGCTCGAGGCTGCCCTGCTCTCAGGAGTGTGTGCAGGAGCCAGGCCCTGTGACCAGTAGGGCTTCGCAGGACTGGGGCTTTCCTAAGTTTGTTCTGAGTGATTTCCATAACAGAAGAGGCAAGGCAAGGGCGCACAGGTAAGGCCGATTGGTAACTCACAGCACCTGGTGGCAAGAGGCGGGAAGGGATATAAGGTCAGCAGTTCCCTTTGGCTCTTTGCAAAAGCAACACGCTTCCTGCCTTGCTGTGCTTGGCTTATTGAATCCTTGCTTCCTGATCCTCGGACCCTTGGCTTCTTGACTCCCATTCCTGCTCCCACCCTGCTGTCCTGCCCCCACTCCCGATGTCCTCAGCTGGGACTTTGACTGCCTGTAAACCGGACTGTCGTCCAGAGGACGAGATGGTTGGACAGTGTTCTCGAAGCTACGAACATGAGTTTGACCAAACTGCGGGAGGCAGTGGAAGACAGGAGTACCTGGCGTGCTCTGGTCCATGGGGTCACGAAGAGTCGGACACGACTAAACGACTAAACAACAACAACAAACCGGACTGTGACAGTGACCTCCCAAGGGAATCACAGAAGGCTGCTACTACACCTCTAGGTCTGGACTCTGCAAAGGAATCAGGATGTTGTCTGGGTGGTCAAGGGGGGGGGTGGGACAAGCAAGGTGTCCATGAGACACAGCACTTTGCAGAGGGGGTTAGGACAGAGGTGGCTCCACAAGGAGGTGGAGTGAGGTGGGCCCTTGAGTGGCAGTTTCGGAGGGGTGGCCACAAAAGGTCTTAGGACTTCACCAGCTGGGTTCTCTGCAGGGCCCCACATCACTCCCTCAGAGCAGGGATGCCAGTGGACCCTGCAGTTAATGCACATGTTGGGATCCATATTTCAGTGGAGGGGGGGAGTGCTTGGGGGGGGGGAGTCAGTTAGGAGAGAAGAGGGCATCTCCCCCTGGTGAGCCCTGACTTGTCCCTAGCAAAGGCGGCGGCAGCAACAACGGCTGCCCTCCAGATCCCACCTTCCTCCTCTTCTCTTCCTCCTTCCTCTTTTGCCATCCAGCTTGCAGGGAGCGGGATCCGGCCATCCCATACCGTAGCACCAGACATGCTTGTCTTCATTTCAAAGGCTTATGTGGGGCTTAGTAGGAGCCCGATTCTAATCAGCCTGGAGCTCATCTGGAAGAAACTGCACTTGCTGCCAGATAAGGCTGCTCACATCCCTAACTCAGCAGCTTAGCCAAATGGGTTTAAACAAACAGGAGGAGCTGCTGAATGGAAGGGGCCTTCTCACCTGAATCTCCCTCCCCCCTCCCTGTTTTCAGCCCTGCTGGAATGATTGCTCCACCCTGCTAGGATCACTGCCCTTCCCTGGGAACCCAAGAGGCACCCAGGATTTCCCAGCAAGCTTCTGGACAAAAGAGCCTCCTGTTGAGAGCCAGTGTGGCCTAATGGTTCGTGTTGAACTAGGACTTGGGGTACTAGGGTTCAAATTTCCACTTGGCCATGGAGAAGTTCACCGGGTGACCTTTGGTCAGTCACAGCCTCTCAGCTTGACCGACCTCACAGGGTTACTGTGAGGATAAAACAAGGAGGAAGAGAATCGTGTATGTCAACTTGAGCTCCTTGGTGGGATAGAAATGCAACAAAAATACAGAAAAAGAAGGGGCAGCCAGCAGCTGAAGAAGGTGACCCAATCCAAGCTGTGAGGGGGCAGCCCTTCTCTTAGCTGTGTGGGATGTAACATAAGCAGTCAAGTACAACACTGTCAAGAGTGGACACAGGGGGGGTGTTACTCCAGCTAGGAGGACTTCCTGTCACACCTGTGTGTGACCATGGGAGACCCCATAAAAGGGCTGGTCACACAGCCACCTTCCCTTCTTTGTTTTATTCCATCTTGATGTATTTTGCTGTCTGCTGGCTCTCAGCCAGCAGCACATGAGCTCAATCCCCATATGGGATGAACCCACACTCTTCTGTAACGACAAGCTTAAGCCTGC
This sequence comes from Zootoca vivipara, assembly GCF_965207765.1. NCBI lineage: Eukaryota > Metazoa > Chordata > Lepidosauria > Squamata > Lacertidae > Zootoca > Zootoca vivipara. The sequence continues at coordinate 82,997,540 of NC_142589.1, read as the reverse complement.
CTTCAGGGATCCAACTGTGAACTGAATGTGAGTAAACTTATTGTGACTTTATTCTTTTTAGGAGGGATAAAAAGGGAATTTCCCAGGAACAAAACCCAGTCTGGACAAAGCCAGACTGGATTGCTTAACTAAAGAGATTCAAACAAATCTACCAACTAGTTTCCTGCTATATACTGGGGAATGTACTCTGCTACTGAGTCACTAGTGTGAGTGAGGAAGAATACTATTAAATCCATATATCCTCTCCTATATCCTCAATATATCCTCTCCTCTCCAGTGTGGTGTAGTGGTTAAGAGTGGTAGACTCGTAATCTGGGGAGCCGGGTTCGCGTCTCCGCTCCTCCACATGCAGCTGCTGGGTGACCTTGGGCTAGTCACACTTCTTTGAAGTCTCTCAGCCCTACTCACCTCACAGAGTGTTTGTTGTGGGGGAGGAAGGGAAAGGAGAATGTTAGCCGCTTTGAGACTCCTTCGGGTAGTGATAAAGCGGGATATCAAATCCAAACTCTTCTTCTCTTCTTCTTCTATCCACAACATTCCCACAAGCTGCGTCAGTCCCTTGGAGAAAGGCAAGGCTGCCTCCATGGCCGTGGGCACAGACTGCACGATGGCATGAGGAGAGTGATGGGGCAGCTCCCCTTCTGCTCTGTGGGGCTGGGAAGCCACCTTTGTCAGCTCTGAGCCACACACCCCATCAGCATCTGGCAGCCGCAGCCCCATCTGGCCTGGAATTATTCATTTGGTGGTGGAATGAAAGGCCACTTAAAGCAAGTAGGAATCCATGCACTGAGGCTGAGCCACAGCAACCACAGAGGAATGGCTGATGAAGCAGAGGGGAGAGGAGAGCCTGGCTGAAGCATAGGCCCAGGAGCTTTGCAGAACAGCTTTGATTCACCTGGACCAACGGCTTCAAGTGACAAGGAAGGATATTCTGCCTAAGCATCAGGAAGAACTTTCTGAGGGCAGTGGCGAACGGTGCTGCTTGGCTGCCCCGGGGCGGTGCCCCCTGGGGGTGGGGCATCGCTCCACAGCGTGCATGCATCCTGATGCATGTGTTGTGACGTCGCGATGCGCACGCCAGGAGGAGCCAAGATGGAATGTGCATGTCCGCACATGTGCAGTCCGTCCGGGTTGGTACTGCTGGTCTGCTTGGCCGGCGTGATCGGCCAGTAGCGCTCGGGGGGCACACTCGGGCGGCGACGCTCAGCGAAAGAGGTGAGGGGCGGGCCAGGGGCACTGCCCCCGCCAGAGTGGAGCTAGGGGCAGCCCACCCCCTACGCCCCCTCCCTTGCTACGCGCCTGTCTGAGGGTAGGAGCCATTCGACAGTGGGATGCACTCCGTTGGAAGGTGGTAGAGATGAGGAGGTTAAAAGTGTAATGATCAAATGGGCACAGGATATGGGTCACAACATATTGATGAAGGATTAGGGGAAATTGTGGAAAGTAGATTTAAAGTTTACGGATTGTATAAATTTAAAAGAGAATTATATGAAAATGATGTACCGATGGTATATAACTCCGGTAAAACTTGCTAAGATGTAAAGATCAAGTTCTAACCAATGATGGAAGTGTAAGGAAAAAGAAGCAATGTTTTATCACATGTGGCGAAATTGTAAAATAATCAAAATGTATTTGAAATGAAGAAAATGTTTAAAATAACCTTTCTCAAAAAAAACCAGAAGCCTTTTTATTAGGTATTATAGGACAAGAACAACCAAAGGAGATGAAGAACTTATTTATGTAGGCCACAACAGCAGCCAGGATTCTAGGAGCACAATCTTGGAAAGATGAAAAGACACCAATGAAAGAAGACTGGGAAGCCAAAATGATGGACTATGCAGAATAGGCAAAACTCACAAAAAGATTAAGAGATAAAGATAATAGAGAATTTAGAGAAACACTGGAATAAATAATAATAATAATAATAATAATAATAATAATAATAATAATAATTTATTTATACCCTGCCCTCCCTGCCCTCTGAGCCAAATAGGATCCCAGAAGGCAGACTTAGCTTAGAAAAGGTACATACACCTGGAAACTATCCCATAAGCAGATAGCTCCTTTATCCTCTCTTGGTTGGAAGCCTAAGCTAGGCTAAGCAGATGTTGCTTCCTCAATGAAATGTAGTCAGAGAGATAGAGAGATGGCGGCCAGCCCTTCGCTTTTGTTACCTGCACAGGTGAGGCCACGCCCACCTCTAGTCACATGCAGAGGAAGTCTGTCCCAGCCTAGGAGAAGCAGGAAGTTCCGACTGGCTGGTCCAGACATCCCCTTCTATGTCCACTCTAGGGATGTTGTACTTGACTGCACACAAAAGCTCATACCTATGACAAACTTAGTTGGTCTCTAAGGTTACTGGAAGGATTTTTTTTTTATTTTATGTTTTGACTGCTCTTGTGTTTCACATCCCACACCCTCCAGCACAAGGCAAAAGGGCCGGCAGTGGCCACTACTCCCTGCTCTTTGAGAACAGCTGCGTGAGGTCAAAGGCAGCACCGGATCAGAGTAAACTGCTACTGTATATGGGACTTGGAAGAAAATGATGGTAGGGAGGCATGGGGCAGAGAGGCTGTGGTGTTAAGGAAAGCCTATCGGGCAGTGCATTTTCTCCCCACAAAATCACCCTGCAACCTCCTTGGACGAGACAATCCATTCAAAACAGTCCTCCCTCAGAGATCTCCCAATTCTTCTTTGCAATCGATAATCCATTAAACTGCAAAGAGACTTCTTGGAGTTAAGGCCAGCTCCTTTCTCTCTCTCTCTCTCTCTCTCTCTCTCTCTCTCTCTCCTCTCTCTCTCTCTCTCTCCAGCCACGCCCCCTTCCCAGGATAATGCCACAAAAAGGAGCTTTCAAGACTCTCCCTTCAGAGTTCCGTCCAGCAATGGGTGCATGAAAGCGTTTCTTTCTGAGGCTCAGCAAGAAGAAGCAACGAGAAAGAGCAAAAGGGATTTTTCTTTCCCCCCAGAGTGAATTACAGCTCAGAGAGAGAAAATCAGGCACACCCTCTTGAGTAAAGGGCTTCATGTTTGTTTCTTGCAGAGCAAAGTGAAGTAGCTTTCCTAAGTTTCACGAATGCAGCAAGCGGCCCACAAGTAATATATGAAGTTCCGGGGTAGAGACATAAATGCATACAGATGAATGGGAGAGGCCCCCTGTGTCAGAATACTCCTCCTTGACAAAGGAATAGCAGTTGGCTTTCAGATGAAGCCCGTTTCAAACCCTTCTCTGGGGGATGGCGGAGGGAGGCAAGGAGAGTCCTGGTCACTGGTTGCTTCGTGTGAAGGATGCTGAGAGGGTGGTGGGCACTTGGCAAAGCCCCTCCACTTGCCCAGCCCCCTCCGTGGAAAGGAGACTGCTTTAGGGAAGGGTGGATCTTCTATGAAATGAGTGAAGCTTAAGCATCAGGGCCCCTAATCCCACAGGCAGGGCCAGTGCTAGGGTTTTCTGCGCCCTAGGTGAGATCACCTTCCGGCGCGCCCCCCCCCCCAGGCGTCTGCCTCCTCCCTGTGGGCCTGGTCCAGCTTTTACCCCCTTCCTCCCGCTTACCTGCAACGTCGACGGCTGGGTTGCTCTGGCTGCCCTCGGGCTTCAGCCACAAACCCCCGGGCACAACAGCAGCTGCTCCCGCCTGCCCAAGAAGTAGAGCGTGGCAACGGCGCCTGGAGCTGAAGACCCGGCTCTGGCACACGCGTGCCGTGGGTAGGGGCTGCTCTCACCCCACGTGTCCTCCATACACTGCTGCCCTCGGCATTCTGGGTACGCCTGGGCTGCGCCGGCGCCGCTGCTGCCACCCGCCCGGTAGGTGGCGTTGGGGCTCAGCGGCCGCACGGCAGAGCGAGTCCTGCGAAGCCAGCAGCGCTCCCCGTCATGCCAGCGCCCCCTCCATTTTGGCGCCCTAGGCAACTGCCTAGTTTGCCTTAATGGACGCACCGGCCCTGCCCACAGGGGACCAAGAAGCAACTTTAGTTCACATTGCTTAAAATGTTTGGGTCTAGTAGACCCCCTTTGAGTGGCATGACTCAAATGGATTCATTTTTCATCGGATTTATTTCAAGAATCCCAATGTTTTGAGAGTCGGTAGCACAGATGTTGTAAAAGTGTAGCAGATCTGTCGTGGAACAGCCCACTGAAGAAGAACACAGCGGTTACCCTGCAGTTACCCCGACTTCATTGCTAGTTATGAAGGGACCCCCGTGGCTGTTCTCAAACCTTAGGGCCCCCAAAGTATGTGGGATGTAACATAAGCAGTCAAGTACAACATTTCCTGTTTGCCCAGAGTAAACACGCAGGGGGGTGTTACTCCAGCCAGGAGGACTTCCTGTCACACCTGGTCTGGAGCATCCTCCCCCTGCATGTGACCAGGTAGATGGATGTGACCCTGGCAGACCCCATAAACGGGCTGGTCACGCAGCCACCTTCCCTTCTTCTTCGTTTTAGTCCCTCTTGCTATTATTTTGCTGTCTGCTGGCTCTCAGCCAGCAGCACATGGGCTCAACCCCCATATGGGGTGAACTAAAACTCTCTTCTGTAACTACAAGCTGAAGCCTGTCTTCAGGGATCCAACTGTGAACTGGATGTGAGTAAACTTATTATTTATAAAGAAGATTGTTGTGCCTTTATTCTGTTTAGGAGGGATAAAAGGAGAAATTACAAGGAATAACCCAATCTGGACAAAGCCAGACTGGATTCCTTAAGCAAAGAAATTCATACGAATCTACCAACTAGCTTCCTACTATATATTGGGGAATGTTGCCCTGTTGCTGACTCACAAGTGTGAGTGAGGAAGAATACTATTATATCCATATATCCTCTCCCTAGTATCCACAACCTTTCCACAAAGTGTAGGCCCACCCCTGTTTACGAGAAGCAGGATGAATCCACAACCCCTGCAATTGCACCGGCACAGAACTTCCCGCAATGGTGCAGAACCTTTTCGGCAGACTGCCTGCCTCCACCCTCCCTTCACCGGCTTCACGGCTTATAAAACCAGGAGTCCAAATGGCCGGGGGTGGACTAGAAGATCCTGTGGGACCCCTTCCAGCTCTATAGTATCTGTGGTTCTAAGAAGGCTGCATCCACAAAGAGACCAAGAAGGAAGGACCAAGAAAGGCCTCCTTCCTGCCCCCTTGGGGTCCTCACTTGGCCACTAAGTGGTTGCCTTTTGATATGGGGCTTCACCCTGGGAGTGTTGCAAGTCCTCCTCTGGACTTTGTCAGCAGGTGCCGAGGGAGCGCATGTGTGGTGTGGAGGGTCAGAGAGGAGAGGACTGGTGATGGAGCTGCCCCCCCTTTCTCTCATATTTTCTCTCCTACTCCCCGCAGAGAAATTAAGCTGCTATTGACCCTCTTCAACAAAGCTGCTGATTTCATCTGTGACGATAAGTGAACATGGCAGGAATATTATGCTGCCATCTCCCCACCCTGCCGCTTAAGCAGGGAGGAAAAAAGCGCTTGGATTGAGTCAGGTTTGCCTCCGACAAGAGAGGTCACCGAGATGAGTCCTCTTGCATATGGATAAGTTATTCTGCCCTGATGGCCTCTTGGCCTCCCTAATTGTGGGCAGGCCAGCTGCTCGTTAGAGCCCCGCTGTAGGGATGATGATGTTGGAGGGCTCTGCAAACACAGAGTGTTCAGGGAGGGGGGTTGAGGGCCAGCCAGGGACCTCTCCTCAGATGAAGTGGTTTATCTTCTGGAAAGTGGTTAGAATAACAGGCCAACTCTCACACAAAGAGCCACAGCAGCAGTTGAGCAGGGAGGGGATGGGCAGGAAATATTGAGGGGGAGAGGGGGCACGAGTCTCACCCACTCTCCCTCCAACCTTCCTGGAATTCCCATCAAGCTTACGGCAGCAGGTTGGCAGCCCATGGAGACCACTTCCACTGGGGAAGCATGCAGAACTTGGGGGAAGATGTCCTAACAAGTCTTCCCACTCATCCCACCAAGCTTTAACAACAACAACAACAACAACAACAACAACAACAAATCCTCACTCCTGTCAGCAATCATGCTGCAGCATTCTGCACTAATTGCGGCTTCCGGATCAAGTGCAAGGGAAGCCCCACAGAGAGCGCATTGCAGGAATCCAGCAGTGAAGTCACCAGCGCATGAACCACTGTGGCAAGGCTTGCCCGCTCCAGGAAAGGCTGCAGCTGCCGAACTAGTTACAGCTGGCCAAAGGCACTTCCAGCCACTGCAGTAAAGAACCGCTCTTGTTCTGGGTTCCTGCATTGCATGGAGTTGGGCTAGATGACCTTCCAACTCTGTGATTCTATGCATTTGAAGGTCTAAGATGTAAAATAAATATTCATAAATGTACCAGGGAAACACATACATAAGAATATAAACCATGCATCTGAAATAGTACAGGAGAACAATCCTGAAGCCATTTTGATTCTCCCAAACTGACCTCAAATATCTCTCTGCAAGGAGGAAGGAAATGGGGAAAGCTTTCTCATTGTCTTTGGACTGTAGGGGCTTAAACCTCCCTGTATCTGTTTGTTGTTGTTTAGTCGTTTAGTCGTGTCCGACTCTTCGTGACCCCATGGACCATAGCACGCCAGGCACTCCTGTCTTGCACTGCCTCCCGCAGTTTGGTCAAACTCATGTTCGTAGCTTCGAGAACACTGTCCAACCATCTCGTCCTCTGTCGTCCCCTTCTCCTAGTGCCCTCAATCTTTCCCAACATCAGGGTCTTTTCCAAGGATTCTTCTCTTCTCATGAGGTGGCCAAAGTATTGGAGCCTCAGCTTCACGATCTGTCCTTCCAGGGAGCACTCAGGGCTGATTTCCTTAAGAATGGATAGGTTTGATCTTCTTGCAGTCCATGGGACTCTCAAGAGTCTCCTCCAGCACCATAATTCAAAAGCATCAATTCTTCGGCGATCAGCCTTCTTTATGGTCCAGCTCTCACTTCCATACATCACTACTGGGAAAAGCATAGCTTTAACTATACGGACCTTTGTCGGCAAGGTGATGTCTCTGCTTTTTAAGATGCTGTCTAGGTTTGTCATTGCTTTTCTCCCAAGAAGCAGGCGTCTTTTAATTTCGTGACTGCTGTCACCATCTGCAGTGATCAAGGAGCCCAAGAAAGTAAAATCTCTCACTGCCTCCATTTCTTCCCCTTCCATTTGCCAGGAGGTGATGGGACCAGTGGCCATGATCTTGGTTTTTTTGATGTTGAGCTTCAGACCATATTTTGCGCTCTCCTCTTTCACCCTCATTAAAAGGTTCTTTAATTCCTCCTCGCTTTCTGCCATCAAGGTTGTGTCATCTGCATATCTGAGGTTGTTGATATTTCTTCCGGCAATCTTAATTCCGGTTTGGGATTCATCTAGTCCAGCCTTTCGCATGATGAATTCTGCATATAAGTTAAATAAGCAGGGAGACAATATACAACCTTGTCGTACTCCTTTCCCAATTTTGAACCAATCAGTTGTTCCATATCCAGTTCTAACTGTAGCTTCTTGTCCCACATAGAGATTTTTCAGGAGACAGATGAGGTGATCAGGCACTCCCATTTCTTTAAGAACTTGCCATAGTTTGCTGTGGTCAACACAGTCAAAGGCTTTTGCATAGTCAATGAAGCAGAAGTAGACGTTTTTCTGGAACTCTCTAGCTTTCTCCATAATCCAGCGCATGTTTGCTATTTGGTCTCTGGTTCCTCTGCCCTTTCGAAATCCAGCTTGCACTTCTGGGAGTTCTCGGTCCACATACTGCCTAAGCCTGCCTTGTAGAATTTTAAGCATAACCTTGCTAGCGTGTGAAATGAGCGCAATTGTGCGGTAGTTGGAGCATTCTTTGGCACTGCCCTTCTTTGGAATTGGGATGTAGACTGATCTTCTCCAATCCTCTGGCCATTGCTGAGTTTTCCAAACTTGCTGGCATATTGGGTGTAGCACCTTAACAGCATCATCACCTGTATCTGTTAAGTACCTGTATCTGTTAAGCTGAGCACACTCTCAATATGCAGAAGAGTTACAGGAACTAAGTATTTACCATCACAAAAGAATGGCCAGATTGCCCAGAAAATGCCATCAGTGACCATTATCAGGTATCTGGCAGACAGAATTTCTGCTGTAGACTGCCTCCTCTGCTATACACCACCCCTTGTGTGATGTATGTATGATGTTTCAGGGGGGTGGTCATGGGCTCCAGGGTGGACAATTTCAAAAGTCTGTATAAGAGCTTGTACACCAATGTTCAGGGTTCCTTCTTCCTCCTGTGTGGTGGGGAGCACCCTGTTGCAACAGTTTAATAAAGATCACACTTACTAGCTGCTTTGCTTCTCAATATTCTCTGGTTAGCCTCTGTTATTTTCTCCTACTGACAGGGAACCTACATAAGGACTCTATATGGGCTCCCATAAGGGAAAAGGAACAGGTTTTTCTTATAACACCACCCGGAGGCAAAAAGACATTCTTCCGATGCTACTCTCTGGACTCATTCCTGAAGGTAGAATTGGAACCCCTGTAACCCCATGTCCCCAATTCCTATTTCCCGAAACTGGTCCAGGAGGATACCGTGGTTGATGGTTTCAAATCAAGAGATTTCAAGAAGCAGCAGCAAGATCGCCCTCATCCTGTCCTGCTCTCTGCAAAGGTCACCCATCAGGGCCACCAAGGATGACTCAGGCTTGGACCCAGATTGGGATGGATTTAAATACAGTACTGTAATATCCGCCCTCACCCCTCCCCTCAGGTGGGCGGGGTTTGCGACACCGTGCGGCGCTTACCTGGCCAGTGCCACCCGCCTGAGTGGCTTGGCCTATGACCCGCCACCTGGCCAGGTAGGACAAAGGACGCCTGGCTGGAGGGGGCAGAGTAAGGCCAAAGAAAGGAGCCAGAGCACATTGGAGAAGCCTCTTTGTTCTTTGCGTACACACGCGCTAAATCCTGTCTGTGGTGCCTACCCGCTTCCCCAATAAAGAGGCAAGAGTCAAGAGTATGGATTAAAATTGGCCAAAACTTTATTGAATTTGGGAAGTGGGAAACTTGGCCCAGGCCTTGGCAGGTAACCCTCTCAGCCCCTCTAGCTGAGGATATGCAGGTTGATGAGGCCAGTGAGAGGGGACTGTAAAGCGCACACTTACACAGCATGCCCTTCCACTAACCCCATCTGGGAGTTTGACCTACGAGCCGCCGCTCCAGGGCCAGGGACTCCCGATTTTAGCCCTTTTAAATGGGCCCCTGCAACGCCGCCGCATGGGAACGGAGCCTGATTGCATCCCTCCCAACTTGAAGATAGACAAAAGGAAACCTTGCCAAGGCCTAAAACCGCCAAAGTTGTGACGAATTGCTGCGGGGAAGGCGAAACCTGCCAATGCAGGGGAAATTCCTTCCCGGTTCTGAATACAGCAACCATCTTATGACTGCAGGAGCGCCCGCTTACCTGCAACGCAGAATATTATATTGGAAAATAATATATATATGATAAGAATAATATTGGAAAAAACTGGATATTGAAACCTGCTTAACCTAAATCATATATCCCAGTTTTACAGCGGCCCTTTAAAGTATGCTTCACGCAGAGTATACGCAATCAGAAGTTGACCTGGCTAAGAAAACAGCACCAAGAGCGTAGGGAATTATCTCCCTTATATGAAACCCCTTACTAGCTGCACACTTGTAAAAGTATGCAGATGAAAATACAAATGGTTGGGTTTCTTTAACTGAAATACAAACTGACTCTAAAGAGACTTTAAAGATAAATGCTTTCTCTCTTAGCAACATTCCAACCTTCAACCCATTCCAAACCTCCCACAAACTCCCACATAACTCCCATTAAACTACCAAAGAATTAACAGCAAACTAGCTTTATAACTAAGCAACTCTCATACTAAGATTCAACTGGGAATCTCTTAAACTGAGAACAACTGAGAGAGTGATCTACTTAGAGATGAATCAAACTGAAAGATCTAACTAAGAGATACAGAAGGCTTTCTGGCAGAGCCTTATATACAAGAAGCAGAGCCCACGCCTGTGGGCAATTAGCAGAAACACCGGCACCTGTTTCTCTTAAACAGACAGTATTTACATTAGACCGGCTCTAAAGTAACTTGACTATTCAAAAAAATCCAACCTATTATGCTGTAAAGAAAACACCATTAACCTGATGATCCTTCCTTCCTTCCTTGGCTGCATCAACACAAGTCTAGTGTCCAGATCAAGGGAAGTAGCCTTACTGCCTTATCTCTGCCTTGGTCAGAACACACCTGGTGTCCTGTGTCCAGTTCTGCTTAGAAGACCCCCAAGGAAGGAGAGTCCACCACTTTTCTTGTGTTTCAAGGATTGTGTTATTTTATGGATTTCATGGGTTTTTAAAAATTTATTAGATTTCCCCCCCTCAATGGTCTGGTGTCGAAATGAATCAAACTGAATTATCTGGGCTGGAGCCACATCCGTTCTGGGGCCAGACATCTAGAGAGGGGCTGAGCTTCCCCCCCCCACACACACACACCAAAGTGTCTCTTAAGAGGCAGGGGGAAATGTGCTTGCAAGTTGCAATGCAAGCGTGCTTGGTTTGTTTTATTTTTAACATGCCTAAAACTAATGCTTGGTTTTATTGCAAGGTGTAAACACGGGCAGGGGAATGGAGCGCTCACACCCGAAAAGTGGGCGTTGAGATCCGTGGAGGGCAGATTTGGTGATTTATGACAGATGTGAAACTCAAGAGATCATGGAAAAGTAATAAAGATCCAAAATGAAAAATAAGCAGCTGCAGCAGAAGGGACAAAGGCCAGCCCGGGGGAGGGGCCTGCCCAAAATTGACAACAGGGGGGGGAGCAGCAAGGAAGGGGCATGGGGGGGTAGGTAGGAGGCACACACGTGCAGCCTTATTCATTTGCATTTCTATACCAGGGGAAGCTAAAACCACCAAAAATAAAATCTTACACAGCTTATTTTTAAAGCAGAAAATAATTTTATTTCAGATTTGAGGAACACAATCATATTCATTAAGTTATCAGCTACAGCATTCAGACTGCGCTTGTAAACTGGATCAGTAGACAGTCTAGTGTAAAATTGGCTAGGCAAACAACTGCTCAGAGGCAATTCTCAATTCCATCTCACCATTGTCAGAGCAGAGAAGAGGAATGGAATGTTATTTATGATACTTGAAATTCAAGCACAACATTGTAGTGCTTGAGCAGAGGGATAGATATTTCCAAGGTAAAAACAACAAAAAGATTAGGCAAATATTTCTAGTACTAGAGAAAAAACACAGTAGGGCCTTGAAAATATGTGGTTGGATTCATAGTACACTAGAAGGAAGGAATCTTTGGATCAACGGAGCTTTACATTGGGAAGATCTCTTCATATCCAGGACCATATAACACCGGTCCTAAAGCAAAATTCAAAGTGTTGGTGCTGACCTTGAAAGCCCTAAACGGCCTCGGCCCAGTAGACCTGAAGAAGTGTCTCCACCCCCATCATTCAGCCCGGACACTGAGGTCCAGCACCGAGGGCCTTCTGGCTGTTCCCTCCCTGCGAGAAGTGAGGTTGCCAGGAACCAGGCAGAGGGCCTTCTCGGTGGTGGCACATGCCCTGTGGTACACCCTCCCACCAGATGTCAAGGAAATAAACAACTATCTGACATTTAGAAGACATCTGAAGGCAGCCCTGTATCAGGAAGTTTTCAATGGCTGTTTTACTATATTTTTATATAAGTGGTAAGCCATCCAGAATGGCTAGGGAAACCCAGCCAGATGGGTAGGGTATGGATGGATAGATATTATTATTATTATTATTATTATTATTATTATTATTATTATTATTATTCCAGTTCACAAACTGCAGTAGAAGAGCTTACCGGATAAGGCCTGAGGTTCTTTAGATGCATAATTGCATCCCTTCTTAACTATAGTCCAAAGAGAGGGTTCCGTTGAGCCAGGATTGCAGTCAACCAGAAGAGGCGGCAGCAGAGGACACAGGCCACCAACAAGGTCTTGGCAACACCCCGTGAGGCCGCTTGTGCACAAACCACGGCAGGACACTGATGACCACCCCCAGAACATGCTCATCACAGTGACTGGCACCGCAAGGCTGCCATCTGCCATAGCGGGGCTTTTGCTTGCTCCCGCCCTCCCTCCGAACCTTACACTGTTGAAAAAGCATTGGAACTAACCCTTCCTTGGGGCTACTTATTTATTTATTGCAATTCTAGCTCACCTTTTTCTCCAAGGAGCACGAGATGGCCCACATGACTCTCCTGCTTCCCACTGAATCCCCACCACAGCCCTGTGAGGCCAAGATCACACCCAATGAGCTTCCTAGCCAAGGTGAGAGGATTTGAACCCTAGTCTCTCCCAGGTCCTGGTCTGACACTCTAACCCAGGCATCCCCAAACTGCGGCCCTCCAGATGTTTTGGCCTACAACTCCCATGATCCCTAGCTAACAGGACCACTGGTCAGGGAAGATGGAAATTGTAGTCCAAAACATCTGGAGGGCCGAAGTTTGGGGATGCCTGCTCTAACCACTGGACCACCAGAGGCTCTCTTGGGAAGGGTGGGGGAAGGACGAATCAGCCAGGGAGCCTGGGAGATACTGCAGGCTCTGACACACAGCCTCCTCAACAGGCAGCTGGGCAGGCTGGCCAGCCCACTTTACTCAAGAGAAGCACCAACCATTCAGAGAGGAACAGAAATGAATGTTTGTGAGGGCAGCAGGAGAGAGGAAGGGCATTTCCAAAGGCATTTTGTGAGGAAAGGAAGGAAGCCGGATAGGATATTGCCACTACTGCTGCTGCCTGTGCCAGGCGTGGTGGTGGGTGGCCATATTTTGAAGACCAAAAGTGTGGACGCTATGACAACTCTCATTTTAAATACCCCTACTATATGTAGGCTATAGAAGCGGCGATATGTTGTGGGGGGGGGGCAGGAGAAGAGAAGAGGAAAGCAAGTCTTCAACCACCAGTTATGTCTATCTCTCATCCAGAAAGCACAGCCAGAGACATTTTGGCAAATGAAAAAAAATAAAAATCCACTTGGGCAGAAATTTTACCCCTGAAAAAGAGGACAGTGTCCGGGAAACGAGAACACATGGCAACCCTAGAAACCCCAGTTATCGCCATTGGACCCACGCTGACCTTGCAAAGCCTCTGAGGAAGGTGCTGGGAAGGGGATCACCCCACCTGCTTGGGGTTTCCCCCTTTTATCAGGACAGCAGAGCGGTGGCGTTTAAAGTGGCTAGTCATCTCAGCCCCACCCATCCCAGCCATGGGGATGAACGCAGGCGCCTCTGTGCGCTCACGCGGCTCCTCTTGTGCGGCTCCTGAATTGCATCGCTGAAGGTCAGGTGAACAGAAGATGCTGGAGGGATGGAAGCCACTTGCACCCACGCAGCAGCCTTGAAGGAAGCCACGTGCCTCCCTTGCGTAAACAAACCAGAGGCCCCAGGAATTTCCCCCTTTCACAGAATGTCACCGTTTCCCATAAATCTTCTGTTTCTCACGCAGAGAACCTGCAGGCCGGTTGTGGGAAGAGGAAGAAGAGGAAGGAGGATGGGGGAAAGAAGAAGGGAGGAGGAAGAGGAAGAGGAGGGGTGGAGGAAGCGCTTTCCAGCATGCAACGTGGAGCACTGCATCCCCACTGCAGAAGAGCTCCTGCTTTCAGGTCCTGCATTCCGGGGAGCCTCTTTCCCCAGGGCATCGATCTGGTTGGTCTCTGTGAGGACAGGATGCTGGACTAGGCAGCCCTCTTGGGCCTGATCCAGCTGCCGCTGCTGCGGCTGCAGGGCTCTGTCTGCTTATGCTAAGAGAAGTGCAGTGATTTGAGTGGCTGGGCTTAATTCTGCCTTTGGAGAATAGCAAGGAGAGCGGAGTCCTGGGCAGGTCTGGTGTTTAGCCCAGGGAAGGGAAGACTGAGAGGTGATGCAAGAGCCCTCTTCAGATCTCTTGAGGGCTGTCGCGTGGAAGAGCAGCCCTCCCCAAACCACAGGGACCAGAGCAGCCCAATTCACAGTGGATAAACTCAGTGCTTTTTCGGGGGAAATGTGGGGGGGGGACTCACCACCAAGTTTGTTTGTTTGCTTGCTTGCTTGTTTACATTCTTATTATTGTGGGCCCAGTCACAGAGCCTCCCCACCCCCACCCCGGGTATTGGCTAAATGTAAGATGTGATTAATAAATGAGAGTTGCCACATTTCAAACAGTGAAAATCAGGACAGCTGTGGAGTTTGTTTGGTGTTTTTTTGCAAAATCCTCCCCCTCCCAAAGAAGGTGTTGAGCTATTTTTAAGGAAAATTGCCAAAACCAACACGGGTTGCCAGGATTTCCCCGGACGTTTTAGCGATTTCCACCCAGACACTGCTTCCGAATGCATTGTTCAGGATACGTTCGGGAAATTCCAGACATATGGCAACACTAAATAAACTCCAGCAGACAATGATCTGGATTAGAGATGGCCACAACGTTATTGATTTCAGATACAGGTGGATTTGGGGCCCAGGCAATGGGTGTATATTAGTTCCAGCCACCCCCACCCCCTGCCCTGCACAAAATAAATAAATAAAGTCTAATTTTAAATTGTGAAGGAACTCAGTTCCCCCAAGTTTGTGCTTTAAAAAAAAACCCTGGAGGAGCGCAGCCCTCCCCCGCCCCAAATGCTCAGAGTGGACCTTGATCCGGAGCTTCAGGAAACAGCCCAGATGGTTGGCACCCTAACAGCGATTCTCCTCCTCAGGCTTCCCTCTAGCCTCCCGTCTGCAATGGAGATATTGCAGCATCTCAGCTACTAGGCATAGTTATCACGCAGATAACAGACTGGTAGCTGTAAGGCAGGTGGCAGGAGCAGAGCCAGCGATAAGAGCGAGAGATGGGCTACCTGTTGCTCGGTTCAGGGCGAAGGCCAGAGACACAGCATCCGGGCAACATTTTCCACAAAAGCTTGCTATTCTGTGAGCTCTTAATTGTACAAAAGCTAGTAGCTTTGTGTTATGTACTGAGCTGAATCCTAGAACAATAGGATTCAGAATCAGCGGGAGCTACCCAATCCAACTCCAGGTGGAAGTGAATCCGCAACCTGATTGGCCTGCTGGAGCAGCCAATCAGGCGGCTGGCAGAAGTGAATCTGCTACCTGATTGGCCTGTAGGAGCAGCCAATCAGGCTGCAGGCAGAAGTCAATCCACAATATAATTGGCCCACAGGTGTAGCCCTGAAGTAGCCAATCACGCAAGGCCCATTGTGTAAATAATGTATATAAGCAGATGGTTTTGGGAAAAGAGCCATTCGTCTTCTCTTCTCCTCCTTGATGACTATGAGCTGAATAAAGAGCATGAAATTCACTCTCGACTCCGAGTATATTTCACTGGCGACGAGGATGGGATCCTGCTGAGCTGACCGCCACCACGCACTGCACCGCAGCACCGCCACCTGCTGCACCGCTGCCTCGCACCGTGCATCCAGGCTTCAGCTCCAGGACCCAAGGAACCCAGAATGGCAACCGACAGCAGCTTCTCGCCATTCAAACCAGCATCAGGAGACTGGGAAGGGTACGCCGCCCGTTTCAACTTCCTCCTGCAAGCGAAAGAAGTCACCAACGATGCCATGAAGAGGGCGACATTCTTCAGCGTCTGTGGAGAGGAGACGTTTGAAATCGCCCGGGCTCTCCTTGCACCTAGAGATGTCGCTACCGTCTCTTACAAAACAATAATGGAACGGCTGAAGGAGCACTTCTCACCACAGCCCTCGGTGGTAGCTTGCCGAAATGCCTTCTACGCAAAGCGGCAAGCCCCGGGGGAAACCATAACTGGGTTTGCGACCTCCCTCCGCCAAGCCGCCCGGTTATGCAACTTCTCAGAGCTGGAGAACATGCTTCGTGACCGCCTCGTCGGTGGCCTGAGGGACGAGATGTTGCAACGACGCCTCTACGCCAAAAAAGACCTCACGTTCCAGATTGCTCTGGAGGAAGCCCTGGCAACCGAAGCCGCCGAGAGGTCAACGCAAGAGGCACGACCGGCCCCGCCATCCCAACCGAGGGTCTACCACGAAGACCTCACCGACGAATCCGAATTTGACAGGGAGGAAGTACACCGAGTACAGCGGCGCACTCAAGCAGCACACACACCACAGCAGCCTCGACGAGAAGGAGGGAACTGTGCAAGCTGCGGGGAGAACCACGAGAGGAGGACCTGTCGTTTCCGCAACGCAGAGTGCAGGCAGTGCAGAAAATTGGGACACATCGCCCGGGTGTGTCGGGCTCGACTCACCCGTCGACAAGCATCAGATGACCGACCCAGGAGCCCCAGGTCACACGGCACCATGCACCAAGGCAACTCGACGGAGATCACGGACTACCAGGTATTCCAGTTGCCCCATCCCAGCACAGAGAAAATTTATATAGAGGTACAGATAGAGGGAGCCCCATGCCGCATGGAGCTGGACACGGGTTCAACTCTATCCATAATCTCGGCCCGAACATTAAGGGAACTGTGCCCTAATGGGGGTCCCAAACTAAGGCCGGCCCCATTCACCCTCCGGGACTTCCAGAAACGTAAGGTCCCTACAATGGGGGTGGGGACCTTCAGGGTGCAATATCGAGGACGAAAGCAACAATTGGACTTGCTGGTAGTTAAGGGCCCCTACGTTAGCTTACTGGGACTGGCATGGTTTGGACCTCTGGGGCTAGCCGTTACCGGGGTGAACCGCACTAGCTTACAAGTGGACGTGGACGCCATATGCAAAGAGTTTCCAGGGGTTTTCGATGGGGCATTGGGACGATATACAGGACCCCCCATTGCCCTACAGCTAGACCCCGCTGTACGACCTATCAGGCACAAGGCCCGCCGGGTCCCGTTCGCCCTGAAACCCCGCATAGACGAGGAATTGGACCGGCTCGTGGAGCAAGGAGTGCTGGAGCCGGTGCCCAACGCCCCCTGGGAAACTCCAATTGTCACACCCGTCAAGCCTAACGGTTCGGTCCGCATCTGTGCAGACTACAAATGCACCATAAACAAGGCTCTCACGGCCCATGCATACCCAGTGCCAGTGGTCAGCCATGTCCTCGCCACCCTGGCTGGGTCAAAAATCTTTGGCAAACTGGACTTGGCCCAAGCGTATCAACAGTTGCCTGTGGACGAAGCCACAGCAGAGGCTCAGACGATTGTGACACACAGAGGGGCATTCAGAGTAAAGCGGCTGCAATTTGGCGTTAGCGTGGCACCAGGCATATTCCAGAATCTAATGGACTCTCTCCTTAAAGGGATTCCTGGCGTCACCCCCTTCTTTGATGATGTACTGATCGCCGGGCCCACACCAGAGGAATTTGAGGACCGCCTCCGCTCCGTCCTGCACCGTTTCCAGACGGCGGGCCTCAAGGTGAAGCGGGAAAAGTGTTTACTGGGAGTGCCGCAGGTGGACTTTCTGGGATTTAAGGTGGACGCAGAAGGGGTCCATCCAACCGGTGACAAGGTACGGGCCATTTGTGAGGCCCCAGCGCCCAAGAGCAAGCCCGAACTTCAGTCATTCTTGGGACTATTGAACTTTTACCATGCCTTCCTTCCCCATAAGGCGGCGGTAGCGGAGCCCCTACACAGACTCCTAGATAAAAGGGCCCCTTGGGTGTGGGGCCAGCGACAAAGGGCCGCATTCCAGGCAGTCAAGGACTTGCTCGTCTCGAACTCGGTCTTGGCACACTTCGACGAGAGGCTGCCAGTGGTGCTGGCATGCGACGCCTCTCCCTATGGCATCGGCGCTGTCCTGGGACACCAACTCCCGGATGGAAGAGAGGTGCCGGTGGCATACTTCTCCCAGACGCTTGCTGCAGCCGAACGAAACTACTCACAGATTGACAAGGAGGGTCTGGCAATCGTGAAGGGCGTAAAAAAATTCCATGATTTCTTGTACGGGCGGCCCTTTACCATAGTGACTGACCACAAGCCGTTGCTTGGCCTGTTTGCCCCCGAGAAGCAGACCCCCCACGTGTTGTCTCCACGTGTCCTCAGGTGGTCAATTTTCCTTGCCGGCTACCAGTATGCACTAATCCACCGCCCTGGGAAGGCGATGGGCCACGCAGACGCCCTCAGCAGGCTACCACTACCAGAAACAGGCCCCGACCCAGCGCCTGCGCAAGAGGTTATGACCCTGGAGCTGCTTCCCGACCGACCCATTCAGGCACAAGAAGTTGCGCACCATTCCACAAAAGATAGGGTCATCTCCCGGGTCCTGGACTGGGTGTGGCGAGGATGGCCCAGCAGCAGCCCCGGGCCAGAATTCGCTGGCTACACAAACCGCAAACATGAACTGTCGGCCCACAAGGGGTGCCTGTTATGGGGAAGCAGGGTTGTTGTTCCCCAGCCCCTCCGCAAAAGGGTCCTCACAGCCCTACACGAGACACACCCAGGGGTAGTGAGGATGAAGGCCCTTGCCAGGAGTTATGTGTGGTGGCCGGGGATTGACAGAGAGATAGAGGCCTGGGTCCAACACTGCCGGACCTGCCAAGAATCCCGCCCGGATCCCCCAAGGGCCCCAGTCCAGCCCTGGGAGTCCGCCCGACATCCATGGTCACGCTTGCACGTGGACTTCGCTGGCCCCTTCCAGGGAAAAACATTCTTCATAGTGGTGGATTCCTACACCAAATGGCTGGAGGTCGCACTGGTACCGTCCACTTCTACGGCGGCAGCCATCCGGGTACTACGTAAGCTGTTTGCAACCCACGGGCTCCCTGACACCCTCGTCTCGGACAATGGAACCGCATTCACGTCAGAGGAGTTCCAGACCTTCACAGTGCAGAACGCCATCCGCCACATCCGCTCAGCACCATTCCACGCTGCCACCAATGGCCAAGCGGAGCGCATGGTGCGGACCACCAAGGACAGCCTCCGCCGCATGACACAAGGGGACTGGGAATACCGCCTTGCCGCATTTCTTCTAGCACAGTACAGCACCCCAAGCACAACGACGGGCCGGAGCCCCGCTGAACTACTAATGGGCCGGCGCCTTGCAACTAGACTGGACCGACTTCACCCCGACAGAGCTCAGGATGAGGTAGTGGTGGGGAAAGGCAGGAACCCCCGGACATTTGTGGCCCAGGACCCAGTGTATGCAAAGAATTTTGGGGCAGGCCCAGCATGGGTACCCGCCACAGTCACCAAGGTGACCGGTCCCGTGTCGTACGAGGTACTAACGGAAGGGGGGCAATGTTGGCGCCGCCACTGCGACCAGCTACGGCGACGATTCCCAGGAGGAACCCGGGAGGAGAGCGGGACAGAGGGGTCCCAAGGGGACAGCAGGGCAGTGAGGCCTGTAGAGCGAGAGGGGTGGGCAGGGGAAGCAGAAGCAGTAGGCACAGAGGGGCGCCCCGAGGCTGGAAGGACACCGGAACCAGAGCTACAACCTAGTGGTTCAGTGGCGCCAGACCAGACAGCCCCGGCACAGCCAGCAGCCTCGGAACACGAGCCAGAACCAGAACCCCTGACCAAGGAACACCCCAGGCCACAACGCACACGGAGGCGGCCAGCAGACCTTGGGGACTACGAATGCAACTTCCCGGGCAGGACTGGAACTTAGAGGGGAGGGGTGTTATGTACTGAGCTGAATCCTAGAACAATAGGATTCAGAATCAGCGGGAGCTACCCAATCCAACTCCAGGTGGAAGTGAATCCGCAACCTGATTGGCCTGCTGGAGCAGCCAATCAGGCGGCTGGCAGAAGTGAATCTGCTACCTGATTGGCCTGTAGGAGCAGCCAATCAGGCTGCAGGCAGAAGTCAATCCACAATATAATTGGCCCACAGGTGTAGCCCTGAAGTAGCCAATCACGCAAGGCCCATTGTGTAAATAATGTATATAAGCAGATGGTTTTGGGAAAAGAGCCATTCGTCTTCTCTTCTCCTCCTTGATGACTATGAGCTGAATAAAGAGCATGAAATTCACTCTCGAGTCCGAGTATATTTCACTTTGGAAACCAGCCATCATTGAAAGCAGGTTTGGAGGCATGTCCTCTGAGGACTTTGCCTGATCTCCTGGCATGTCTTTGGCATGGCACTGTGACGGTGTGTGTGTGTGTGTCCCCAGTCAGAGGATTACTTTTGAGGAGGCGAGTGCAGTGACTGGTGAATCCACCACAGGGGTCAGGGGCTGGTCTGAATTGGAAGATTGGGCAGTGCAATTGCAGGAAGATCAGATCCTAAAAGAAGAGGAGGGGGATTATTCAGACACACACTCTTTGCTTCTAGCATCACCAGAAGCAGGGAGACAGGCAGAAGCTGCACAGTTGAGAGAGGAGCTGCCCAGCTATGAGATAGTAGCTAAGCAACCAGAAGGGAGGGAGCAGGTGGGCGATACATCATTCGAGAGTGGAGGGCAACCCCCTCCCTCCTCCTGAACTCAGAGGACCGAGCGTGTCAGAGAACAAAGGAGATGCGGGGGGAGGAACTTCCATTTGGCTCCTTGCTGCGGAAATTGCAAGGAAGAGTCAGGGTAGGCAACTAATATCCTTAAGGAGAGTTGCCTGTTTGTGCTTGTAAGAGAATGCTGTAATAAAAGGACTATAAATCTACCAAATGCTCATTAATTCTTATCAGGAAGCCACCAGAAGGGAGAGGGGAATTCCTGTACTTGACAACAGGGGTAGCCAGCTGGTTCCTCACCTCGGCTGGGAAGACATAGCGCTTCGTAACCAACCTATGTGTGGTCTTGTGTCTGGCTGAAGATGTCCACCCTTCAGTCAATGTATCACAAAAGGAATCTGGAAGGTGAACGTAACCACCCAGTGCTGGCCGTCAGGAAAGCACCTTTTGTTCCCTTGGGTGCGGTTGTCTCAGTGGTGTAGCGTTTGGGGGGGGCATAGGGGCAGTTGCCTGGGGTACAAAATTCTTAGGGGTACAAAATTTCGACACCTGGTGCAGCCACAATACAACTGCATGCTTCTGTCGCTGGGCTCCATTGAAAATGGCTTCCATATTCAAACCAGGAAGTGACCTCTCCAGACAATGGAACAATTTCTCTTTCATTTTCTCTGCAGCTATGATCTCTCGGGTGACGTGTATGGCGTTAGGCAGCTGAATGCGCCTGTGAACTCCATCTGTTTCCCTCCCTTCTACCCAGCCCCTCCGCATGGCCCTGGGTGCTGGCAACTCATGCTACGCCACTGGTTCGTCTCCACAGGTTCTGTGCGCTTTCATCTGGCCTTCCGGCAATTCTAGACATCGTCTAGCTTTGGCCACCATGACAGTGAAGAGTTTTGACTGATAAAGCATCCCTTTGGGCAGGGTGGATGGGGGTCTTCAGATTCTTCCACCGAAAGCTCCCCTTCCTCCTTTCCCTCTAAGGGGAAACAAAGGCTGCTGCCACCCACTGCCTCTTTGATCTGCTGTCCCTCCTGGCTATATAGATGACGGCATGGGAGATGGTGGTGGTGGTGGTGATGGAGACCTTTGGTGTCTTCTTCTTCGCCCCCTAAGCCTGTGCCCATGTTTCCTCTTTACAGTGGATGCTCGGGTTGCAAATGTGATCCGCGCGGGAGGTTGCGATTCGGCGCCTCTGCGCATGAGCAAAGTGCGTTTTAGTGCTTCTGTGCATGTGCACATGCCAAAACCCGGAAGTAACCTGTTCCGGTACTTCCAGGTTCGGCGCGGAGCGCAACCCGAAAAGACACAACCTGAAGCGGGTGTAACCCAAGGTATGACTGCATTTCCCTTCCTGTGAGTGGAGCAATAGGAGGGGTGGATTGCTGGATTATCACCTTGTCAGTGGTGAGTGGGCTTGCATGTTCCTATGACCCTTGTGAGTGAAGCCATCAGGAATCTCGTACTCCCAGGAGGGTCACTCAAGGCGATAAGGTCAAAGGAAAGGAGCTAGACAAAGAATGATCCAAGAAGTCCTCAATGGCAGAACAGGCGGATGATAACAAGTGGTTTGTTACAACGGCTGTGAAGGCGGATGAAGGTTGCAGCAGATAGGAATCTACTGGTTTGTCATGACTACTTCATGCCATTGGAACAGAGCCCTACTGCGAAGATTGTGCGTTGGTCAGCGTCCTGACACTCGAACTTGTGGACATTCCCTGGGGCTGAATGCTGGAACACCCAGGACAGAGAAAAGCAAGTCCTTCACACAGTTAAACTGTGGAACTCACTGCTGCAGGAGGCGGCCACCAACTTGGATGGCTTTCAAAGAGGCTTAGACAAACTCATGGAGGAGGAGAGGGCCATTGACGGCTTCCATCCAGGATGGCTCTGCTCTGCCTCCATGGTTGGAGGCAGCCATGCTTTTGAATCTCTGTTGCTGGAAACCACAGGAGGGGAGACTTCCTCTTGTGTTCGAATCCTGCTTTCAGTCTTCCCATAATGAGAATCTGGTTGGCCACTGTGAGAAAAGGATGCTGGGCTAGAAGGGCCATTGGCCTGATCCAGAAGGCTCTTCTGATGTTTGGTTGTTGTTGTATTTTTTTAAAAAAAAAACACGTTTGGTTAATTCTGCATATTTTTTTAAACACTAATTAAACTTAAAGATGCCATTAGAGGCTGCGGCAGAAAAATTGCCTTTTATTTTTTTATACCCTAATTGCACCTGTAATGAGGCAAGTTTTAAAACAGTGTACCTTGGTGCTTACATTCCCCCCCCCCCGCTGCATGCATAATTTCTTTTTTCCCCTTTTCTTTTTTTGACAAAGTATTAATAATAAATTTTTAAAAATGTGCACCCCACCCCTGAGACCATTCCACTGTAACTATCCAACCTCCCAAAATTTCAACACCTCTTGCGATGGCTTGACCCCTTTCCGTTTTAACAGTACAAATTCTACGAATACTTTCCACATCTCCGCAAAATCACTTCTCCTGCATATACCCCGTTTTACCTTAGTAGCACATGTTAATTTATCATTAATAGCTATTATCCCACACGTCTTTGTACCATTCTTCCATTTTATATTCTGCTTGCCCCTTCCTAGCTATAATAACTCGTGCAGCAGCTGGCAATAAATTTGTGAGCAAGTCCTTCCTAGCCTGCAAACCTTCCACCCCATCCGATGTTCTTATGTTCAACCATAAACAAATGCATATGAACTGACCCACTTTTTGAAATGAACATCAAAGGTCTGCCCTGCTGGTATCTCCCATGGCCTTCTGCAAATACACATTTTATGGCACTTGCTTCCACCACATGATACTGATTAAGAAGATGAGCCTCAGGGTTGCCCAGGAAGTGGCCCAGGGTGGGCCTGGACATTCTGTACCCTCTCTGGGGGTCACCAACATGGTGCCCATGGGCATAATGATGTCCCCTTCTCCATGGTGCCCAGAAAAGGGGAGGTTGTTGTCTCCATGGGCACTACGTTGGAGACCCCCCCCCCCAGAGAGGATGAGTTCATTTTATCCATATGACAACAGAGCAAATCGCAGAACATCTTTTCAGGGATGAAGGGAACCTCTGGTTTGATGGTGGTTTTGAGATGCTCTCTTGTCAGAAGGAGGAGCCAGTCCCCAGAAAGAGCCATAGCTGGGAGGGGGGGGGGGAGAGTGTCTTGCTGACAATGGCGTGCGGTGAAATTTTTCATAGGGGAACAGTTAGGGCCAGAGGTGCCAACTTGCGAGGGGAATGGGGGGCACGATGTCATGTGTGTGACGTCCTGACCTCCCTAAGCCAGTCAGAAGCTTCCTGGGCTTTGCGAAGGAGGTACCAGGGCTCTGACAGGTGGGCTTGGGGAAGATGGCAGCATGGATCCTAGACCCACCAAATCCTCATACCTTCCTCCCTAAGCCGGGCAGAAGCTTCAAGGGGAGCTTCTAGAGGGGAATAGCCTGGTCCTCTTAGTCCAAGGACTGCACATCACTGCTAGCTGGTTTTTTGTCCTGGTCGAAGCCTCCAGAGGGGCGCCATTGAAACTCCCAGCCTGTGTTTGTGTGTGACGCACGCAAATGTGCATGGGGTGTGTGTGTGCCAGACTGGGTCTTTGACTTGGGTGACATAAAGACTAGTTTTGCCCCTGCCTCAGAAGAACCAGGTTCTCCTTTCATGGTCGTACTAGAAAGTCTTAGATCTGTGGGTCTGATGGTTCAGTTAATGGAGATGTTGCATTCCGTTACGTGATCGCCATGGCAGGTAATTCCAGGCACTGAGCTCACCCTTCTGAGAAGAAGCTGCTTCTCAAGGAAATGCTCTGCCCGTGCCTCTCTGCCCCCAAACACAAAGGCCCCCTCTTTACCCACAGGGACACCCCCCCCTCAACATCCTTGCAAGGTTTATGCCTCGCCTTTATCAGCAGCAGGCCAGCTGTGCAACCTGATTCTCTGGGAATGCTAAGATATCTGCAAGCAGGGAGGCGGGGAAATAATCTCTCAAGAAGTCGTGCAAGACCCAGGAGGATTGGGGTGGGGGTGGGGCAGCCCGTGCAGGTGGCACAGGAAGAGCTGTGGAAAGGGAAGAGAGCCCCCCCCCTTAAATCAAGTGCATGAATAGTCAGCACACAGGAGGAGGAAGAGAAAGAAGCTGGGAGGAAGAGGAGGGGGAGGGAGAGGAGGGCTGGGTAGGCTTTTAGGGCCTGATCCAGCTGCAGGGCTCCTCTTATTTTTTTTGGAAGATACCAGCAGGGGGGATTTAACAGCAGGGGGGGGGAGGCAGAGGGAACCTCAGCCAGGTGGAGCAACTCACGTCTCACATGCAGACAGAGGCATACCTAGGCTCCCTTGTGCCCTTGGCAAGGAGAGAACGTGGACAGGTGGGCTGGCTCCTGGCCACTCTGGCCCAGTGGAGTGGAGAGGTGCAATGTTTGTGCCCCTCTGGTGCACCTGGCTGGCAGGGGACAACCTGGCCAATCCCTAGGGATGCAGGGTGTCAAACTCTCCACTGTATCCTGACCCCCCTGGAAGCTTCCAAATGCTCCACTTACAATGCATTGCAGAAACCCAACAGGATCCTTGCCAAACTCAGGCCTTTACTTTAAAATGATATTTTAAAATTGACAGAGGAGGAGTAAACACGCTTGCTCCGTCTTCCGTGTAGCAGCCCATGAGATGGCTCTCCTATCTCCTCTCAGACTCCTCTTTTCCAGGCTAAACGTACCCAGCCCCTTCAACTGTTCCTCATCAGGCTTGGTTTCCAGACCCTTGATCATCTTGGTTGCCCTCCTCTGCAGACATTCCAGCTTGTCAGTAACCTTCTTAGAATGTGAGCCCAGAACTCGACAAAGGACTCCAGGGGTGGTTTGACCAAGGCATGAATGTTGCGGGGAGTGGGGGTGGGAATCAGACAGCACAGGGAGGGGGTTGTAGGTGAACCTCCTGCTCCCACCCCCCTCCAGGCAGGCCATCTTCCCCTCCCCTCTGCCCCTTCCCGGACTCTGAGCCCCTTCCCTGAGCCCCACAAGGATGGCAGTAGCCTAGAGGGAAAGGCCTGGCCTCCCCCACCCTCCCTCTCTCCCCAGCCCTCCCTTGCAACACAGCTGCCAATGGCAGGGCTGTCCTCGCAGGAACCATCAGAATGCCATGGAGACGGCAACCAGGTAGCTGGATATGCTGAGCTGGATTCCATCCAGCCCAGCCCTGCCCAGTCCTGTCAGACTCCTGACAGAAAATTAGTGTTTAACCAGAATTTAGGAGGCTAAGCACAAGCGCCACAGCTCTGCCCAGGTTTGACAGCAGCTCCAGCTCAGGGGAAGCGGCCAGCCAAGAAGTGATTAGCGTTTACCATGCACAGATTCCCAGAACATCAAAGGGCTGTTGGGGGTGCAGGCAGGTGTCACGAAGCCCCCACAAAGCCACAGAAGCATGTGGACAAGGCTGGGAGCCCATGAAGCCCATGAAGGCCAGAATCCCTCCGATGCTTGGCTCAAGTAGGTTGGAGTGTGTGTGTGGAAGGACAGATCCTGAAGCTGAGGCTCCAATACTTTGGCCACCTCATGAGAAGAGAAGACTCCCTGGAAAAGACCCTGATGTTGGGAAAGATTGAGGGCACAAGGAGAAGGGGATGATGGAGGATGAGATGGTTGGACAGTGTTCTTGAAGCCACCAACATGAGTCTGACCAAACTGCGGGAGGCAGTGGAAGACAGGAGTGCCTGGCATGCTCTGGTCCATGGCGTCACGAAGAGTCGGACACGACTAAACGACTAAGCAACAGCAACAACGTAAGTGTCAACTAAAGAGATTGGCTAAATGACTAAATGACTAAACAACAACAACAACAACAATGCTAAGAATATTAAGAATAATCTTTATGCAACCTTTTATTGATCTTTCTGCTGACATCGACTCTTTTGAAGCAGACGGTGAGAGAAATTTCAAATTGCTGACATCGACCGCAGGCTTCTGCTATTGATCCAAGAACTATACACAGCAATACACAAATGAGGGTCAGAGTAGGTCTGAATAATGTTATGGCTGATGCTTTTAAAATGTTATGAGGGGTGAAGCAAGGTTGCGTCCGTTCTGGCTCCCTCTGTTTTCAACATTATATTAATGGTTTGATGCCATATTTAGCCAATGCAAACTTCCGCTCTCCAGTCACTAGGAACAGAAAGAACCTCACTCTAGATCAGGCAAGTCCAGCAGGTAGATTGTGATCTACCAGGACATAATTGGACGTATGCGGTAGATCACTGGTAGATCATTAGCTCCCCCAAAGAAGCTGAACAACTGTGGCTCCCCTAAAAAAAAAGCTCAACATTTTACCTCCTCCCTGAAAAAGCTCAACAACTTTGACCCGAACCCTCCAAAAATGGGCCTTCCAGTGTGGTGTAGTGGTTAAGAGCGGTAGACTTGTAATCTGGGGAACCGGGTTCGTGTCTCCGCTCCTCCACATGCAGCTGCTGGGCGACCTTGGGCTAGTCGCACTTCTCTGAAGTCTCTCAGCCCCACCCACCTCACAGGGTGTCTGTTGTGGAGGAGGAGGGGAAAGGAGATTGTTAGCCGCTTTGAGACTCCTTTGGGTAGTGATAAAGCAGGATATCAAATCCAAACTCTTCTTCTTCTTCTTCCTAAGAAAAGCTCAACAACTTTGACTTGGACTCCAAAAAAGGGGGTAGATCACTGCCAGTTTTTAACTCTGTGAGTAGATTGCAGTCTCTTGGGAGGTGGCCACCCCTGCTCTAGATGTAAGCAGATAAATCAAGTTTCAGTGTTTCTGTGTCTTTCCTGATTGGGTGTCAGGGATTTCCTGGAGATGTCCAGCGTGTACTGTAAACAGGAACGCCTAACTATAAATTACTTCACAACCAAGATTGTGATTTTTGGCAAACACAGTCCTAGGTATCAATGATGCTTAGATTAGCAAGCTGTAGAAGAGAGTTGCTCCTTTAGATACATTTAGTGAAACCTTCCCTAGGAAGCATCCTAGGGAGGCAGTAGAAGTCAAAGCACAGAGGACCACAGGGGCCTCAAGGAAGTTCTGTCACAATAAGGGAGGGCAGCTGATTGAACCTGCCCTAAATATATTTGGTAGCAAAGTCCTTACTCAAATGCACTATGGTGTTGAAATCTGGGGCTCTGATACAAACTCCATCAGCATTTTGGAAACTGTGCAAATAATCTTTTTCAGAAGCTATACTCTCCGCCATCAAGAATATCAGCAGCTCTTCTTCATACAGAATCAGAGTGGCAAACAGTTAAGAGGAGAGCAGACTGTGTTCGGTTAAAGTATATTTTCAAAAATTCTACTATGCTTACTGAGCATTTTCCTGCTCTTTGGCTATATAGAATTGGGTGATAACCAACTCTGGAAATCAAGACGTTTTAGAGACTCTTGTTTTTTTCTAGAATTTAACTCTGCTTTGACCTTGAGAGACCAGTGAGAGATTTTACTTTCTTGGGCTCCATGATCACTGCAGATGGTGATGGCAGCCACGAAATTAAAAGACGCCTGCTTCTTGGGAGAAAAGCAATGACAAACCTAGTCAGCATCTTAAAAAGCAGAGAAATCACCTTGCCGACAAAGGTCCGTATAGTTAAAGCTATGTTTTTCCCAGTAGTGATGTATGGAAGTGAGAGCTGGACCATAAAGAAGGCTGATCACCAAAGAATGGATGCTTTTGAATTCTGGTGCTGGAGGAGACTCTTGAGAGTCCCGTGGACTGCAAGAAGATCAAACCTATCCATTCTGAAGGAAATCAGCCCTGAGTGCTCACTGGAAGGAAGCTGAGGCTCCAATACTTTGGCCACCTCATGAGAAGAGAAGACTCCCTGGAAAAGACCCTGATGTTGGGAAAGATTGAGGGCAAGGAGAAGGGGACGACAGAGGACGAGATGGTTGGACAGTGTTCTCGAAGCTACGAACATGAGTCTGACCAAACTGCGGGAGGCAGTGGAAGACAGGAGTGCCTGGCATGCTCTGGTCCATGGGGTCATCAAGAGTCAGACATGACTAAACAACAGCAACAACGTAAGTGTCAACTAAAGAGATTGGCTCTTCTGGATAGAATCTAAAAGGTACCTGCACCAAATCTCCTCCTTGGTAACCACTCTTGAGGACAGAGCATTTTAGAGCTATTTATCTGACAAACTCTCACCAGTATCCTTAAGAAATGCCTTAATTGAGCTGTGTTTCAAGTACCGTCTTGGATGGCCACTACAAGATCCAGCACACAGACATAGTATTTGTGGTCAACCTCAGGTGGAAGACATCGCTCATGATCTGTCAGCCTGCCCCTTATATAGAGATCCAAGAGATGAGTGTCTGAAATCTTTGTTCGCCCAAGCAAGCAGGCACACCCCAGCAGAGATGATCCCGTTTCTTTTGAGTCAGAATAATAGCTTCTTTACACATAGTGCTTTGGCTGCAGGGGAAAAAAATCAGGAAAAAGGGAGTTAGATAAAATCACTATAAATTGTTGCGGTGATTAGTGGGTTTGATCTGAAATCAAGCTGGACAGCATTTTTGCGTCTCTGGTGATTTCTCTCTCTTTCATCATGGATGTTGGTAAACTGGATTTTAGAAAGGAAAAATAATATTGGAATTGGAGCTGTCAGAGATGCACAAGGGAAACTGCTCAGGAATTTGGCAGTCTTTGGTATATTATGTATTTTTATATTATGGGTGTATGCTCCAGATTATTTTATTAACACTATTGCTTAATACAAGTTGGTCATGGCCTTTGGCTAGAACAATAAAATTATGAACTGATACTCTCAGGAGAGCGGAGCGCCCTGAGGGGAAGGGAGCGTCGCTTCCCGATCTCTCACTTTATTTAAAACCATTTACAAACGTTTCCTTTCGGCAACTCCAGCAGCCAAACCAAATGCGCAACTTTCGTTTTCTTTGGTCCACATCAGCGACGCCGA
Organism: Zootoca vivipara; assembly: GCF_965207765.1. NCBI lineage: Eukaryota > Metazoa > Chordata > Lepidosauria > Squamata > Lacertidae > Zootoca > Zootoca vivipara. The sequence continues at coordinate 82,968,335 of NC_142589.1, read as the reverse complement.
GGGGGGTGGGGAGTGATCATGTCGTCTGGACAGACACACGGCCCAGCCCAGTCTTGCGGTTGACAAAAATGCAGCGCGAAGAATGAAAACCAGAATCCCATCAGGCACTCTCTCCCCAAAAAGGGGGTTCCCTTAGTAGACGGGCAGAGGACCAGTCTCCTCCACGGGGCAGGGGGGCTTGGCGATGGGAGCGCCCTGGAGGCGCGGTCTGTCCGCAGCCGGCTGGAAAGCTGGGCTGAAGGGCGGGGGACGTTGGGCGCAAAAGGCATAGCTGCCAAGTTTTCGCTTTTCTCGCGAGGAAGCCTATTCAGCATAAGGGAAAATCCCTGTAAAAAAAGGGATAACTTGGCAGCTATGCGCAAAAGGCAGCGACCATCTCCCGAAAATCAGATTGGCCCTCCGCGTCCTCTGGGGGCAAAGAGCGCCCCAAGTGCCCCGGAAAGCCGAAGCAGCCCTCAGCGCCCCACCCCAGCCCACCGCTGCTAGGAGGCCTGGCGGCATCACGGAGGGAAGCGCGCCCGGGGGCCGCGTCTTGCGCCAAAGGGCATCCCCCGCTCCGCTCTCGGGAGCCAAAAAGCAGACGAGGCAACGCCAGAGAAGGGGGCGTGGGGTCGAGGGGCGCTCCCGGAGCTGGCCGGTTCCTGACGGCGGAGAGGCTCCCCCCAGCGGGCATGTGCGAGCCGGCCGAGCCGGGGCTACGGCGCCTGCTCGGCTTTGGCGATGGGGTGGGGGGAGAGGAGGAGCCACCGCCGCCTCCGCGACGCCGGCAGCCGAGCCGCGCTCCTACCCAGGCAAGCAGGACGAGGACGCCGGAGCGGGCAAGGCGCGGCCGGGCCACGGGGCAAGGGACGCGCCCGGATGGAGGAGCCGCCCTCCGGCCCCGCCGACTGAGCGACGCCCGCCGCGGCCCCGGCAGGCAGACAGGAGGAGCCGCCGACGGGCGCATGGCCAACCGAGCCGGAGCCGCCGCCGCGGAGCCCCCAGGAGCAGCAGCCGGGGAGGGGCGGCAGCAGCAGCAGCAGGGAAGGCGCCGCTCCCGAGGGAGGTCGTGGGGCCAGGTAAGAGGGCGCGGCTACATGGGGGGGGGGCCGCTGGGCACTCGCGGCTGCTGGGGAGGGGTCCCTTCCTCCCCGGCTCGAAATTGCCTCGAAATTGGCCGGCGCTTGCAGCCTCCTCCTCTGCCCCGAGGCGGGGCAGGCGGCCATGAGCGGAGGGATTCCACCCCCCCCCCTCCCACGGGAGAAGCGCCCACGCATCCTCGCCCTGTCCGGGGGCGCTGGGTTGTGTGTCCCCCACGCCCCGGACGAGCGATCCTCCGCTGCAGCGCAGGCGTGGGGAGAACGCCGTTTCAGCATCCCAGAGGCAGCAGGCTGCGCCCCCAGGGAAGTTTGCCGCTGGCTCCGGGCCCCGCAATAGCCCCTTTGGACGGCAATGCGCGCTGTCGTGCGTTTGTGTGTTGGGGGTGGGGGGCGCTCCGTGTTTTCAGTTCCGCCTCCCGTTCTCAAGGCTTGGCTTAAGCGGCCCGCCCCTCCCGGAGCCAAGACCCCGCGACCTGCTCGCTGCAGCCACAACAACCTTGATTTGCGGGCGGGCAGGCGGGACGGCTCCTCTTCTACTAAGGCGGCGCCCCCTTCCTCGTCCGGCCCGGCTGGGCTCGAGGGTCCTGCCCTCTGTCATGGCTCAGCATCCGCACGGCGGCGCCAAGGACGGGCCCAATCTGCCGCTCCGCAGCCGCCTGGAAAGGCGAGGCGAGCTCCGAGGGGGCGCCCCCGGCTTCGCTCGCCCCCCACAGTTGACTGGGGCGGGTGTGCTGGAGGCGGCGGCCTAGACCCCTGGGGTCGTCGAAGGTGGCGGTCCTGCTTCCGAGTCAGCCGTCCGATTTTGGTGGGCAGAGAAAGCGGAGCTGCCGGAGCTGGAGTTTCCAGGCCGAGGCCTCCTCTGGAGCAGACGAGGGCGGCGCCCGCGGGAAGGTTGGGGACTCGCCCGCCCCGTCGGGGGTCGCTCTCCGCCGCCGCATCCCTGTCCCCGCAGGAGGGAGGGGGTTCCAGGCGGGCTTCTTGACCCTTTCTTCTGGGAGCCGGTGGCAGGACTGAAGGAGGAGCTGCAGGCAGGCAGCGTCCTGGCCGCTCCTCGGATGTTTCTCCGGGGGAGCAGCTTCCCAGGTTCTCAAAGAGAACCCAGACCTTGCGGAGGGGGCTCCTCAGTGCCATTCAGGCTGCCGAAGACCGAGTCAGGCCATCACTCCACCCAGCTAAGGATTGCCTGCGCTGACTGGCAGCAACGGCTCTGCTGACCGCCGGGGGGGTCCCTCCCGGCCCTGCCTGCAGATGCCGCCTTCGGGGTCGGGGCTCGAACCCGCTGGGCGAAGGGGCTTCGCGGAGCTGGTGCGCGGGAGAGACTGAGACATTTCGAAGCGTCACGTGGTTCCTTCTAGGCCAGAGAGAGAAGGGTGCAAAAGATGCGCGGAAGCAAATGGTGGTCCAGTGGTCTGAGGGGAGGAGGGGAAGGGCTTGCCGCTGCCTTCCTTGCGGGCTGCCAGTGGGGGGAGCTAGAGAGCCTCAGCAGCCTCTCCTGCTCTGGGGACGCAAAGACCCCACCCCACCCCCGTGCGCCCCTCCTGGGGTGTCCCTGACTCTGCTTTGCTGGGGTCGGCAGCAGTTCTGTGTGTCTCTCCAGTCAAGGGGTGTCCTGTGGAGGGACGGAGCCCTGCTTTAGAGGAGAGGGGTCCAGTGGTCAGAGCTCCAGGGTTAGACCCCTCTCTGCTGCGGTTCTTGGAAGTGCTGTTGAACCTCTCCAGGTTCAGTTCTTCTACAGGGGGTCTGTCCGCCTTCCTTCTGCCCGCAGAGTTCCCATTTCCTGCTGACTTGGCTCTGGAAGAGCTGCAATGCCCTCTGGTCGATTGGAGTGGGAGAGTGGCTTGTGGCTTAGGAACCCCTCCCCCCCCAATTCCTTGTAGATCTCCTTCCGGTGGGACTCCAAAGGTCCTTTCTCAGGCTGATGCCGGCTAGGGTAAGACTCACCGCCTGGGCCCTCGTTGGCTCTCTGCTGAGCTCTGGTCAAGGCAGGCAGCACCCCAAGTGGGGAGGGTGATATTGGGGTGAGCCTTTGGTGCCTGCCTGCAATGGCCCTGAGAGAGTCTGCTTCAGTGAGCAAGGTGCCCCCTGGGGGGGGGCGGGGGTGTCCCCATGCACTAACTACCATACACTCCTGCACTGTGGCTGCACAGTGGGGCCGGCCCCATGGGGCCTTTAACTCCCCTTGGTCTCTGGGAGCCTCTATCTTCCGCAACCTCAGGAGCAAAGAGAAAGATCCCTTCCGTCACTGATACGCTTCCTGCAACGGGCATTTCAGGGAAACGGGAAAAGGTCATTGCTGCCCACGCAAATGCTTCTGCGCTAATATAATATGGCAGAATGCTTCTCTGGGTTCCGTAAACGAAGCTTTGCTCCTTGGAGAGATGCTGGCTGATGCAGGACGCATTGGGGGCTGCCTTTCCCTCTCTTGGTTTGAGCCTTTGGGGACTTGCGGAACGAGCAGCTGAGACCCGGAAGTCCTGCCTCTCCCTTCCTGCCATTTTGCCCACCTTGAAAGGTCAAGGCTCTTCCTGCCAGCCTTCTGCGCTCTTCCAGGTGCCCTCTTGGTGGTCTGGATGTGTTGTGCAGCCTCCGCCCTCTGGCCCCGTCTCCTCTATCGGTCCTTCTCTCTGGGCCTGAATGTGCATTGCACGGGGTTGGCCTAGATGACCCCTGGGTTCCCTTCCAACCCTACAATTCTGTGAGTCTGCGAATGTGGCTTTCACCTCCCACCCTCACCTGTGTGGGCTTTTTGTGGCTGTGCATTCCAAATATACTTGATTTGGGTTGATTCCTTCCTGCAATTAGCTCATCTCCTCCTGCTGCCTCACCCTCCCCTTGCGCTTTCATCTTGTGTGGTTAACTACCAGGGGAAGGGGAGAGAGGCTGATCCCCTGGCCAAGGGGAAGGGGATGGCCTAGGGTCTCTGGGCCACTCAGTAGATGAGACGTAGTGCTGGTGGCTCAGAGGCTGTCTGTTCATGGATGAGGAGAGAGTCGCCTTCTGCTGACGTGGCTACCAGACTTCTATATTGCGGAGCTAGGAAAGAGGCCCCCAGAAGTCCCTCTGGCTGGCCATTTACCCCAGTGTAGCCCACTGTGCTCAGCCCTGAGTGCTCACTGGAAGGACAGATCGTGAAGCTGAGGCTCCAATACTTTGGCCACCTCATGAGAAGAGAAGACTCCCTGGAAAAGACCCTGATGTTGGGAAAGATGGAGGGCACTAGGAGAAGGGGACGACAGAGGACGAGATGGTTGGACAGTGTTCTCGAAGCTACGAACATGAGTTTGACCAAACTACGGGAGGCAGTGCAAGACAGGAGTGCCTGCCGTGTTTTGGTCCATGGGGTCACGAAGAGTCGGACACGACTAAACAACAACAACAAGCCCACTGTGTGGGCTGGGGACTCCTCCTGCCTTCTGACCAAGGTGCAGGCCTGCTACGTCCAGTGCAGGGTCAGTGGCCCTCTCTGTGTGGACTTCCATGGCATAGAGCAGAGGTGCAACTGGGTCTCTTGCTTGGAGACCTCTTGTGTGGAGGTCTCCTCATCTTGCAGGGCCAACATTACCTTTGCTCAGCTGAGGGAAGGTGGAGGAGTAGGGTGTGTCCTGCTTTCTCGCTGCGGGAATGGGCAGAGGGGGAGAGAGAGCTGCCTTGTATGGAGTCAGGCAAGCTCAGTCCTGTCTGCACTGACTGGGAGCAGAGGTGCTCCAGGGCTTCGGGCAGAAGCTGTTGACTGCCCAGGACCTTCTGCCTGGAAGGAGGTGTTCTGCCACTGAACCACGAGGGCCTTTCCTCGAAGTGGAGCAGAGTGACTTTAAAAGGAAGGCAAACTGTTTGTAAGCTGCTTTGAGCATGATTTTTATGGGAATGTTAGGGATGTGGATTAGGATATATTATTAGATAGATCCTATCCAAGCTTGTGTTAGCAAGCTTCCAATATCAGCAGAGTGACATTCCCCTTTTGTGCGCAGCAAAGCATGTGCGTTAGATTCGCTAGAATCTCTATAACAATATTACACTTTATAGTTCAATATTACACTTCCTGGCAAAGGTCCCCTTTGTCCCTCTTAAAAGAAATACACAACACAGTGTTTATAAAATAAGATAGAGTTTACTTACAGTTTCATCCTGAGTTACAGCATAATCTCAGAAAGGCAGGCTTGCTTAGAAAAGTTACAAGTATATATACATCTAGAGACTACTTAGTAAAGTAAGACTCCATTTGGTCTCACTCTTGGCTGCAGGCCTAGAGTGAGAACCATGCTAACTAGAGATTCTCTGGAGATGTGTCCTCATCGAGGGAGGAAGTAGCTAAGAGAGAGAGAGATTGCAGGCTAGGGCTTTTGTCTAATCCAACTCATTTGCATGTCTGAGGGAACAGGAACTGACCTGTAGTCAGGTGTCCCTCCAGGTGAGTTCCTGTTAGTGGACACTCTAGGAACTGTTGTGACTTGTCTGCCCCAGTGTTCCATCCCACAAACCCCTTCTCAGGCAATTCACAACATTCATTACATACAAAACAAGACATAAGCAACTTTATTCAACCACCCAAGAGTCCCAGCTTGACACGCAGGTTCTGGAAACTCTGTCTTGGCAGGGGTTTTGTTAGGATGTCTGCTGTCATCTCCGATGTGCAGCAGTACGACAGTTCGACAAGTCCATCTTGTATCATCTGGCGAACGTAGTGGTACCTGACCCCAATGTGTTTTGAGCGTGCTAGGAACTTCTCATTCTGCGCCAGCTTTAGACAGCTTTGGTTGTCCTCCAGCAGGCTTATAGGTTCCTTTCTCTCCACGCCAAAGTCTGTTAGGAGTTGGTCCAGCCAGGAAATCTCTCTGCACGCTTCTGTAGCCGCAACATATTCCGATTCTGTAGACGATAAAGCTATACATTTCTGTTTATAACTGCCCCATGTGATAGCTCCGCCCCCATACATAAAGACATGCCCGCTTGTGGATTTATAATCAGAATTATCACCCGCCCAGTCAGCATCAGTGTACCCAATGAGCTTAGGGTCACTGACAGCTGGTAACTTTAATTTACAATCCATTGTACCCTTAAGATATCGAACCACCCTCTTCACACCAACCCAATCATGCTCAGTGGGACTACTCACTTTCCTGCTGAGAATCCCTACTGCATTGGCTAAATCAGGTCTGCATGTGGTAACTAAATACAAAAGTTTACCAATTGCTGAACGATACTCGGTGTTGTTTGGCAGCAGCTTCGAATCCTCTTGGTTCTTTAAGAAGTCTGTAGCCATCGGGGTGTCGACGGGTTTTGCATCCTGCAATTGCATACTCTCCAACAGTTCAATTATCTTTTGCTTCTGATTAAGTAGAAATGAACCATCCTGTTCTCTTTCCACTTGAATCCCGAGGTAATACTGAACTGGTCCTAATTCCTTCACTTGCACTTCCTTGTTGAGGTGCTGGACTACATTTTTATAATCCCTGTCATTTGACGTTGCGATTAAAAGGTCGTCAACGAAGGCAAGAATATAAGAAAATTGTCCATTACTCTGCTTAGTGTACAAACACTTGTCAGCTTCACCTTGCTTGTACCCAAGTTTGACCAGCATTCCATGCAACTTCAAGTTCCAGGCTCTGGCTGCTTGTTTTAAACCATACAGTCCCTTTTGAAGCTTGCAAACCAAATGTGCCTCATTTGGCTTTATAAAACCTTTAGGCTGCTTCATGTAAATTTCTTCAGAAATTTTCCCCATGCAAAAACGCAGTAGCTATATCGATGTGTTTCACCTCCATCCCTTTAGATGCTGCGATGCTTAAAAGTAATCTTACGCTACTGTATCTCACTGTCGGTGCAAAGACTTGGTCATAGTCGTGGCCATATTGCTGTGAAAAACCTTGTGCCACTAGTCTTGCTTTGTAACGTTGCACCTCCCCTTCTGAACCCCTTTTAACCTTGAACACCCATTTGCTCCCAATTGCTTTCTTACCAGCAGGTAATTCTGTGAGTGTCCAGGTCTTGTTCTTGTGCAGTGCGTCAATCTCCTCCTGCGCGGCTTTCCTCCAGAGACTGGCTTCGGTGGCTGGCATCTGCTCTACCTCTTCCCAAGTGGAAGGTTCTGGTGGAGACGCCGACCCTGCAAAGTAGGACAGTCGTAGTGGCGGAACGCCCTTGTTGGTTCTGGATGAGCATCTGACCTCTGGTTGTGCAACCGCATCAGCATCCTCATCCTCCTCCAACGCTGGCATGTCCACGTACAGCTCCTCCTCTTCGTCTCTGGTGCCGCCAGGGGTCTGGACCTCTGCGTCTTCTGGGGTGTCGCCTGTAGGGGGTGTTGTGACACTAGAAGGTATATTAGTTCCTTGTGCTAAAGGAAAACTTATAAACTCTTCATCTGGTGACTCTCTAGAACAGTCAATAACAGTGTTCTTTGTATCAAACTTTCCTAGTTCATCAAAATGAACCACATGGTATGGGTCTACTCTGCCACTCTTTGGATCTAGAACTCTATATCCCTTTCCTCCAGGAGCATATCCAACCAGGATACCTGCTTTTGCTCTGGAGTCAAGCTTGTGTCTGCGCTCTTTGGGCACGTGGTAATAACAGACACTTCCAAACACACGTATGTGCTGCAGACTTGGGACTCTCCCGTGCCAAAGTTCAAATGGTGTGCGTTCTGCACCCTTTGTAGGCAATCTGTTTTGCAAATAAATCGCCGTATTCGCCGCTTCACCCCATAGCTTCTGTGACAAGTTGGCCTCTTTTAACATGCACCTTGTCATCTCCATAATAGACCTAAACTTTCTCTCAGCAATGGAGTTCTGTTGAGGCGTGTAAGCAACTGTAGTTACATGTGCTATGCCTTCTTGTGCCATGATGGCCTTCATCTGCCGTGAGCAAAACTCTCCACCATTATCCGAAATTAAGGTGGAAGGAGCTCTCTGGAATTTGTTCTTCACCATGTTTAAGTACAGTTTGAACAATTCCGGTGTCTGACTCTTTTCTTCTAGAAAATATCCAACACAATATCTTGAGAAGTCATCTATAAATATCAGAATGTACTTATTGTTTCCTAGGGAAGGTACATTCAGCGGACCACATAGGTCAGTATGAACAGTGTCCATGACTTTTGTGCTTCTCTTCTCTGTACAACGTGGGAAGGAAGGCTTGACTGCCTTTTCAGTTATGCAAGTTGTACAGTTTGGCATTGGTGTACTGCAATTCTTTACCTGTAGACCTTTTACCAGATTTTCCTTCTGCATTTTCAGGATAAGGTTGGTATCCCTGTGTCCAAGCCTTTTGTGCCAGAGTTCCAGATCTGGTTGATCCTTTTTGCTGGGTTGTGCAACCCTTGCAGACTCATTCTCTGAAATATCAATCTCATACACATCATTGATTAGTTTGGCTTGAATAAACACTTCACCATCTTTTATCACATTGCATTGTCCATTTTTAAATATAATTTCAAAACCTTTCTTGTCCAAGCTAGACACACTTATTAGATTACAGTTCAGCTTTGGTGCATACTTAACATTACTCACTGTAGTATCAAAAGACTCATTGTTCACTTTGAAATTCAAGTTCAAAGATCCTGCACCTATTGACTTTATAACATTTCCATCAGCAATTTCAATTTCAGACTGTTTATTATTGTCTATTTCATTGAAATATTCCCTTTTATAACAGAAGTGGCTGCTTGCTGCACTGTCCAGAAGCCACTTATTGCGCTTTCCTTCACAGCTCTGGAAAGCTACATTTCTTTCTTGCAATATCATTGCACGCCCACGACCCCCCTTCTTTTCGCCTTTTGGTGGAAAGGGGCGGGATTTATTCCTAGGTGCCCGGCATTCCTTTGCCATGTGCCCTTTTAAATTGCAGTTAAAGCAAATTATTTCCTTTGGCGTTTGTCTGGACCTTTGGAAATGCTTGGAAGCATAATTAGTGTCCTTTCTCCCTGTATTCCTTTCTAAAGAATCAAGGTAATCTCTGCATTCCTCTCTCAAATGATCAATCAGTTCTTCAAAAGTCAGGTCCTTTTTGTGATCCATGCAACTCTTGAATGAACTGAAGCTTGGTCCTAGAGATGCTATCAAAAATGAAACCTTTGTTTCTTCATCAAGGGCTTTAGTAGTAAGATCAATCCTCTGAACAACTTCACTAAATTTGCTGATATGGTCAGTGAATTCTTCTCTTGAATTCATCCTCAGCGCAGTTAATTTGCTCATCAAATTCCTGTAGGAGTTCTTAGTAGATGCTCCATACCTGCGCTCAATATCTTTTAAGATTTTAGCTGCATCATCTTTGCTATTAACTGATGTTAGATGCCTGTTGCGAAGTCCACTCAAAATTATGTATCTGGCCTCGCTGTTCATGCGTTTCCAACTTGCTATCTTAGCTAAATCCTCTGCTGTTGTGCCAGTGGGCATAGGTTTTTCAATGGCATCCAAAACATTCCTTGCATCTAAAAATGCTATCAGGCGTTGTTTCCAAAATACATAATTGTCATCATCTAGAGCCATGAATCCTGGCTTAACTCCACTATCAAAATCTGCAAAAGCCATCTTGGAATCTCAAAATTCTAAAAATTTCTCAAAATTCAAAAATTTGCCAAAAATTCCAAAATCAAAATCTCTAAAAATATCTCAAAATGCAAAATAATCTTCACTGCCTCTGAGTTCTCAGTGCTGTAAACTCTGAGGGAGGGGAGGGGTAGCTAATCCCCTAGGCACACTGGAGAACAATAGACCATGTGCTTACCAGGAAGTTCTAACTGAAAAAATCCTACTCAGTTCAAAATCACAATCCAAAGCAATCCTTCAAAAATACACAAAAATACGCAGTCCTGGGCCGTAATAACCCTTTATGGGAATGTTAGGGATGTGGATTAGGATATATTATTAGATAGATCCTATCCAAGCTTGTGTTAGCAAGCTTCCAATATCAGCAGAGTGACATTCCCCTTTTGTGCGCAGCAAAGCATGTGCGTTAGATTCGCTAGAATCTCTATAACAATATTACACTTTATAGTTCAATATTACACTTCCTGGCAAAGGTCCCCTTTGTCCCTCTTAAAAGAAATACACAACACAGTGTTTATAAAATAAGATAGAGTTTACTTACAGTTTCATCCTGAGTTACAGCATAATCTCAGAAAGGCAGGCTTGCTTAGAAAAGTTACAAGTATATATACATCTACCCTGTTTCTCATATTTTAAGGCATCCCCATAAAATAAGCCATAGCAGGATTTTTAAGCATTCAAGGAATATAAGCCATACCCCAAAAATAAGACATAGTGATAGGCGCAGTAGCAATGCTGGCCGCGGCAGGAGGAGGAGGAAAAAAATAAGACATCCCTTGAAAATAAGCCATAGTGTGTTTTTTTGAGGAAAAAATAAATATAAGACGTGTCTTATAATATGAGAAACACGGTAGAGACTACTTAGTAAAGTAAGACTCCATTTGGTCTCACTCTTGGCTGCAGGCCTAGAGTGAGAACCATGCTAACTAGAGATTCTCTGGAGATGTGTCCTCATCGAGGGAGGAAGTAGCTAAGAGAGAGAGAGATTGCAGGCTAGGGCTTTTGTCTAATCCAACTCATTTGCATGTCTGAGGGAACAGGAACTGACCTGTAGTCAGGTGTCCCTCCAGGTGAGTTCCTGTTAGTGGACACTCTAGGAACTGTTGTGACTTGTCTGCCCCAGTGTTCCATCCCACAATTTTTGTGTGTGTGGAAAAGTGGCAAAGAGATTGATTGATTGATTGATTGAGCAACCAGCTGTGCATCTGAGGGTCCTGCATATCTGTCTGTCTTGGAAAGCCAGAAGGGACTTGGGTGGACCAGACTCTGTGGGTGGACATGGGGCAGGTGATTGTCTCTTTGGCCTCCTCTAGGAAGGGCTTGTGTTCAGACCATGCCCTGCCCCATCTCCCAAGAAGAAGGAGGGCCAGGGCAGTTTTTGTTTATTCGTTGCATTTATATCTCACTTTTTTCCTCCAAGGAGCTCCAAGTGGTGCAGATTGTTCTCCCGCTCCCCATTTAATCTTCACAACGATCCTGTGAGGTAGGTTAGGCTGAGAGGCAGGGGCTGCCCCCCCCCCGCAGGTCGCACCCAGTGAGCTGAGTGGGGATTTGAACCCTGCTCTCTCCCAGGTCCCAGTCTGGCACTCTCCCCACTACAGCACACAGACTCTCTCGGGAGTCCTATTGAAGCTGCATGGAGTTCGGTGCTTGGAGGGAGGAGGATGTTTGCTTGGGAATCCGGGGGGGGGGGTTTCTGATTCTGGTCCACTGTGGCAGGTTGCCTTGCTCAGCCATTCTTCGGATGGCCAAGTGAGGCCTGCGGGAATGGGGAGCAACATGGCTGCTTGCTCAGCGCAAAACCGCCGGGGGGGGGGCAGGCAAAGCAGGAGAGGGAGGAAGGAGGGCTGTTTTGGCACTCGTGATGAATGGCCAAGAGAGGCAGCCGGCTTGTTTGAGGGGTCTGTTCATTTATCAAAATAGATGGCTCTGTTTTGCTGCAGCTTCTGCAAACGTGGGTTCCGAAAGGGGTTGGGGGTTGAAGTTTGGGTCTTGAGGACGTCAGTTGCAGGGAGTCTTGGAAGACGACGATTATTTATTATTGTGATGGTTGTCATCTGCTTCTACCCCGCCTTCCTCCAAGGAGAGAAAGACTGTGTACGTCGTTCGCCCTGCATTTTATCTTCACAGCAACCCAGTGAAGCAGGTTACACTGAGAGAGGCAGGGACTGGCCCAAGGTCACACCCAGGGAGAGCTTTGCGGTTGAGGGGGGAGGATTTCATCCCGGGTCTCCCAGATCCTGGTGTTACATTAATTTTAAGGTGTACACATAGTGGACATACACTCCACAGAAGACCTGATCCCTCACCTTTCTTGGTGGTAGATAATAATAATATTATAATAATTTATTATTTATACCCCACCCATCTGGCTGGGCTTCCCCAGCCACTCTGGGCGGCTTCCAGCAAAATATTAAAATGCAATAATTCATCAAATATTAAAAGCTTCCCTGAACAGGGCTAGCTTCAGATGTCTTCTAAAAGTCAGATAGTTTCCTATTTCCTTGATGGGAGGGCGTTCCACAGGGCAGGTGCCACTACCAAGAGGGCCCGCTGCCTGGTCCCCTGTAACCTTGCTTCTCGCAGTGAGGGAACCGCCAGAAGGCCCTCGGAGCTGGACCTCTGTGTCTGGGCTGAACGATGGATGTGGAGACATTCCTTCAGGTCTACAGGTATACACTCCTTCAGGCATCTGTTTTGCATGCAAAGGCTTCCGGTTCATTCTTTGGCACCTCCAGGTAGGACTGGGAACATCCCTGGGCCAAAACCCTGGAGAGCTGCTGCCAGTCAGTGCAGACAATACTGAGGTGTGAGGTGGACTCTTAACACCAGTCTGACACTCTAACCACTCTAGGAAGCATAGGAACCAAGCAAGCTGCCTCACGTAGAATCAGGCCGTGGCTACATCTGTTTATGCTGATGGTTCGTGCTCAGGGAAGCCATTGTGATGTGGCCTCTTCTATTGGTGGACTACAACACTCATCAACCCCAAACAGCATAGGCAGGGGTGATAGTAGCTGTAGTGCATCAACATGTGGGGGCTACACATGGTCTGCAAAGAGGGTCAGTGGCTATCTAGGTTTCAGCCAGATGTAAAGCTATCGTGGCTGATCTTAGAGGACCTGCCCTATGTTTTGCTCAGAAGACTCAATTTCCATGGCATTTCTTCTCACTATAAGCCTTAAATAATAAAAAGAACGGTTTTCATGTCTGCTAAGCAGGTGCCCTGAATTTGAGAATTTGCACTCTGGCATTGTAACAACAGGGATGCGGGTGGCGCTGTGGGTTAAACCACTGAACCTCTTGGGCTTGCCGATCAGAAGGTCGGCGGTTCAAATCCCCGTGACAGGGTGAGCTCCAGTTGCTCGGTCCCAGCTCCTGCCAACCTAGCAGCTTGAAAGCATGTCAAAGTGCAAGTAGATAAATAGGTACCACTACAGCAGGAAGGTAAACGGCATTTCCGTGTGTTGCTCTGGTTCGCCAGAAGCGGCTTTGTCTTGCTGGCCACATGACCTGGAAGCTGTACGCCGGCTCCCTTGGCCAATAACATGAGATGAGCGTCGCAACCCCAGAGTCGGTCACAACTGGACCTAATGGTCAGGGGTCCCTTTATTGTAACAACAGGCATTGTTTCTCTGGAGAGTGGATCACCACCACCTGACATTCAAAGCTCTCAGGTGACCCTTCCTAGTTCTCCTCCGTCTCCTTGATCTCCCCTGCTTTTCAGGAAAGGGGGTGGACGCTCCTTCCTGTACGCTGTCATTCAGCACCTCCTTGGCAAGTGTTCAGGGAAAACCCATCCCCACCCCCCTGACTGTTTTCAACACTTCCTTTGCTCACTACAATTAGGAGCCATTTCTGAGTTAGAAAATTGCAGGCTCTTCAGCCGAGCTCAGAATAGATTCCCTCGGAGTCTGTGTGTCCTCAAGAAATGGCTCATCTTTACCTTTGTGGAATTCCTCCCCTCCCTTTCGGAGAGAGGTTTGTTTTGAGGCCTCCAGCATCAGCCAAGCGGCTTCTCTCCCCATCACCCTCTGTGCCCATCAGAAAAGTGGCTGGCCTGGGCAGACTCTTCTCCAGCTGAGCCAGCAGCAAACACTTTCTCTGCTTGACCCAGAAGCTTTCTAGTGACTGGGAGGCACCTGAGGAGCGAGGGGCCTCCTAACCTTCGCAGATTTCCTGGTGGGCCTTTTCAGTGTGGAGAAAAGGACAGAAGCTTGTAGAATTATGCAGGGCATAGAGAAAATGCACAGCTTCTCTCCCTCTCTCCTAACATTAGAACTGCTGGGCATCCAGAGAAGCTGAATTTTGGAAGGTTCAGGACAGATCAAAGAAATGACTTCTTCATACAGCACAGAGTTAAACTGTGGAACCCCCTCCCACAAGAGGCAGTCATGGCCACCAGGGTGAGGGCTTTAAAAGAGGATTAGACTAATTTGTAGAGGAGGAGAGGGCTATCAGTGGCTCCTAGCCAGGATGGCTCTGCTCTGGGCTCCCTGGTCAGAGGCAGCGATGCCCCTGAACCCCAGTTTCTGGAAACCACAGGAGGGGAGAGTTGTGCTCGGATCCTGCTTGCTGGTTTCCTAAAGGCATTTGGCCGGCCACTGAAAGGGCAGGATGCTGGACTCTAGGGGGCATTGGCCTGACCAGCAGCCTCTTGTAATGCTCTTCTGGCCCTTGTGAAGCCCCGTGGGGTTGGGACGTCTGCTGCAGCCTGCGTCTGGCCAAGCAATGAGCTGCACATCCTCACCTGCCCTCCCCGCGCATTCTGTGGGCTGGATCATCCCTGTTTGCTCAGACAGTTTCAGCTGTCAGAAAAGGGCTTCCTCTCCTGCCACGCGTGGATGTTCAGAGAGCCAGACCCTGTGAATCTTCCAAAAATAGATACCCCATTTATCAAACCTGCTTAAAGGCACCCGGCGCGTTGGCGGTGGCTCAGGCCTGCTGCGGGAAAGAGAGGCTGTGATTCAGGAGCTGGTGGCGTGTCTTGGCCTCATAAGAGGATGGGCTGGCAAGGAGGAGGAGGCAACAATGCCTGGAGAACACCTTCTCCACGACCCCAACTGCTGGAGAGGCCGCTAGTTCTGGCAGGCAAGGGAGAGTCCCTGGGCTTATGACCTTCTCCGTAGCTCCAGTGCAGTTCTGGATGCGTGCTTCCATAGCGGAGTAATCTGAACCCCTATCCAACTGAGCTCAGTGTTTATGTCCTCCGAGTGCTATTCTTAAAATCACGACTACAAAAGCACATTATGCAAATATTAATCTAGTGCTAACCACCCAGCTTTCTTCCTGTGCTGATCTAATGATTTTTTATGGCAGCCTCTTTTGAAGCACTGCATTATAATTCTGTATAGAATTAAAAATCATCAAAGGCACCCCACTGCAACCATGCAATTACTCTTATTTGTTTTATATCTTCTGTAAATAAAACAGCATTTATATATGACCCGCCCTTCCAGTCACTCATTCTGCAAGTGATTCCATCATCATTTCACAACAACCGGCCAATAAACATGGAGCTGGAGACAGGCAGCCTCTGTGGCCACGGAGGGGGGGGGGGTTGTAGCTCAGGAACATGTGTGGGGTAGAGGTGAGGCAAGGCTGGAACATTGAGAGGATACCATTGGGTGCCAGATAGGTCCTGCCTTTCTGCCCATCAAGAGGACTTACCCACCTCCTTGGGGGGGGGATACAAGTGCAATGAAAAAGTCAGCTGGTTCCTTGAGACTCTACTTCCTGGCTAGAATCCTCCAGGACTTTGCAAGGCTGGTGTCAATATGAGCTGGAAGGGTGTGGGGTCTGTATATCTTAGGCAGTGTTTGGTGGGAGAGAGTGGGGAGGGTCAGGTGTGGATTTGGCGCTGTGCTGCTAAGCCGCTCTCTTGTTTCCTGGGCCTCTGGCTCTCATTGAGCAGCTTGCTTTGCCTTTATCTCCATGAGTGAATGGAACCCTTTCCCTCTTCCTGGGTAAGCAGGTGAGGCCTCAGCAGCCTTGAGAGCTGGAGCCTCCCCCCCCCCGGCAGTTAACAAGGTCAGGATTCATAGAGCTGTAGAATTGGAAGGGAACCCCAGGGTCATCTAGTCTAACCCACTGCAGTGCTGAAGAATCTGACAGGTGGCCATCCGATCTCTGCTTGAGAAACAACCAAGTAAGGAGAGTCCTCCAAGTCTATTCCACCGCTGAAGAGCTCTTACCCTCTTCCATGGATTATCCTTTCAGATATTTGAAGATGGCTATCCTATCCCTTCTCAGTCTCTTCTGCAGGCTAAACATCCCCAACTCCCTCAACTGTTCCTAATGTGTTATGGTTTCCAGACCCTTCTCTGTCGCCTCCTCTGTCCATCTCCAAGCTGTTTCCATGTGAATGGCTTCTCCATATTCTCTGCTCCCTGAGCTGCATCAATACCACTTATTGTGGTGTAGTGGTGTAGTGGTTAAGAGTGGTAGACTCGTAATCTGGGGAACCGAGTTCGCGTCCCTGCTCCTCCACATGCAGCTGCTGGGTGACCTTGGGCTAGTCACACTTCTTTGAAGTCTCTCAGCCCTACTCACCTCACAGAGTGTTTTTTGTGGGGGAGGAAGGGAAAGGAGAATGTTAGCTGCTTTGAGACTCCTTAGGGTAGTGATAAAGCGAGATATCAAATCCAAACTTCTTCTTCTTCTTCTTCTTCTTCTTCTTCTTCTTCTTCTTCTTCTTCTTCTTCTTCTTCTTCTTCTAGATTCCTTTACACACACACACACACACACACACACACACGTGTTTATTATGACATTTACCTTGAACGTTTCTACAGGTGGCATATTAAAGGTGGTCTTATCGCAGCACCCCAGAGCAGATGCCAGCATGCAGTGGGTGGGGGCGTGGGCTGCAAGTGAAAAACTACAGTGAACCTGGGTTGGGGGGCAAATGACTGCAGTCCAACCCCAAAGGCAGTGGGAATGGAAGAGGAAGTGGGGCGGCAGTGGGAAACTCCAGAGGAAAAGGACATGAGTGCATGAGAGAGATTACAAGGGAGGGAGGGGGTGGGCTTCTTGGCCCTGCCCTTTCCCCTTTGGACAAAAGGATGCTCTTATCAGAAGGAGCCATGTGACGTCCCCTAATGCAGTTGTTGGCCAACCCAGCCCAAACTATTGATTTGCTTTCAGCACTAATGCAGCAGAGCCAGGCTGAGCTTGCCATCTTCGGCAGATGCGTCAAACCCTTTAACGTGAATTATTCACCGTTGCAAGCAGGCCCCGCGGTGGAGTCACTAGCCCTCTGGGGCTTCTGCAGCACCAGAATCCATCACGGCCAAGTCCCCAGAGGAGCAAAATGTGGGCACAATTAAGTTGGAAGTGCTGGACTGCTGGGATGGGTGTGTGTTTGCGCAGTTCTGTTTCAAGCAGCGGCCTTGCAGAGTGGAGGCTTCAGCACCCTGGACAGCTCCCTGCTGGACTCTAGGGCAAGAAGGAGCCTTAAGCAGGAAAAGTGGCTCTGCCATCCTTTTCACTTTAGTTGCAATGTGGCCTTTCCTCAGGCTAGAGAGGTCCTGCCTCTCCATGGATGTCTCCTGGGCAAGCACTTCAGGAGTAGCCTGTCCGTCTGGCCCTGCAGATCGCTCCCTCTCCCTCTCTGAATCCTGGCCTCATACACAAACCCCAGGAAGTCACAGAACTGGAGTTCATTGTTTGGGTTGGGGAAGAGGGAGTCACAGTCTGCAATCCCGGAGAATGAAGCTCAGGGATGTGGCCAGAGAGGAGGGTGCTTTGGAAGGGGGGAGTTCCAGTGAACGAGGCTAGAAGCAACTGGGCTGAGCTTTGCAGGCCACTGACCAGGTGAGGCCTGCACCAGCTGCTGGTCTCATGGGCTCGACTCCCCACCCAGCTCAGGACAGGCTCCTTGGGCTCTGCTTCCTCCTTGCATGCAGCTGGAGAAGGAGCTGGGTGTTTCTCGCCAGGGTGCCTCCCTTTGGAGAGGGGGGTTCCTGCAGAACAGAGTTGGTTTCCCCAACTCTGCCCCCGCTTCTTCACAATTAGGGCTGCCAACCAACCAACCAACCCACAGTAACTGTTTGATCATCTGCCAATTAATAGATTAATGTGCCTATTATCAAAACATTACTCTAGGGGTGCCTCCAGGAGGTACCAAAGCGAGATGCCAGCCAGCTTCCCATTCCTCTTTTGAAGGAAGGACATATTTTCTTTTCCGTTGCTAACATTAAAGCACCAGAGCTACAAGCATCCTCCCAAACCAAACACGAGTGCCTTTAATTTGCAGCCTTGCCAATTAAACCCCCCTCCCTCCTGATTAATCAACAAAATGTATTTTGAATGCTTGTGTCCTGCCTTTTGAGCCAAAGGGCCTGTAATTAAAAATGGTAAAAAAACTAGATACATAACAGTGATTGAAATATGATATTCCCCCAAACAGTCAGTTAAGCAGCAGGGATGGCAGATGAGGCCGACAGCAGGAGATTCCAGCTAAGCAGTCTGGAGTGGAGATCCCTTTGGCACTCGGGGCAACAGGGCTTTGCTTGGTGCCAAAAGGCTAACCAGTGGGGGGCGGCAGCGAGATGACCCCCCCCCCTTCCAAGAGGGAAGAGGCAAGCGACTTTGTCAAAGCTTCGGGACCCCGTATAGAAGGCCTTTATACAAACACACAAAGAGAAAGGAGAGGAGGAGTCCAGAGGAGGGCAACCAAAATGGTCAAAGGCCTGGAAACAATGCCTTATGAGGAACGGCTTAGGGAGCTGGGTATGTTTAGCCTGGAGAAGAGAAGGTTAAGGGGTGATATGATAGCCATGTTCAAATATATAAAAGGATGTCATATAGAGGAGGGAGAAAGGTTGTTTTCTGCTGCTCCAGAGAAGCGGACACGGAGCAATGGATTCAAACTTCCAGAAAGAAGATTCCACCTAAAAATTAGGAAGAACTTCCTGACAGTCAGAGCTGTCCGGCAGTGGAATTTGCTGCCAAGGAGTGTGGTGGTGGAGTCTCCTTCTTTGGAGGTCTTTAAGCAGAGGCTTGACAGGCATCTGTCAAGAATGCTTTGATGGTGTTTCCTGCTTGGCAGGGGGTTGGACTGGATGGCCCTTGTGGTCTCTTCCAACTCTATGATTCTATGAGAGTTCTTCACAGGGTCAGGGGGCACTGAGACACTGGGCCTCAGAGGAATTTCATTGGGGTGGAGAACTCATTTTCAGTAAGTGTTGCTATATATTTAGAATTGCTTTTTGCTCTTCTGTAGTAGTAGTAGTAGTAGTAGTAGTAGTAGTAGTAATACCCTGCCCATCTGGCTGGGTTTCCCCAGCCACTCTGGGTGGCTTCCAACAAGAGATTAAAAATACATTAAAACATCAGTCATTAAAAACTTCCCTAAACAGGGCTGCCTTCAGGTGTCTTCTAAATGTCAGATAGTTGTTTATTTCCTTGACATCTGATGGGAGGGCGTTCCACAGGGCGGGCGCCACCACCGAGAAGGCCCTCTGCCTGGTTCCCTGTAACCTCACTTCTTGCAGTGAGGGAACCGCCAGAAGGCCCTCGGAGCTGGACCTCAGTGTCCGGGCAGAGCAATGGGGGTGGAGACGCTCCTTCAGGTATTCTGGGCCGAGGCCGTTTAGGGCTTTAAAGTTCAGCACCAACACTTTGAATTTTGCTCAGAAACATCCTGGGAGCCAATGTAGGTCTTTCAGGATGAGTGTTATGTGGTCTCGGCGGCCACTCCCAGTCCCCAGTCTAGCTGTCGCATTCTGGATTAGTTGCAGTTTCCGGGTCACCTTCAAAGGTAGCCCCACGTAGAGCGCACTGCAGTAGTCCAAGCAGGAGATAGAGCATGCACCACCATGGTAGACAGCTGCCCTGGACACAGAATTGTGACAACATTCAGAAAAGCCTGGCTGCTGAATCACGCCCAAGGGTGCCCATCTAGTCCAGAATCCTGTTCTCATTGTGACCAACCAGGCACCTCTTCTTAGAAACCGAGAAGGAGGAAGCAGTGATGGCCACCAACCTGGATGGCTTTGAAAGAGGGTTAGGAGGAGGAGAGGGCTATGGATGGCTCTTAGCCAGGACGGAACTGCTCTGCCCCCACAGTGGGGAGCAGCAGTGTTTCTGAATGCCAGTTGCTGGAAACCCCAGGAGTGGAGAAGGCTCATATTTGAGAGTTTCAGAACCAGTGAAGGCGGTGAAGGTCCTGTGTGAGTGCCTGGAGGCGGTTGGAGGATGGATGGCGGCTAACAGATTGAGGTTGAATCCTGACAAGACAGAAGTACTGTTTGTGGGGGACAGGAGGCGGGCGGGTGTGGAGGACTCCCTGGTCCTGAATGGGGTAACTGTGCCCCTGATAGACCAGGTGTGCAGCCTGGGAGTCATTTTAGACTCACAGCTGTCCATGGAGGCACAGGTCAACTCTGTGTCCAAGGCAGCTGTTTATCAGCTCCATCTGGTACGCAGGCTGAGTCCCTACCTGCCCACTGACTGTCTCTCCAGAGTGGTGCATGCTCTGGTTATCTCTCGCTTGGACTACTGCAATGCGCTCTACGTGGGGCTACCTTTGAAGGTGACCCGGAAACTACAACTAATCCAGAATGCGGCAGCTAGACTGGTGACTGGGAGCGGCCGCCGAGACCACATACCCTGTTTCTCATATTTTAAGACATACCCATAAAATAAGCCATAGCAGGATTTTTAAGCATTCAAGGAATATAAGCCATACCCCGAAAATAAGACATAGTGATAGGCACAGCAGCAATGCCGGCCGCGGCAGGAGGAGGAGGAAAAAAATAAGACATCCCTTGAAAATAGGCCATGGTGTGTTTTTTTGAGGAAAAAATAAATATAAGACATGTCTTATAATATGAGAAACACGGTAACACCGGTCCTGAAAGAACTACATTGGCTCCCAGTATGTTTCCGAGCACAATTCAAAGTGTTGGTGCTGACCTTTAAAGCCCTAAACGGCCTCAGTCCAGTATACCTGAAGGAGCGTCTCCACCCCCATTGTTCTGCCCGGACACTGAGGTCCAACTCCAAGGGCCTTCTGGCGGTTCCCTCGCTACGAGAAGCCAAGTTACAGGGAACCAGGCAGAGGGCCTTCTCGGTAGTGGCACCCACCCTGTGGAATGCCCTCCCACTAGAGGTCAAAGAGAACAACAATTACCAGACCTTTAGAAGGCATCTCAAGGCAGCCCTGTTTAGGAAAGCTTTTAATGTTTGATGGATTTCTGTATTTTAGTGTTTTGTTGGAAGCCGCCCAGAGTGGCTGGGGGAACCCCGCCAGATGGGCGGGGTATAAATAATAAATTATTATTATTATTATTATTATTATTATTATTATTATTATTATTTCCCATTGGGGCATCTGTTTGGCCACTGTGAGAGCTGGATGCTGGGCTAGACTGGCCATTGGCCTCATCCAGCCATTGGCCTAATTTTTTGGACCTGAACAGCATCAATGCTCTCCCCTCTTGCGATTCCCAGCAACTGCTTCTGTCCAAAGTAGCTGAGAGTGCACAGAATGTAAACCAACAGCAGTCACAATCCATATCAAAATATTATATCAGCCCATTCAATAAATCTTTTGGTATCAGTTTGTTCAGTGAACAGAATATCCACAGTTCAATTCAATAAAAAAAAGCCCAACCTATAAAGCAGTAGCAAAGAAGGAGATGTGAAATTACATCCAGGTCAGAATAGAGATTAAAATCAATCGGAGCCATGAGATCAAGGGCAGTAAAGTGCACTTAAGTGAATTGATATGAAAAGTGCAATCAACACCAAGCAATCCAGAATGGGAGTGTTTTTTTTTTAAAAAAAAAAACCCTCTAGAAGTTTAAGGATCAATCGGCCAATTGGTGTCCTGGTTCAGTGAATGAATCTGAGCTGTTTTCTGCTGCGTCTGGGCCCTCTTGAACCACAAGAACAGCAGCTGCTTCCTCTCAGCATCTCTTGGGATGGCTCCAGCCCTTTTCATAGAAGGATAGAGTTGGCTGGTACACCCAAGGGTCATCTAGTCCAACCCCCTGCAGTGTAGGTGTTTTGAAGGGGATAGTCCTCTCCATGTGCTCCCTGGGAGAGGGAGAGGAAGCAGAGGCCCTCCTGTGCTCACTGTGGCAGAGTCCCGTCTGGGTTTTTGCTACTTCTTGATGGTGGTGGTGGTGGGGATGGGGTATGCACTTGCATGCCTGCCTGGGCTGCTGCCACCGGCTGCCTGCGGAGTGAGTCATCCCAGCCTTTGCAATGGCAGCAGGAGCTGGTGACTTTTGAGCAGGATGTTCTGATGGGGAGGGACACTTGTGCGGGTGGTTGGCTGGCAACGGCGCCCAGTTGGCTGCTAGCCCTGTCAGCACTCCCAGTTCCTCTGCCTGCCACAGATTCTCTGTGCAAGTGGAGTAATAATGATCAGCGGTGAACTTGGCACGGTGCTGGGTTCTGTCTGTCTTGCCGCTCGGAAGAAAAGGGCTTTGCTCCTTTTTGCAACAGGCATGCTGTGTTGATTGCAAAGTTCCACATTCAGCTCGACAGGCTGCTTCTGTCACGCACAAAAAAACCAGCATAGCACTGCGTCCTGCAATTGTGTGTGAGGGTTTTTTCTCCCAAACTAGTGGGATGGGGAAGGCGGGCAAGATCCAGCAGCTTCCTGAACAAGGAAATGGGGGTTTGTCTCCTGCTCCCCTTGGCATTCAGTCAAGGGTGCTAATGTTTAGCACCCTGCCCATCTCACCCACGGCATGGTCCCCCCCCCCAATTGAGAGCTGTTTTTCCAAGGTCTCTTGCAGAAGCAGGTCTTTGCCAGCTCTGCCAGCTCTCAGCCTTTGACTAAAGATTGAACCTGGAACCATCAACATGCAGAGCACACAAAGCGTGAGCTGTGGGTGTTTTTGCTAACACACCACTTCTTCCGCTCAAAAGCAGAGCATAATATATAGTCCCAGTTTCCTTATCAGCTCAACGCAATGGGTGCCATCATGAGCGTCAGAGAACTTAAGAACACCAGAAGAACCTGCTGGATCCTGTTTCCATAGTGGCTAACGGTCCAGGGGTTAGCAAACATTTCAGCAGGGCACCGGTCCACTGTCCCTCAGACCTTGGGGGGGGGCTGGACTATATTTTGAAGAGGGGGAAAAATGAACGAATTCCTATGCCCGCAGAGATGCATTTTAAATAAAATCACACATTCTACTCATATAAAAACACACTGATTCCTGGACTGTCCGTGGGCCAGATTGAGAAGGCGATTGGGCCGGATCTGGCCCCCGGGTCTTAGTTTGCCTACCCATGGGCTAACCAGATGCCTGTTATGGGGAGCCAGCCAGCAGGATTCGAGCAAGGGGTTTCCAGCAACTGACATTTTGAAGCAGTGCTGCCTCCCAACAGTGGGGGCTGATCCTTGCCTTCCCCATGACTCTCCATAGTTCTCTCCTCCATGAATTTGTCTAATCCTCTTAAAACTATCTCTGTATATATTTATTTCCCCAATCCATGTGGGCAGTTCAACCCAGAAGTCATGTAGCCACTGAGAAGGAAGAAAATGCTTCCTCTGGGGTAATGTTGTTCTGCCCAAAGTATTGATTTGTTCTGCGTTCTGGAAATTGCATTGAGGTCCAGCGTGGTCGTTGCGCTCTTGGACCTCTGTGCGCTCCTGGACTAGCTGAGGGCAGGGAGGTGTTGGGAGAAGAAGCCACCGAAAGGGATTCTGTCTCTGCTGCCCCTTGAAATCTGGTGCAGGGGGCAGAAGCCACTAGGCAAGCCAGCTGCTTGACCTTTGGCAGGATTGTTCCTGGAGGTCTTTGTGAGTCCAGGGCAGGTGAGTCGGGGCTTCCTGCTCTCTTGCCCAAGGCCCTTGTGTTCTGTCCTCTATAACAGCGACCTGCTGCGCTCTGTTAAGGCAGTAAAGGTGAATGTTTCTTCCCTGTATGGTGGGGGGAGGAGAGAGGTGAGGGGGGGGCATCCAACAGGGAAGAGCTCCCTGGCCATTTCATGCCTTGGGGCACTGGTCTTCAACTGGTGGGTCAGGAAATAATAATAATAATAATAATAATAATAATAATAATAATAATAAGTTTGTTTATTTATACCCCGCCCATCCGGTTGGGTTTCCCCAGCCACTCTGGGCAGCTCCCAGCAGATTAAAAATGGGTAATACTGTGGTACCTCGGTTTAAGTACACAATTGGTTCTGGAAGTCTGTACTTAACCTGACACGTACTTAATCTGAAGTGAACTTTCCCATTGAAAGTAATTGAAAGTGGATTAATCCGTTCCAGACGGGTCCACGGAGTACTTAAACTGAAAGTACTCAAACCGAAGTGTACTAAAACCGAGGTACTGTATTACTGTAAAACATCAGACATAAAAAAATTTCCCTAAACAGGGCTGCCTTCAGATGTCTTCTAAAAGTTAGATACAGTGGTACCTTGGTTTACGAACTTAATCCGTTCCAGAAGTCCGTTCTTAAACCAAAGCATTCTTGAACCAAGACATGCTTTCCTATAGCAGCAGGGGACTCAATTTACAGATGGAACACACTCAACAGGAAGCGAAACACCTACTTCCGGGTTTGCAACATTCTTCATCCAAGTTGTTCATAAACTAAGCTGTTCTTAAACCAAGGTACCACTGTAGTTTTTTATTTCCTTGACATCTGACGGGAGGGCGTTCCACAGGGTGGGCACCACCACCAAGAAGGCCCTCTGCCTGGTTCCCTGTAACCTCATTTCTCACAGGGAGGGAACCGTTGGAAGGCCCTCGGCGCTGGACCTCAGTGTCCAGGCTGGACGGTGAGGGTGGAGACGCTCCCTCAGGGATTCTGGGCCCACTGGTGGGTCGTGGCCTGATGCAAGGTGGGTTGCAAGAGGAGCCCTCCCACGATGCAAATATTAAGAAGTGGGTCCCCCAATGCATGTTTGGGGTACAAGGGGGCCCTGAGTCTTAGAAGATTGAGGTTGCCTGCTCTGGAGCCTGGCTGCTGCTCGAGGCACCTGTGCAAAGGGATTGGCCAGCTTTTGAGTTGGAGGGCCAGGCCCCCTTCCTTGTCTGTCCCTGCAAGGATGGGCCCCCTCTTAACCCCTCCCTCATTTGCCATGGCCGCATACAACCAAGGAGGGGATCCTCTTTGCATCCAGAGAAGATCCTGACCTGGCTTCCCAGATTCTGCCTGCTATGGGAATATGGTCTCTGCTCACTTCTGAGCCTGGCGCATTTGACTCAGCAAAAGGTGCTATCCTCTTCACATGGCATGTGGGTGTGTTGGGCTGGGCTGGGGGCTGGGGGTACAACAGATGGGGCGGTGTCTGTTGTGGAGCTCCATAACCTAGGTGGCCGAAGAAGCACTTTCTCTCTGGCTGTCCCATGATGTATCTCCTCTCTCATACGCAAAGGACTTTCCGGGGGGGGGGGGCATTTGACGGGGGAAACAAACTTCTTCCATAGGCTTGGAGATTTTAAAGCAGAGGTTGGGTGGCTATCTGCCATGGCTGCTTTAGCTGAGATTCCTGCGTTGCAGGGGGGTGGACTAGATGACTCTTTGGGATGCCTTCCCACTTTCTGTGATTCTCTTGCTTTCCTAGCTCCCTGTTCAGCTGCTTCCACTCTATCCTTGGGGCATGTCGGGGGGGGGGCTGAGCCAGAGTGGGGCCCTTCTCCTACCTTCCCTCCTGGATGTGCATTTGCCATGGAGCTTCTAGGAACTCCATTCTGCATTTCTGGCTCTGCCTCCCTCCAGCTCTCCATCTGCTCCTTCCTGTCTTGCCAAGTCCTTGTTCTTCGGGAGTCGGATCTGTGCAGTTTACCAGGAAGTGATTACTGTTTGGCTTGCAGAGGTTCTCCTGCAAGTGCTCCTAAAGGAGGTATGAGGTTGGATCCAGGCTGTTCCCCTTTTCTTGCTGCTGCTGCTGCTGCTACACATTTCTCCGCTAAGCTCTACATGGGGCAACCTTTGAAGGTGACCCGGAAACTGCAATTAATCCAGAATGCGGCAGCCAGACTGGTGACTGGGAGCAGCCACCGAGACCATATAACACCAGTCCTGAAAGACCTACATTGGCTCCCAGTACGTTTCCAAGCACAATTCAAAATGTTGGTGCTGACCTTGAAAGCCCTAAACATTCTCAGCCCAGTATACCTGAAGGAGTGTCTCCACCTCCATTGTTCAGCCTGGACACTGAGATTCTTCTGCGAGAGCCTTCTGGCGGTTCCCTCAATGCAAGAAGTGAGGTTACAGGGAACCAGGCAGAGGGCCTTCTCGGTGGTGGCACCCGCCCTGTGGAATGCCCTCCCATCAGATGTCAAGGAAATAAACAACTATCTGACATTTAGAAGACACCTGAAGGCAGTCCTGTTTAGGGAAGTTCTGTTTTTAATCTGTTGAGAGCTGCCCAGAGTGGACAGCCAGCTTATTAATTATTATTATTATTATTATTATTATTATTATTATTATTAATTATCCTCAGAAATGTGGTAGAGAGAAGGTACCAGGGTTTGAGGGGAGATGGTGGCAAGGATGGAGGCCAAGGGCCTGTCTTAGTCTTTAGTCCTGCCTTAGCATGCTAGAGAGAAGAGTGGGGTGTCCACAAGCTCATCTTCACCTCTGCAGTGATAGAAGAGGCTCCAGGAGAAGCCATTGTCTTCCTAAGGCTTTCCTTCCTAATTTTTGTGATTGGAAGATGCTTTAGACTGCTTTTTTGTATTGCCTTGGGACACCATCACCATCGAGTTCCACCTGCCCTTGCTGTACTGGCTCAGGAAGGCTGTGTGAAATGATGCCTGTCATGGAGAAAGTGCATGGGGGAAAGTTTTCCTCCCTTTCTCACGAGACACTAGACCTCACAGACACCCAATGAAGCCGAATGTTCAGGGTGGATAAAGGGGGGAGGTCCTTCCTCACACAACTGTGGAACTCCCTGCCACAGGAGGCAGCGATGGCCACCAACTCGGATGGCATTAAAAGAGGGTTAGACAGATTCATGGAGGAGGAGAGGGCTATGGGTGGCTGCCAGCCAGGGTGGCTCTGCTCTGACTCTGACAGAGCAGGCCGCAGTGCTTCTGAATCCCAGTTGCTGGAGGCCATGGGAATGGAGAGTCTTGTGTTTGAATCGTGATTGCAGGTTTCCCATAATGGGTATCTGGCTTGCCACTGTGAGAACAGGATGCTGGACTAGATGGGCTATTGGCCTGATCCAGCAGCCATGCTCTTCTTATTTTCTTCTAGAAGCCGCAGGAGAAGAGGAATCTGGACCAGATGGGCCCCCTTTGGCCTAATCCAGCTGGCTCTTCTTGGGTTCTGGGCTCCCAAAGTGTCTCCTGGCAAGACAGGAGCAGCTACTTCCCGCTTGGGACAAAGCAAGCCAGCCTGACAGTGCTGAGTGGCGCCCAGTGGCTCAAGCAAGGGGCCTCTGCAGCTGGACTCAGTAGAGACTTTAGCGCCTCTTGCCAGCTGACTTACAGCCTTTGCTGCAATAAAGCCAGGACTCCTGGCAGGCGGGGGGGGGGCAGGTTCCACCCACGAAAGGACTCCTCTGCAGGGAAGACAGAGAAGAGCAGTGTGGCAGATGGGTGGGATGAGGTGGAGGCCTCCTGAGATTTGCTTGGCAAGGGCAGGAGCTCAGCCATGGATTTAAAGCTAGTTTGGTGCTGATCTCGCTCCCGTTCCATTATTCAGGGTGCTGACCTGGCTCTCAGGAGCTAAGCCTTGCTGCATTTTGTCAGGGAAATGCAACTTCCTGCTGAGCTGGGCACATCGACACGCCCCCCCCCCAAAAAAAACAGCTGAGCGCTTGTTGCCAAAAATAATGCCAGCTGAGCTGCAGGTGAGAGAGGAGGGTTGAGAGCTGCTCTCAGAAGAGAAGCCACTTGGGGGCAGTGAGGTTGTGGCTGTGAATGACAGGGAAGTGGGGTGGAGAAGTTTTTCCCATGAGGTGGAGCTGAGATGATGATGATGATGATGATGATGATGATGATGATGATGATGATGATTTATACGCTGCCCATGTGGCTGGGTTTCCCCAGCCACTCTGGGTGGCTTCCAACAAAAGATTAAAAATACATTTAAACACCAGTCATTAAATAACTTACCTAAACAGGGCTGCCTTCAGATGTCTTCTAAATGTCAGATAGATGTTTCCTTGACATCTGATGGGAGGCTGTTCCACAGGGTGGGTGCCACCCCTGAGAAGGCCCTTTGCCTGGTTCCCTGTAACTTCACTTCTCGCGGGGAGGGAACCACCAGAAGGCCCTCAGGCACTGGACCTCAGTGTCCGGGCTGAACAATGAGGGTGGAGAGGCTCCTTCAGGTCTACTGGGCTTAGGCCATTTAGGGCTTTAAAGGTTAGTACCAACACTTTGAATTGTGCTTGGAAATGTCCTGGGAGCCAATGTAGGTCTTTCAGGACTGGTGTTATATGGACTCGGCGGCCGCTCCCAGTCCCCAGTCTGGCTGCCGCATTCTGGATTAGTTGCAGTTTCCGGGTCACCTTCAAAGGTAGCCCCACGTAGAGCGCATGGCAGTAGTCCAAGCAGGAGATAAGCAGAGCATGCACCACTCTGGCCAGATAGTCTGCAGGCAGGTGGCCCCAGATGTGGCTTGGCTCCTCCCGCAGGGGCTCCTACCTGCAAAGAGATGGAAGGTTCTTGTCTGTGTGGCACTTGAGAGAGTTTTTTTCGGCGGGTGGGGTGGTCCTGGTACAAAGCATGGACCAGGTCAGCTCATTAAGAAGAGTGGCTTGTTGCCATCCTCGTTAAGCCTCGTTATGTCACGGAGACTCCTTTGCCATTGCCTTTTGGGGAACCAGGAGGAGGGAGAGGCTTGGTGTACATATCTGAAGTTGCATTAAAAAGGAAGAAAGACCCAGGACTAATCTATACTGGAGGGTTATAATTTTATAAATGCGTTATAAAAATATGACACCAGGGGGTGCTGTACAGCAGCCAATGGAAAATTGCGTTGAGAGCTA
This sequence comes from Zootoca vivipara, assembly GCF_965207765.1. Classification (NCBI taxonomy): domain Eukaryota; kingdom Metazoa; phylum Chordata; class Lepidosauria; order Squamata; family Lacertidae; genus Zootoca; species Zootoca vivipara. The sequence goes on along the minus strand of NC_142589.1, from coordinate 82,939,785 downwards.
CAGTGCTACCTCGGTTTACGAACAGAATCCTTTCCGGAAGTCCATTCTTAAACCGAAACCGTTCTTAAACCAAGGCGCACTTTCCCCAATGAGGCCTCCCGTCGCCAGTGCCCTTCCACCGTTCAGCTTCCATTCTTAAACCGAGGTAAAGTTCACAAACCGGGACACTACTTCTGGTTTTGCGGAGTTCGTAAACCGAATAGTTCGTAAACAGGGCTGTTCTTAAACTGAGCTACCACCTGATATAACTTTTTTTTCTTAGCACTTTTTTTTAGATCAGTGTAGATCCAGCCCCAGGCATATTAAGCATGTTTGAACCATAATCTGGAATGATGTCTGAGTACAATGCAAATTTGCATATTTGACCCCGAGAATATCTTAAAAGTTGAACCCTGACCTTTTTATCGAGGGCTTTGAGGACATCCAGCCCATGATAAGCACCCATAAGTTCCATTAATTTCAATGGCGGAGCATTGATGCTGGTGGCGCTTAAACATGCTTAACTCTGACTGCATTGGGCCATTGAAACCTGCATTTCTACAGTGGTACCTTGGTTCTCAAACTTAATACGTTCTGGAAGTCGTTCCAAAACCAAAGCATTCCAAAACCGAGGCACGCTTTCCCATAGAAAGTAATGCAAAATGGATTAATCTGTTCCAGACTTTAAAAAGCAACCCCTAAAACAGCAATTTAACATGGATTTTACTCTCTAACGAGACCATTGATCCATAACATGAAAGCAATAATCCATGTACTGTATTGTAAAATAAATAAGACAGAATTGTAGATGATAAAAATTAAAATAATTATTATTTCTTACCTGCACTGATGGTAGTCATTGTTTGGATGGGGGGCTTTTATCCATTTCTGAAGTCACACACACACAATCAATCAGTAGCTGAACTGGATTCCACACAGTCACAAAAACAAATGAACTGAAAAAGTCTCAAAACAAAAATGCAAAATAAATAACAAAAACAAAAGCGTCAAACTGAATATTCTCCGGAATTCTATTTGACTTCCAAAATGTTCAAAAACCAAGGTGCAGCTTCTGATTGTTGCAGGCGCCCTGGAAACAATAGCCGACAGCTGCATCGAACGTTCAGCTTCCGAAAAACGTTAGAAAACCGGAACACTTACTTCCGGGTTTGGGGCGTTTGAGAACCAAGGTACCACTGTATTTGAAGAGTGAGCCATGGGCAAAATAACATGCCTCACTGTAAGAGAAGCCTGCATGTGTCGTCCGTCCGTCCCCCCGCCCCGCTGTGGCCCTTCTTGTGCTCAGTGACCCATCACACCGCCACCTGTGTGAATGGAGGGCCTTTGGCTGGGCATGCTCAGAAGCTCTTCTGGGTTTCCGATGGCCAGGGGTGGGGTGGGGTGGGGTGGGGTGGGGGGCAGCCTTCCAAGCACAGTCATGGTGGGGGTCTGCATGCATGTGCCCCCTCCCCCTTCACATTTCTATGAATGCATAAACGCGTCGGCGTCTTCCCTGCCTGTATTTTACTTATCAATAAAAATACCTTATTAAAAAATATCCAAGCGGTTTACAATAAAAAAATACATAAAATCATGCTGTTCTTAAAAAGTTAAAAAACAGGCACCGATTAAGCACTGTGGAAAGATGTATTCTTAATTGCCTGCATAGGCCTGGGGGAATTGAAAGGTTTTCAGCAGGCATTTAAAAGTTAAAGCAAAAGGCATCAGGGGGTGTGATTCATCCTGGCTGCAGCAGCTGAGCCCCCTTCTCCTTTGCTTTTCACATCAAAGGCTGCAGCAGTGACCTGGAATCAGAGAAGAGACCCCCGAGGGTCATCTAGCCCAACCCCCTGCAGTGCAGGAATCACAGCTAGAGAATGCCTAGTAGGTAGGGGTGCCACCTTTGTTCTGGCCAAATACAGGACCAGGCGGAGTGGCTGGGGAGAAGGTCTCCCCGCCCCCATGCTAAAGTGACTTCAGAGCAATCCATTATAATCTATGGCAGCCAAACAGGATGGCCCTGCTTCAGTCTCTCTCTCTCTCTCTCTCTCTCTCTCTCTCTCTCTCTCTCTCTCTCTCTCTCTCACACACACACACACACACACACTTGTAAATTTGTCTGTGCTTGGCTACCCAGAGCTTAAATACATGACCTTCCACAAACCCTTTCAATACAAGACATAGCATTTTGTCGTGAAATACAGGACAAAACTGTTGCAATACAGGACACCGCATCATTTTGCATTGAAATACAGGGAAATCCTGCATTGTGCAAGGAAGGAGAGTCCATCACATTTGCAGGGAGTCTGTTTCTCTATTGAATGGCTCTTGCTTCCCAACCTTCTCTGACCCCATCTTTCTCTCCCTCTCCCTCTCCCTCTCCCTCTTCCTCTCCCTCTCCCTCCCCCCCCCCCACTTTTCCCACCACCTTCCCATCTGCCTCTTCTCAGATGGTGGCACAAGGCAGGATTTGCTCAGTCGAATCCCCTGGGGCTCATTGCAGCTGAGGCAGCCTCTGATCAGGTTGCTCCTCTGCAGGCGCGTCACATTGTGGCTTTGTGAACTAAGCAGAGGCCTGACTCTGAGGCTGATCCGGGCTGTTGCTTCTGAAGGTTAAGGGGTGATATGATAGCCATGTTTAAATATATAAAAGGATGTCATACAAAGGAGGGAGAAAGGTTGTTTTCTGCTGCTCCAGAGAAGCGGACACGGAGCAATGGATTCAAACTACAAGAAAGAAGATTCCACCTAAACATTAGGAAGAACTTCCTGACAGTAAGAGCTGTTCGGCAGTGGAATTTGCTGCCAAGGAGTGTGGTGGAGTCTCCTTCTTTGGAGGTCTTTAAGCAGAGGCTTGACAGCCATCTGTCAGGAATGCTTTGATGGTGTTTCCTGCTTGGCAGGGGGTTGGACTGGATGGCCCTTGTGGTCTCTTCCAACTCTATGATTCTATGAATATAAGTTTCTGGGAGAAAGTGCTCTTGTCCCCAAATCCTGCTTGCAAGTTTTCCATCATGGGCCTTTAGTTGGCCTCTGTGAGAACAGGATACAGTAGTGGACCCAAGGGGCCCTTGCCCTGATGTAGCTTGAGGGCTCTCCACATGTTCTTATAGAACCTCCAGGTCCAGTGGCAGTCTATCCAGATTCCTGGGTTCTTAGGAAGCTGGACTAGATGGGCTGTTGGCCTGATCCAGCATCCTCTTCTGGGGTCCTTATTTCATGCTGACTTCCATAGGAGCCAACTCCCAGGGGCCAAGGTCCCTTCACCCCCCCCCAAATAAAATATTTGAGGAGCCTCCCCCTCTAAAGTTGATGGGCATTGCCATTCAGATGCTGTGTGTGCACTGCATCATGTGATCAATCATGCAGGTGGGTGGGGCATACCTGGGCTCCCCCAATATTTTATTCAAGTTGGCATCCCTGCTGACTTTTATTTCAAGGTGCCGGCAGAAAAAAAGTGGGTGTAGCTATTAGGGCTGCTGCCCTTGCCTCAATTTACTGGCGCCGCCCAGCGACACAGCCCCCTCGCTCCCTTTCCTGCAACCTCTCCAGGGTGGTATGGCTGCCCCATCTTCTATTTTTACTCTGCCGTGGTCTGGGTGACCTTTTGTTTCTTCCCTCGATGGTAGATCAGCCCCGATGTTTCCAATGAGGGCTATGCGAAAGGGAGATCCAGGGCGTTTGGCACTGAGAGGCAGAGGGAAAATCAAGAGAAGGATTTGGTGCTGCATAATCTCCTTTGGGTGCTGAGAAAGCAGCATCTCCCCCGCACCCCTCCTTCCCTTTAAACCAGCGGTTCCCAAACTATTTTGGGGGTGCCCACCTCCTTGGCTGCACAAACTCACCCACAGCGCCCCTCCAACCTTGCAAAAAGCATTACTGTATCGAGAACAGCGGTTTGCATGACCCACCATAACACCCACAGCAGTTCCAATTAATTGCACATTTATTCAGATCCAGTCAAAAGTATTTAGTTTAATTCAACAGAACTGAAGCTCTCGATCCAGGAATAGCGGCTTTCTAAGGTCTGGTGGACCCCTCCAGCACCCCCCTGCCACCCCCTTGCTTCTTAGTCCTCCCCCCCCCCAGAGAATCCCTTCAACCCCATGGGTGGAACCACTCCCTATTTGGCAGCCGGCCTCAGCCCCTCCAGGACCTCAAGACTTAGTGGTTGCCCAGGGAGCTGGGCTGGGAGGGCCTCAGGGATTGGGACTTGGCCACACTTCTGTCCCCCCCACCCCCAGTTGCAGATCCAGACCCCAGTTCTCTTCCTTTTCCAATCCGCTGGTAGTGGCACTCTGGATGCTGAGCCAGACTTCCTGGGACTCCTGATCTGACACAAAGATCAAGGCAGGAGACTTGCAAACAAGCCGTGGCGCTGAGCGACTGTTGTCTCCCGCCGAGCATGTGAGCAAATATTTGCGAGAATATTTGCTAGCTGCTTTTTACAATCTGTGGTGGGCGGTAGGGGGGAGACGCTGACAGACACTCGTGAAGCAGGCCTGATGGCCTCCGTGCCCTTGATATGTGCCAGAGCAGCTGGAGCCAGACTCTGCCAGGTTGGAGGTCCACAAAGCCAGTCAGAGAGGGCAAGGAGGTTCCAGCGGCTTCCTCCTTGCTGCCCGGCTGAGCACAGCAGGGACTTGTCAGGGTCTTTTTGCCTCTGATGCAAAATACCTGCTCATTAAGAGCAACATGAAAGGTGGGAAGCTTGTTAATTGGACCTTCAGTCTGCCAGGATCTCCCTTGCAAGTCTCTGGGGCTTAGAGGGAAGGTTGCGGCCAGGATCCGGCTTGCTGGCTGTTCTTTTAACTTTATCCTACGGTTCCACAAAGCCAGAACTGGCTGGGCCGGATGCTGCCGGTGGCCTTTCTCAGAGAGTGGCATCACCTGCTGCCACCGCCCCGCACACTTTGGACCAAGGCGTGGCTTCCGACTGGCTGCAGGATCTTCCTGCACTCAATTGGAAGCTGCGTCGGAAGTCTGGCTTACGGAAAACATTCACAAACTTCACGTTTGGGAGCCAATTTGTTCAGGAGCCAAGCCATTCGACAACCAAGGACCAAGGTACCACTGTACCGGGGGCTTCCTTCTGGGGGTGTCCTGGGGTCTGTGCCCACCTGGCATGATTCAGAGCAGCCCCCATCCTGTCGCCACCAAAAGCCTTTGATTCCCACTTCAACCATTAAATGAGATTGATTTGATTCCCTGCCTTCTTCCTGACACAGTAGAACTTCGGTTTTCAAACGTAATCCATTCCAGAAGACCGACTTCCGAAACATCCGGAAACCAAAAATCAAAGGGCTGTCGACATTTTCAATGGGGGGCAGGGAGAGGAACATGCCTCGGGAACCGTTTGAGTTCCAAAAAAACGTTCAGAAACCAGAACACTTACTTCCAGGTTTGCAGTGTTTGGGAGCTGAAATGTTCAGCAACAGAGCTGTTCGAGAACCAAGGTTTGACTATATAGAGGTTCCTTTGCCAGGACTCTGCTGCTGCTGTGATGTGCATGCCCAGAGGGGCTGTGGAGGCAGCTGGGTTTTCCCTTGGCCTCTCTCTCTCTCTCTCTCTCTCTCTCTCTCTCTCTCTCTCTCTCTCTCTCTCTCTCTCTCTCTCGCAGTCGACATGGTCTGCAGTTGCCTGGGATGGTCTTCCTTCCCCATTTTCACCGGGAGCGGCAGCAGCAGCCTCTCCTGGCCTCCCTTCTAGCAAGAAGAGAAGAACCTAATGTTAAGGAGGGGGCGAATTCTGGGGTGAGAGACTACTCAACAGCCCAGCCTGTCGGGGTGCAAGTCCCCTGCGGATCCATGCAGTCAGTAAAAGAAGGAAGTTCCAGCCAAGTCATTTGGAGCAAAACAGCAGTCAGTAGACCATGATCTTTAATGTTGCACAACAGGTCCCCCCCAGGAGTAAGAACCCTGAGCATGGGGTCTTTTAAAACTTCCCTCTTTTCCCCAGAATACACTTCGAGAGGCATCACTGATACATCATCACTACATAACTGGCATGTCACAAATGGGGAGGGGTCTACAAGGGTTTAGGGACGTTGGTGGAGCTGTGGTCTAAACCACAGAGCCTCTTGGGCTTGTCGATCAGAAGGTCGGTGGTTCAAATCCCCACGACGGAGTGAGCTCCCGTTGCTCGGCCCCAGCTCCTGCCCACCTAGCAGTTCGAGAGCATGTCAAAGTGCAAGTAGATAAATAGGTACCGCTCCAGCAGGAAGGTAAATGGTGTTTCTGTGCGCTGCTCTGGTTTCGGTGTTCTGTTGTGCCAGAAGTGGCTTAGTCATGCTGGCCACATGACCTGGAAAAACTGTCTGCAGAGCGGACAAACGCTGGCTCCCTCAGCCTATAGAGTGAGATGAGCACACAACCCCAGAGTTGTCCGTGACTGGACGTAACTGTCAGGGGTCCTTTACCTTTATACAAGGGTTACAAAAGTTCAACATTAGGTCACTTGATCAGACACCTTTCCCAACACCTCTTAAGTCCTCATCACCAAAAGAACAATAAAACTCTTGACATCTCCTTGCCCTCAGGATTTGTCTGGAGATGGACTTTCAGAACACCTGACTGGCTAAACTGCCTCTGTGGATGTCTATTGTTGCCCCCCCTGGTCACTCCCTGGGTGGGCTGCCCTGTATGTGCTCTCACGCTTGGGGAATAATGGCGGGATGCCCTGTTCCTGCTGCCTATGTGATTTCCTGCTTCTTGGTTCATAGAAGGAGTTGGAGCCCAAATTCACCTTTCTTTAAGGGCCAAAATGGCGTTGGAATGAGGAGAGTCGGTTAAACTAAAGTATGGATTTTCTACGAATTTATAAAGCTAGGTATCTTCCCTGAGCTGTCAAGTCGAAAGGATACATTTGTAACCATTGTAACAACTTTAAATATGTGCGGGGGGGGCGCCATGTCATTTCAGTAACACGAAGAAGAAGAAGAAGAAGCTGGATCCGACCCGTGGCCCATCTCTCCCAGCAGCCTGTTCTCACAGCAGCCAACCACATGCAGAACATGGGCTACCAGAGTTTTTGCACAAGAGCAACCCTCCAATCTCCTTGCCTTGGAGCGCTTTTGCTGCTCTGGGTCTGGGCAGAGCCCCCGCTGTGCAAAGCCCCTTATTTGAGCATGCAAATCGCTGCTGCTATTGCATTATTCTTCGAAGCTTCAAAGCCCTCTCTCATTTCGGCAGCGTCCTGGCAGGAGTGCCATCAAGGCCTTTGTGTGCAGCTGTTGCAAAAGCCTCTGGCTTTCTGTTCCTATCCTGGGAGTCCTCCCCCCCCCCCCCCCCCCGCTTGTGCAGTTGTTGTTTGGTGTGGCTTTCAGAGCTCAGCATTGTCTAAGGATTACTAGCACTGTGTTGCACTTCAGAGACATAAAAGGCAGGGATGGGGAAAACAGCGAGCCGAGTTTGTCAAGCCGAGTTTGTCAGGCTCCGCGCAGCCCTTGAAAGCCAAATCCTGCTTCTGCTGTCCCCTCCTTGCTCCTACTGAGCTCACTTGGTGCAGCTGCTTCCAGTTCAGAACACAGGCAAGGCAGATGAAGGAAGAAGGGGCAGCTTTGCTTTGCCCATCCTGGGCTCCCTTCCTGAGCAGAAGGGGAGGTCCTGGCCTCCAAGTATATGTGGCTGGGGTTGGAAAATCCAGCCAGCCAGCCCCTGAGTGGGTGGGCTGCAGGCAGGGGTGGCCTGTCCCTTTCTGCCACCTGTGGAAAAATGAAGCATGGGTTGGGGGAATTCCACTGCACATAAACCCAAAGGGGCTTACAAGATTGCCAAAAGGCCGTATCTCACAATAAAGCAAGGGAAAAACAATTCAGTTAACAAGCAAGAGTGCTAAATGCATGAAACCACAATGAAAGCTTGGCAGGTTCCCTGATGTGTAAAAGGGTGGGAAGTGGGACTCCACACTCTCTGCAACATTTCACAAAAAAAGTGGGCTTGCAGAACAGACACCGGAACATCAGAGCTGACCCAGCAAAAGATCCTTCTGCAAGCCGGTTTTGCAAAAAGCCAGCTGGTCTTGACCATCTGCCCGATGCAGCACAACCACAATGCTCTATTCTGCTTTGGTCAGAGCCCACCTGGGGTCCTGTGTCCTTTTCTGGGTACCATAATATAAAAAAGATGTTGACAAGCTGGAATTTGCACAGATAATCAAGGGTCTGGAAACCCAGCCTTCTGAGGAATGGCTGAGGGAACTGGTGGTGTTTAGTCTGGAAAAGAGGAGATTATACATCCATATCCCCCCCTTTATTTCCTTTCCTTAATTCAAACTCTGATCAAGATGGCTTACAACATAAAAAAATACATACAGTAATTGCAGACATAGTAAAGTAGCCGTAAGCAAGAAATAAAACCCATCAAAATATGCAATTGAATTGAACAATTGCCACGTGAATCATGATCTCTAAAAATAAAGATGCAAAAAAATTGACATCAACAACAGCAGCAAAGCCCCCTAAACAACCCCCAGCCCAAGAGTCTGTTCAGCAGTCTCAGCTTTTGCAGCTGGAGTCTGTCAGGTTCCCCCCCCCCCCCAAGGCCAGGTAGGGAAAGGCCTGGGCCACCACAGACCCATTGGCCTTTCCAGGGAACAGCCTGGAGCCACTTCTTGGAGCCTGGAAATCATGGCCACATCCCCACATAGGACTGGAATGGCTCTTCCACAAAGCCAGGATGGTGAACTGGGCAAAACCTTTTTATTGGGGGGGGGCAGAGGTAGAGAAAACCAGGTGCTCCTGTATCTTTAACATGTGACATGCAGAAATCCAGCAGGTTAAACCTTTTCGACTGTGAAATGTAAGGACGTGGGTGGCGCTGTGGGTTAAACCACAGAGCCTAGGGCTTGCCGATCAGAAGGTCAGCAGTTCGAATCCCCACGATGGGGTGAGCTCCTGTTGCTCGGTCCCTGCTCCTGCCCACCTAACAGTTCAAAAGCAAGTCAAAGTGCAAGTAGATAAATAGGTACCGCTACCGCTGAGAGCCAGTGTGGTGTAGTGGTTAAGAGTGGTAGACTCGTAATCTGGGGAACCGGGTTCGCGTCCCCACTCCTCTACATGCAGCTGCTGGGTGACCTTGGGCTAGTCACACTTCTCTGAAGTCTCTCAGCCCCACCCACCTCACAGGGTGTTTGTTGTGGGGGAGGAGGGGAAAGGAGATTGTTAGCCGCTTTGAGACTCCTTCGGGTAGTGATAAAGCGGGATATCAAATCCAAACTCTTCTTCTTCTTCTTCTACAGTGGGAAGGTAAACGGCGTTTCCGTGCGCTGCTCTGGTTCGCCAGAAATGGCTTTGTCATGCTGGCCACATGACCTGGAAGCTGTATGCCAGCTCCCTCGGCCAGTAAAGCGAGATGAGTGCCACAACCCCAGAGTTGTCCGTGACTGGACCTAATGGTCAGGGGTACATTTACCTTTACCTTTACTGTGGAAATACAACTATGGGAAAAGTTTTCCTTGTTGGCAATTTGTCTGAAATCTGGTTACTTCCCCCCGTCCCCCACTCTGTCCGCCCCATTCAAGCGTCCCATCACAACCAAGGACACAGCGAAATATAAACCGTTCAGGGCTGGGGTTGTGAAAAGAAGTTGTCTCAAGAGTCTTCAACATCTTGCGTGTTTTTACTGCAGAACATCCTCACCGAGGGAAGTCATAGATATGTTAGAAAAGTCATCTCTGTAGGGGTTTGCTAATGAAAAGCTGTGCTCAAAATGCTCAGGCCACGCAGTGTGTGAAGGGCAGTATCAGATTATTCCTGTAATTCCACCATTCCCTCCACGGTGCCCAGATAATTTTAGCTACATGTTTGCATTGGTCCCTGGAGCCAACATAAAATCATGCCGAGTCCCTCTGAGCGCCAGCTGGCTCCACCATCTCCCGCCCGCCCGCCTTTGCTCAGGAACCTGGGCATAAAGGAGCATAAAGAAGCATTGTCTCCCCCCCACTGATGAGGACAAAACTTGGGGTGCGGTACGTAGGCCGTTTCCCAACTTCGCCAGCGCCTAGCCCTCCAGGTTCTGAACCTGGTCAGGTTCAAGGAAGAGACCACGGCCAGGCAAACTGAAGTACAACAACCGCTAGGAAGCCTGATCATTTATTGCTGCAACAAGGTTCCAATTCCCCAGCCAAAACAAGGAAGAAGCAGCCCAGAACAAAGGGCACATGGCTTCTTAAGAGTTCCCACAATTTCCCACAGTACATTTTGCACAGCACCATGAAAACATCGTAGGTCTGTCACAGAAAAGGTGTGGCTTCGAGAACTGGACATGTCCCTGTTCCATCCTGCCTGGTTCAAGTACTCACTTCACACAAGTCATTGGAAGTATTCATACATCCCGTTGTCAGGAAGGAATCCCATACCTTCTCACCTTTACAGGTATTTGTTCTTCCTGAGTCTCATTTCCCTCTGACAACCCTTAGTCTGGTTCCTTTGTCTGGGCTGTTAACACCTGGTTTGGCTGCTGGGGGGGGGGGGATGCTGAGGACCTGAGGATACATCTTGAGGATTATGGAGTCCCTGTTCCATTCAGGCCATGTGTCAGGTCCCCTCCCCTTACATCCCACAATTTTATTACCTTTTGGAACGAAATAAAACCATCTATTTTGGGTGAATTTTTGTGTTTCAGAAAATGGGGTTTCCTTGTCTTGTGGTGGTACTGGGAGCGCAGTATAGGTTGTCTAATGGAGGAAGATGTACAAAAAACAGTGGTATCTCTGTGCACATAACCCTGGGAGCCTTTGCTCTGGAGCTGTGGTTGTCGAGTCCTTATAGTGCAGCATGCAAGCTCAAGAGGCCAGCATTTCCGATGTGTTGGCTGGATACGCACACACCTTTTGTCCATAACACACATACCCAACCTCTGCTACATCTAGGCTTGTGGGGAGCTGTCTTAAAGAGAGCCAAAGCTGAGCCCACAGGAGGCAGAAATGGCCACCAACCTGGAGGGCTTTCAAAGTGGGTTTTTTAATGGCAGAGTGAGTTTGACTGTTGTTGTTGTTTAGTCGTTTAGTCGTGTCCGACTCTTCGTGACCCCATGGACCATAGCACGCCAGGCACTCCTGTCTTGCACTGCCTCCCGCAGTTTGGTCAAACTCATGTTTGTAGCTTCGAGAACACTGTCCAACCATCTCATCCTCGGTCGTCCCCTTCTCCTACTGCCCTCAATCTTTCCCAACATCAGGGTCTTTTCCAGGGAGTCTTCTCTTCTCATGAGGTGGCCAAAGTATTGGAGCCTCAGCTTCACGATCTGTCCTTCCAGTGAGCACTCAGGGCTGATTTCCTTCAGAATGGATAGGTTTGATCTTCTTGCAGTCCATGGGACTCTCAAGAGTCTCCTCCAGCACCATAATTCAAAAGCATCAATTCTTCGGCAATCAGCCTTCTTTATGGTCCAGCTCTCACTTCCATACATCACTACTGGGAAAACCATAGCTTTAACTATACGGACCTTTGTAGGCAAGGTGATGTCTCTGCTTTTTAAGATGCTGTCTAGGTTTGTCATTGCTTTTCTCCCAAGAAGCAGGCGTCTTTTAATTTCGTGGCTGCTGTCACCATCTGCAGTGATCAAGGAGCCCAAGAAAGTAAAATCTCTCACTGCCTCCATTCCTTCTCCTTCTATTTGCCAGGAGGTGATGGGACCAGTGGCCATGATCTTGGTTTTTTTGATGTTGAGCTTCAGACCATATTTTGCGCTCTCCTCTTTCACCCTCATTAAAAGCTTCTTTAATTCCTCCTCACTTTCTGCCATCAAGGTTGTGTCATCTGCATATCTGAGGTTGTTGATATTTCTTCCGGCAATCTTAATTCCGGCTTGGGATTCATCTAGTCCAGCCTTTCGCATGATGAATTCTGCATATAAGTTAAATAAGCAGGGAGACAATGCGCTGAGTTTGACTATGTGCTGCATGAAGAAGAATCCAGCAGAGTGCTGCCTACAGTGGCCTTGCAGGGTTTCAGACTCCCAGCCGTGCCTGGAGAGGCCAGCGGGATTCGAACCTGGGAGCTTCTGTTTGCAAGGCAGCCACTCAGCCCCTGAGCCATGGCCCTTCAGGGCTCCCGGAGGGGGGGAGGGCATTCCAGGCCTTACTACCGATCCAGGGACGTACATCCCTGCTTTCGCCAGGAGCTGCAGCCTGATGCCAACGCTGCCGGTGGAATTGCGACTCTGCAGCTGCGGTTGCCATGGCGGTTGGACGTTCCCCGCCTGCTTTGTCAGGTTGATGCTCTTAATTGGCCTCCAGCCGAGAGCCTAGAAATTAGCTGTGTAGAGGAGCGATCTGGTGGCAGGCGTGGCCTTCAATGGCGCACTCACCTGGGCGGAACTAGGGGCCCCAGGGTGGCTGAGCAGGAGCACCTGCCATTTCTGGGACCTGCCTTCAGATGAAGCTGCTGCCAGGATCATGCCCTTTGAGGAGACCTCCTTGCAGACAGGGGCCACTGGGGGTGGGGTGGGGAGACGCAGGGCTTGCCCCTTTCCCCTTGCTCCTTGGGGAATGGGGGGTTTGCTGGGATTGGCATAAAACGGGAACCTGATGTCTCCTGGGAGATGCTCCTTCTGGGGAAAGGGGCCTCTTGCAAAGTGGGGGCCTTTCAGCACCAATGGAGGAGACTGAGCAACGAGAACTCAGCCCTCCCCACGCCAGGAGATGTTTCTGTCTGGAAAAGTGTGCTGCAGTGGTCTGTCTGGGACCTGGGAGAACAGGGTTCAATTCCCCCCCACAATTTGGCCATGAACCTCACTGGGCAGCAGTCACTGCCTCTCTCAGCCTAACCTACCTCACAGGGTTGTTGTGGGGGTTAAATGGGGAGGAGAATGATAAATGCCGCCTGAAGCTCCTTGAAAAAAAAAAGTGGGCTATAGAGGCAATAAGAAAATGAGTGAGCGCCTTTTGTCTTCTCAGGCAAAGTTCTTTCTGACGCAGCCTCCTCTTCCCTTCCCTTCTTTTCTTTCAGGAGGGATGGCAGCCTCTGAGCCCAACCAGGGTGGCTGGACTGATGGGCGAATGGCGGATCTGTCGCTCCAAGGACATCCTGTGCGCCTGAGCTCCTGATGACAGGCGGTCCGGGAGGCTGGAGCCGGCCGGGCAGTGAACTTGAAGATTGCTTGAAAGTAAGTACTGCAACTCCCTCCCTCTTTGGTCAGGCCAAGCCGGGCTCTTCTGTGGACCTCCGGGGGCCACCAGAATTGTCAGGATATGGAGCTAAAGGACCCCCCTCGCTCTCCCCACACAAATCCTGGGCATGTGGCAGATGTTGCCTCCGGCACTCGCTCCCTCAAGTTCTGTTGCCGAATTAGGTTTGATGGTAAGACACAACTTCCCCGTTCCCCAAATTACCCTGTTTCTCATATTTTAAGACATACCCATAAAATAAGCCATAGCAGGATTTGTAAGCATTCGAGGAATATAAGCCATACCCCGAAAATAAGACATAGTGATAGGCACAGCAGCAATGCCGGCCGCGGCAGGAGGAGGAGGAAAAAAAATAGAAATACCTTGAAAATAAGCCATCGTGTGTTTTTTGAGGAAAAAATAAATATAAGACGTGTCTTATAATATGAGAAACACGGTAAGGGGAAATTGCTGTGAAGGGAGATTTGAGCCTGTGCGTGCATCAGCAAAGCTCCGCCGCGAATGCAAAGCACTCCCCCCCCCAAAAGGTCACCGCACCCAAGATGAAACCCACCCACCCACCCCACCCAGGGCTGTGTTTTGTTTTGGAGTTAATTTGCATTTTAAGCTCCTGCGATTCAATCCGCCGCAGCACACCTGCCTCGTTTGCCAGCGAGTAATTAGATTGCTGTTCGGGCGTCTTGCACTTCTCCGCTCTCTCGGAGCTCGATTCCGTTTTATGTTGAGGGTTTCAATTAAGCTATTAACACATTTTATGATTCAGAAAATTGCAAAAAAGAAAAAAAGTTCATTCTCTTCCAGCGAGTGAACTCAAAGGCATTTTGTATCTGTCCAGGAGGCAGGGAAAGAAGCTGAGGTGCGCTTCAGCTGACCTGGGCAATTCTGTGCGTCTGCCAGAGGAGACAACATTGCCGCCTTCTGTAGTTTGCTGGGCTTGTCATATGAAGCAGAGCACACAGGTGCTCACCTGAGCTATGGGGAGGGCTACCCCAGGGCCATCTTTACCCGGAGTTGCAAGGGGTGCGGGGCACCCCAGCGCCGAATTCGGGGGGGGGGCACCAAATGTATACCTACTGTATACCAATCCCTCTCAATCGGCAGCAGTGAAAATCAATGGAGCGAAAGTCCCCACCCCCCTCATCCATTGCTCTGTTACTCCGTAGCGTCAAATATTCCCGACGACTCAGGAAACAAAAGTAGTTATTTCCGCTGCGTCCTTGTTACAGGTGAGCGGATTTCCCTCCCCTCAAAAAGCTCAACAACTTTGAGTTCGTCTCCCCTAAATGTGGGGGCGCTGGGCGGATCTTTGCACCCCGGCGGTGCATACGCTAAAAATGGCCCTGGGCGACAATGTGGGGAGGGGAGGCACTTGTGGGGTGTTTCCTGTGGGTGCTTATGGGGGGGGCAGAAGGCAATGGTTCCTTTTTCTTTTTCTAATAATATTTTCATTAAGTTTTCAACAAAAATAACAAAATTAAAAAACAACCAACCACCACCACCACAAACTACACACACACACACACACACACACCAGCAGTATCAAATCCATAAAATGAGATTCTCTGAGCCCGGTGACTTCCCTCCCCCCTCCAGTGCCTTAAATTTCCTTTTCAAATGCATATCATTTCCATTCCAAATTATTTTTTCTACCTCAAATTCCCTATACTACTTTTAAGATTACAAGTGTTCTTAAAATCCTGCCAACCTGTTTATAAGACTTTTGCAAATACATGATAAACATTTCCCATTCTTTTTAAATTTCTCATTGTCTTGATTTCTGAGCTTTCCAGTTAGTTTCGCCTTTTCAGCGTAGTCCATTAACTTGGTTTGCCAGTCTTCTTTGGTCGGGGACTGCTTCCTCTTTCCATCTGATTTCTGCCCCCGCCCCCTGCCTTTGAACTGGATGCCAATTCCTACAAGTTGCTTTGCGGTTCTCACAGGCCTGGGCCTGGGAAGACCATCCTTTGTGTCAGATATTGTAAAGGCAGTTGCCGGCGGTTTCTGCTGCATAACCACCAGCTAGCTTGCTGTTAGCATCATGTTGCTGCTGTTGGCTTCCATCTGTCTCAAGAGACAATGGATTGTGCCTCCGAGGGTGAAGTCAAATTGCTGGAGAATCGCAGCCCCTGCCTTCCTTGCTTTTTTGCTGCAACCCAATCGCTGCATTTTGCTGCATTTGCATCACCAAAGTGATCTCCACAGGGCTGCCCCCCTGGTGGGGTCCAAAGGATATCAGAGCAAAATGCTGGGCTGCAGGAATTGCCGAAAGGAGGCATACAAAATGCCACCCAACCGCCTTAGGGACCCCCCTGTGGACTAGTGTAAGCTTTACTCCTTAGCCTTCTCTTCCCCCAAAGACATCTCGCAAGGCAGCAGGTGCATGTCATAGAATCACAGAATTGTAGAGTTGGAAAGGGACCCCTGGGGGTCATTTAGTCCAACCCCCTGCAATGCAGGAATTACAGCTAAAGAACCCAACCTCTGCTTAAAACCCTCCAAGGAAGGAGAGTCCACCACTTTCCAAGGGAGTCCATTCCACTGTTGAGAAGTTATTATTATTATTATTATTATTATTATTATTATTATTATTTATCATTATTATTTCTTGAATTTATATACCGCCCTGTACCCGGAGGGACATGGGTGGCGCTGTGGTCTAAACCACAGAGCCTTGGGCCTGCCAATCAGAAGGTTGGCGGTTCAAATCCCCGTGATGGGGTGAGCTCCCATTGCTCAGTCCTAGCTCCTGCCAACCTAGCAGTTCAAAAGCACGTCAAAGTGCAAGTAGGTAAATAGGTACCGCTCTGGCGGGAAGGTAAACAGCATGTCCGTGCGCTGCTCTGGTTCACCAGAAGCGGCTTAGTCATGCTGGCCACATGACCCGGAAGATGTACGCCAGCTCCCTCAGCCAGTAAAGCGAGATGAGCGCCGCAATCCCAGAGTCGTCCGCGACTGGACCTAATGGTCAGGGGTCCCTTTACCTTTACCTTTACCCGGAGGTCTCAGGGAGGTTCACATAAAAGGATCACAGTATATAAAATAAAAATACTGTAAAAGAAATAACCCAATAATACCCCTCCAAAAGAGCCACATTTTAAAAGGTTATGGGATGTTGATCAGGTCAACCAAAGGCCTGGTTAAAAAAGAACATTTCTGCCTGACGCCTAAAGGTGTATAATGAAGGCACCAGGAGAAGTTCCCAGGGGAGAGCATTCCATAGATGGGGAGCCACTGCAGAGAAGGCCCTGTTCTTGTGTTGCCACCCTCTGGACCTCTTGAGGAGGGGGCATACGAAGAAGGGCCTCAGAAGATGATCTCAGGGTCCAGGTAGGTTCATATGGAAAGAGGCGGTCCTTGAGGTATCTGAGTTGTTTAAGACTTTACATGTCAAAACCAGCACTTTTAATTGGGCCCAGAAACTAGTACTGTCTAGAGAAAGCCAGTGCAGTTGGATCAGGATCAGTGTAATATGCTCCGACTGTCTTACTCCAGTGAGCAACCTGGCCACTGAATTTTGCACCAGATGAAGTTTCCGAACCATCTTCAGAGGCAACCCTACATATAACGCATTGCAGTAATATAACCCTGAGGTTACCAGAGCATAGACAACAGTAGTTAGGCTCTCCCTGTCCAGACAGGGGCGTTGCTGGGCCACCAGCCGAAGGTGATGGAAGGCACTCCGGGCCACTGAGTTCTTAAACGCCTGAAAGCTCTTCTGAATGTTGAGTCAGAATCTTCCTTGTCATTTGACTCCATCGGTTTGGGCCTTACCCTCTGGAGCAGCAGAAAATAGGCTTCACCTTCTTCCATGTGAGAAGCTCATTAGATATTTGAAGGTGGTCCTCGTGTCACACCTCCATCTTCTCTACTAAGGGACTGTGGCTCCAGCTGCACACTTAGCAATGATATCCTGGGGCACGGTGACCTTGGTCTGCTCCTTTGGGTTTCTCATGCTCTAACTGCACATGCAGGAGCATCTGAAGAAGGTGCTTCTAATGCGCTCCTTCGCTCTGCTTCTCCTTGGAGAGAGAGCATTGCAAGGCCAAATGCCTGGCTGGCTTCTGCTTCCCAAATAACACCTGAGAGTTTCACTCTGGTTTCAAAGCCCAGCCTCCTGAAGTCTTCTCAGGTCTGCCCACCTGGTGGGGCCGGGCTCTCCCAAGGAAGTGGCAATGGTTGGCACGGGGCAACCCAATCGCTGCCCTCCTGACCCCCAGAATGGTGCAGCTGGCCCACTGGCCAGGGGGCCTCTGCAGCCCTCTTCTCGCCACTGCCTTGCCTGCCCCTGCCCCAAAAAGCGGAGCAGCAGGGCTGGGTGGGTGACTCTGCCCTTCTGCCCACAATCTGGGTGGGTCCAGTGGTCAAGAAGGCAGTTTCATCACGTGCAGGAGAGTGAAGCGAGGGGCAGGTGGGGCCCATCCACCTGGGCAGGGAACCCATCTAGGAGAAGGAAAACTCTGATCCTAAACCTCCGCTGCCTTGCAGGAGAAGAAAAGGCTACAGTAAGAGCTGTTCGGCAGTGGAATTTGCTGCCAAGGAGTGTGGTGGAGTCTCCTTTGGAGGTCTTTAAGCAGAGGCTTGACAGGCATATGTCAAGAATGCTTTGATGGTGTTTCCTGCTTGGCAGGGGGTTGGACTGGATGGCCCTTGTGTTCTCTTCCAACTCTATGATTCTATGATTCTAAATCTGGAGTCCCTAAGATGCTTGGATGACGCCTTGCATGCCTCCTTCTGGCATCTCCTGCAGCCAAACTGGTGCCAAACAGTTCACTCTGCTTTCCTTTGGACCCCATCAGAGATGCCGAGAGACGGAGGGTCTTGTCACCTGGGCAGCCCAGGACTTCCAGACACTCTGCCTAGGCTTCCACCCCGGAGAGGTCACTTTGGTTCTGACAATGCAGCAGCTTGACTTCACCCCCAGAGGGGCACTCCATTGTCACTTGAGGCAGACGGGTGCCAACTGTTGTGTAGAGAAGCTAAGAAGAGCCCCAGAGCAGCCCCTGGATCAGGCCCCCGTGGACCCACGTCCCCAGCCCCATTTCTCATAGTGGCTACCAGGTTCCCCCATGGGATGCCCCACAAGCAGGACCAGAGCACAACAGGCAGCCTCTCTCCTCACTGCTGCCCCCCATCAGTGACTGGCCTTCAGGGGGTCTGAGGCTGTCAGTTTTATTTCAATTAATTATTTGTATTTTACACATTGTGACCAATTCTGATGGCTTACAGCTTTTAGCAATAAAGATTTCATTCATTCATTCATTCTACAAAGTCAAGCCGGGAGGCGGTGGGAAAGGAGTCGAGCAGGGGAGTTCTGCAGGGCCCATCTAGGCTGTTCCAGCCTGAAAGCTTCCCCACAGATTCTCCACAGTGGGTCTCCTTTCACCTCCCAGCCTGGGATAGTTATTTCTCCCAAACTAAGCTAATTGTAGGAGGAGTCTAAACAGTCCCTTTCCGGATTCAGAATTCTGTATCTTGCTGCCTTGCATAAATAGGTTCCTCAGAAGCGGGCAGTTGCACCAACTCCCACCTCCATCAATGAGGGATTAAGTGTTTCCAGTCAGCTCCCTCAGGTCTGCTAATCATGCTTTGTGTCAGTTGCTCAGCTCAGCGGGTGGCAAAGCTGCCCTGTGCCACAGAGGCCGGATCCTGCTCTGGGTTTTCAGATGCCCCATGGGAAACCTGCTGTGCGAATGTTCAGGGATGCCTTGTTTGATTATATCCTATTCCAACTTGTGTTAACAAGTTCCACAATTTAGCAGAGTTACATTCCCTTTTTAAAGCTACACAGCGGATGCGTTGCTCAGGCTCTCTAAAGCCTCTATAATAACTGTCCTGGTATTTTCCCCTTGATTCCCTCATAAAATATAAGACATGACACAGTCTTCTAGAAAAGTATAAAAGAGTTTACTCACACATCATTCTGTTCACAACAGGATCCCAGAAGGCAGACTTAGCTTAGAAAAGTTACATCAGGCATCCCCAAACTGCGGCCCTCCAGATGTTTTGGCCTACAACTCCCATGATCCCTAGCTAACAGGACCAGTGGTGAGGGATGATGGGGATTGTAGTCCAAAACATCTGGAGGGCTGAAGTTTGGGGGTGCCTGTGTTACATACACCTGGAAACTATCCCATACGGAGATAGCTCCTTTGTCCTCTCTTGGCTGGAAGCCAAGAGGGCATCTTAGGCTAAACAGATGTTGCTTCCTCAAAAAATGTAGTCAGAGAGAGAGAGAGAGAGAGATGGCGGCCAGCCCTATGCTTTTGTTACCTGCACAGGTGAGGCCACACCCACCTCTAGTCACATGCAGAGGAAGTCTGTCCCAGCCGAGCAGAAACAGGAAGTTCCAACTGGCTGGTCCAGACATCCCCCTTCTATGTCCACTCTAGGGATGTTGTACTTGAGTGCTCTTGTGTTTCACATCCCACACCTGCAAGCAAGACTGGAGCACAGAGAGCCTCTCCCCTTCTGCAGTTTCCAGAAGCTGGGATTCAGAAGCACAACTGCTTCCAGCTTCAGAGGCAGAACATAGCCCTCAAAAGCCCTGCTCCCCTCCAGGAGTCTGTCTAATCCTCTTTTTAGAGGCAACCAAGTTGGTGGCCATTACTGCCTGCTGTGGGAGGGAGTTCCACAGTTTAACTGTGTGAAAAAGTACTCTCTCGCTCCCTCCCCCCCCAAGCCCATCTATGCACTCTATTCTTTTCCGCTTGAGGCAAAACAAGAAATGCCGCCTTGCCGTGATCCTGCCACCACTGCCTTTTTTGCTGCCACCATGCGCCCTGCCTCACCCTCCGCTGGTGGAGAAGCGCACCACCTCCTGCACCAGCAAGACTGTGCTGATTTGGGGTGAGAACATGCCCCAAATGGATGCGATTTGCCCAGAATCAGTGCCCATGGCAGCGGTGGTTCTCTGCTGCTGGTGGGGGTGGTTTGGCAGACAGGGCACCCGTGGGCATGCTGCCGGGGGGGGGGGCTTCTGTCATTTGATACAGTGGCTGCACCCTGCCTAATGGCTGGGCCAGCTCTGACTCAGCTGCCGTCTGCCTTTCTCGGACACGGCTGTCCAGTTTGTGGGTAAATTTATGTCCTGCCGTTGATGTTTATGGAATACTAATGTGACTGCTGAGTTTTGTTTGGGAGACCCCCTTCATCTTAGTTTTCATTCTTTTTCTCGGGTCTCATAAAATCATAGAATCATCTAGTCCAGGGGTCAGCAACCTTTTTCAGCTGTGGGCCGGTCCACCGTCCCTCAGACCATGTGGTGGGTGCGACGAAAGTCCCTCTCACTTTCCGTCTTATAACTCTGACCTCTCAATTATTAAAAGCACTAGCAGGGATTTCTGAGGTAAATCAAACCGCCCACTTATCCCTCTAGCCTTTCTTTAAACCCTCTAGCACTTGTGGGTTTTCAAAAATAAAAGAGAGTCCTCTTCCAGCCTAAACGTGACCAGGTACCTATATAGACTTGGGGCTATAAATAAGACTGTTCCTATGTTCACTCAGATAAGGGTTTCCCTTCACTAGAACCTCCCTTACTGTAAAGCTAGCCTCCTTCCTGAGGTAACTTTATTATCACTCAGAACCTGTCTCCTCCTTTAGCCCCCCCCCCTTTCTTGGTGCACTCTCAGCCACAAACTAACCCTTCTCCTCTAAAAGGCAGTTTTGACAGTTTAAAAGAGTTCCCCACCACCTGGGTTCCTGGGTACCTTAGCTGGAAAATGAAATAGACGATTACTAATGTGACACTTTAAAGATGGATATTTATTGGCTTGAATCTTAATGGTTGCTTTCTGGTAACATTGGTACGAACTTAATTTCACAGATAACGTTCTTGGTAATCAAATAACAGAATACCTATCCACTACTTCATCTACTCTAAATTCTACCTTCTCCACAACCACCCAAGCTCCCACACAGAAAAAAGCCCAACCGCCAACTCCCATAACTGTTCCCCTTTCCATTTAAACCCCATGCAGGCCACGCCTCCCATGGAATGTTGCTGCCAGTTAACCAGGGAGACTGGGTTAACCCTTCAATAGGTTGGTTGTGAAACAAAAACATAACATAACAGTTTTCAAATTCGCCACAGTGGGCCAGACTATTTTTTGCGGGGAATGAATGAATGAATGAATTCCTATGCCCCACAAATAACCCAGAGATGCATTTTAAATAAAAGGACACATTCTACTCATGTAAAAACATGCTGATTCCTGGACCGTCCGTGGGCCGGATTGAGAAAGCGAGTGGGCCACATCCAGCCCACGGGCCTTAGGTTTCCTACCCCTGATCTAGTCCAACCCTCAAATGAAGGAATCAAATGAAGGAGTTTGGAGGGACCCCAAGGGTCATCTAGTCCAACCCCCTACAATGCAGGTATCTCAACTAAAGCATCCCTGATAGGTGGCCGTCCAACTTCTGCTTAGAAACCTCCAAGGAAGAAAAGTCCACCATCTTCTGAGGGAGACATTTTCCACTGTCAAACAGCTCTTACCGTCAGAAAGTTCTTCCTCACATTTAGTCAGAATCTGCTTTCTTGGAACTTGAAGCCCTTGATTCAAGTCAAACCCTCCAGGGCAGGAGAAGGCAAGTTTTCTCCATGTGACAGTCCTTGGAGATATTTGAAGGTGGCTCCCATATCTTCTCTTAGTCTCCTCTTTGCCAGGCTAAACATACCCCTTCTAAGTCGATAAGGAAAATTCTTTCTCCGTCTCTCCTAATGCTAGAACTCATGGACACCCAGCGCAGCTGAGCACTGGAAGATTTGGGACAGATAAAAGAAAGTCCTTCTTCACACAGTGCAGAGTTAAACTATGGAACTCCCTTCCACAGGAGGCTGTGATGGCCGCCAACTTAGATCGCTTTAAAAGAGGATTAG
This sequence comes from Zootoca vivipara, assembly GCF_965207765.1. Lineage (NCBI taxonomy): Eukaryota > Metazoa > Chordata > Lepidosauria > Squamata > Lacertidae > Zootoca > Zootoca vivipara. Next base: position 82,917,803 of record NC_142589.1, on the reverse strand, counting down.
ACAAATTTGTGGAGGAGAGGGCTGTTGGTGGCTATTATCCAAGGTGGCTGTGGTCTGCCTCTCCAGTTGGAGCAGCAATACTGAATCCCAGTTGCTGGAAAACACAGGAGGGCAGAGGGCTTGAATACTGCTTTCTAGTTTTCCATAGGTGTCTGGTTGGCCTCTGTGCTGGATGGTTTGATCCGGCTGCAGGCTTTTCTTAAGTTCTTCTGACATGCCACCCATTGAGCCTGAGTTGACAGAAAGGCCAAAAGTAGTTCCTGCTCCTCAGTTGCACCTGAATGGAGGAGGGGCCAAGTTGTTCTCCTGTTCCAAAATAATGTCTGGTTGTTCTGTGACCCCTCTCCTCCAGCAGCAGCTTGTTCTGCGTATGACAAGATCACTGTGGTTTCCCCCAGACCCAGAAACCGCTGCCTATGCAGGCAGAAAGCATTTTATCTCCTACACCCCCTCCCTGCGCAAAGGCAACCTTGCAGTCTCCCCATGCATAAAATTGGCTCTTGTCCGCTGAATATTTCATGGCAAGGCAACAAGATCTCCATCTCTGAATAAACCACTCTAGCCTGGGAGGGTTCTGCATATGTCGGAGCAGATGGCTGCTGCGTTCTCCAGGAGCAGCGGAGGGTTGGGTTGGCCTGGCCTGGCCTGTTCTCCTCGCCTGCTCCACACAGGGGAAGTTCAGCTCACCTGGGGCAAGCGGCTCATTCCAGATGCAGTGGGTTCAGATCCACCCCCTGCACACCTCCCAGTGGTTGCCAAACTACTGATATATCCTTGGAGCTTTCGGGAGCAAAGGAAGACAGGTTGCCACCAATTTGCCTGACAGCCATAGCACTTATTTTGCAGTCTGGGGAGGTGGGAGATGAGAGGGGGGGACTTGGCCCTCCCCACCTGCTTGCTCTGTGCCCAGGGAGATAAGGGGGGAGGGTAAGTAAGCTGTGAAATTGCTCTGGTCTGAAAAGCCATTGCAAGGCAGCTGCTGCCACTGTTGCTACAGCAGTGAATGCCAAGCAAATGGTTGCCTGCTCCTTTGCAGTGCAACAGCCCCAGGATCTTGCAGTAAAGCCCCTCCATCAAGACTGGGTGCCTTCGGGAAGCAAAGTCCCAGAGGTCTCCCACCTTTCCTAAGCTAGGGGCACAAGGGCCTGAAGATGCCCCCCTTGGGCTTAGCACGGAGGGGGGCAAAGCCCTGCCAGAGCCCCCCCTCCCCAATTGCCTCCCACCCACTCTGACCCCTCTTTTGAATTAACCTTTTAATACCGCACCAAAGCTCATCTCCGACGCTGTCCTTGCGTTACACATTGCTTGTGGCCTTGCTTTAATTCCCAAACTTTCGCAAAGGACCATGATTTTGCCTGGGAAATGAGCACGTCTAGTAGTGCTGAGAACTGCGGTTTCCCCTCTCTTAATTTGGATATGTGTGGGTTCCCCCCCTTCAATCACTAAAGCGAGAAACTCCCGCTCCCCTTCTAATGCAAATGAGTGTCTTTAGCACCCACAACATGAGATGGTGATGGAATGAAAGGACTGTGTATTTTATGGGCTCCAATTAGCGCTGAAATATTAAAACATTAAATATTAAATGGGGATCATCCTAGAAGCTGCTACAGAGAACTGAAATAACCCAGGAGAAGGAGGCGGGGGGGGGGAGCAAGTCCTGCCTCCGTTGGAGCAAAGGTGTAGGAAAGGCAAGCTGGGAGGCAGAGGAGCCTTCAGGTTGAGAGTGGCTGGTGTGGCTTGTGATGCTACAGACTTCAAGGCTTTTGACTTCAGGGCTGACGACTCCTTCGCAGCTGCTTGTCTCAGATAATTGGCCCACCTTCAGATGAAAGCAAGACGCCACTTCAAGGCCTCGCCTCGCTTTCAAAGGACTTCGGGGATGTTAACCAGAAACATGTGGTGTTGTGTCAATGCCACGTGGTGGTTCCCAAAATAACCTCAAGTGCTCTGAGCTGGCACACCTTTCATGCCCTTCCTCTGCCTGGGTGAATTGGGGGCAGGCCGATGACTCACAGAATGGCAGACTTGGAAGGGACCCCAGCGGTTATCTAGTCCAACCCCTGCAATTCAGGAATCACAATTTTGTGCTCTTAGTCCAGTTCACTTCAGAGGAAGGTTATTGAGGGCTCCTAAGCAGGGCGGCTGTGCTCTTCCTCCACAGTCAGAGGCAGCACATGATTCTCAATGCCAGTTGCTGGAAAACGCAGGAGGGGAGGCTTCCTCTTGTGCTCGGATCCGGCTTGCTGGTTTTATTTGTTTGTTTGTTTGTTTGTTTGTTTGTTTGTTTGTTTGTTTATTGACCACAACATATAAAATCAAACCAAAAGCAGTAACCCAATAGCACACACCCCCAAGAGCCATATTTTAAAAGGATATATACTGTAGGATGTTCATCAGATCAACCAAAGGCCTGGTTAAAAAGGAACGTTTTTGCCTGACGCCTAAAGGTGTGTAATGAAGGTGCCAGGTGAACTTCCCTGGGGAGAGCATTCCACAGACAGGGAGCCACTGCAGAGAAGGCCCCGTTCTCGTGTTGCCACCCTCCAGGTGTCTCGAAGAGGAGGCACATGAAGAAGGGCCTCAGAAGATGATCTCAGGGTCCGGGTAGGTTCATATGGAAAGAGGTGGTCCTTGAGGTATTGCGGTCCTGAGCCATTTAAGGCTTTATAGGTGGAAAAAAAACCAGCACTTTAAATTGGGCCAGAAACTAATTGGTAGCCAGTGCAGTTGGATCAGGATCAGTGTAATATGCTCAGATCGTCTTGCCCCGGTGAGCAACCTGGCCGCTGAATTTTGCACCAGATGAAGTTTCCGAACCGTCTTCAGAGGCAGCCCTATATATAACGCATTGCAGTAATCTAACCTTGAAGTTATGGGACGTGGGTGGCGCTGTGGGTTAAACCACAGAGCCTAGGGCTTGCCGATCAGAAGGTCAGCGGTTTGAATCCCCGTGACGGGGCGAGGTCCCATTGCTCGGTCCCAGCTCCTGCCAACCTAGCAGTTCGAAAGCACATCAAAGTATAAGTAGATAAATAGGTACAGCCCCAGCGTTACAGCTACAGCGGGAAGGTAAATGGCGTTTCCATGCACTGCTCTGGTTTGCCAGAAGTGGTTTTGTCATGCTGGCCACATGACCTGGAAGCTGTATTCTGGCTCCCTCGGACAATAACGCGAGATAAGCACCGCAACCCCAGAGTCGGTCACGACTGGACCTATGGTCAGGGGGCCCTTTAGCTTCACCTTTAACCTTTTAATGTTCTGTTGGAAGCTGCCCAGAGTGACTGGGGAAGCTCAGCCAGATGGGTGTGGTATAAATTATTATTATTATTATTATTATTATTATTATTATTATTACTACAGTATTATTATTATTAATTACCTTGAAGTTATCAGAGCATAGACAACAGTAGTTAGGCTCTCCCTCTCCCAATAGCTGGGTCACCAGTTGAAGCTGATGGAAGGCACTCCGGGCCACTGAGACATCTGGGCATCTGGTTGGCCACTGGGAGAAGACCATGCAGGTCTCGATGGGCCCCCTTTGGCCTGCTCCAACAGGCAAGCTCTTCTTATGTTCAGTTTGGCTGTCAGAAGTTGTATCTGCCTGACTGCATAGTGAAGGCATTCAAGGATTTGCCTGCCTGGCGAGGGCCATGATGGGGCAGGGAGCAGGGAGAGGGCAGTGGCCAGGATTTCCTTTCCCCGCCTGCTGGGTCTTTATGATCCCCTTGAGTTTGATGGGTGCTGTACTGTAGCAAACACACTGTGGCCAGTGAGCCTGGTTGGGGGGTGAAAGGCAGCTCCTGTTAGGATAGCCAAAGGCAGGGGGTGCCCAGAAACAAGCTCCTTTTCTGGCAGCAGGATCACTTTTCTCTTCCTTGGTTTGCCTGGGTGTTTCCTGAGGAGGGATGTCCCTGCTCTGCCTCCTTTCCTACATTCTTTCTCCCCCCCCATCCTACAAAATAGTAGAATGTTAAAATAACTGCTGTGAATATTCATGAAACACCCCGAGCTGTGCCAGAACCAGATGCCAGAAAGGGCAGCTCAAGGAAGGAGGTTTTCTATCCAAGAGTCGCCGGGCTTTTCCAGGCTAAGGGAGCTGCCTCTGAACTCCTGGACTTCAGCACCAAGGCCAGCTCCAGGCAAGTGGCTCAGACACAGGCTGGAAAAGCACAGAGGAGAATTGGGGTCACCCCTGTTTCCAGTGTTTGCCCAGTGTTTTCTAGGCGCAGGTCAGAAAGGGGAAACCCGCTGTTTCCCACTGAATCAGAACAAATGTCAAGAAAACCCGGAAAACAGCAGGTTTCCCCAGGGAAATCAGTGGGGCAAAAGAAAAACCTCTTGAACCCGTGCCTGGAAACCACAGGGCAAATGGAAGCATGAATGAGCCAATTGTCAGTTCCCAATTGTGTTTTTCTAGACATAAAGAAAAGCTACACACACAAACAGAAACACACAACCAGAGGGTGTTGTATAGTAAAGTCCTCATGGAACAGAAGTGGGGCAGCTGTTCTCCTGCTTGCCACTTTTAGAAAAGCATCTTTGGCACTGAAGATGCAAGCTGGAATGAAATGCAACCATGGGAAGATCCTGCTGGAGCAGGCTGAAGGGCTAGTGCATCCTTCCTCCGAAAGGGAGGAAGCCCACAAGCAGGAACAGAAGGTCCTCCTCACGGGACATGTAGCCAGCAGGGCTAATAACCTTTGGCTGGCTTCCCTCCAGCATGCCTCCCTGTGATTCATGGACTTGTCCTCACGCTTCAGCTTTCAGGCAGCTCTCTCCTTATTAAGAGGCTGCTGTTCTTGGCTGTGCGGCTCAAGACAAGCTACAAAACAAGAGTAATTGGTTCTCATGAATATTCTTTCTCCCCCTAACTGAGCCTTCTCTCCTGCACTATCTTCTCAGCTTGCTGGCAGCCTGCATGCATTACGCACTTTAATAATCCCACTTCCAAACAGCGCCAAACACTGATTTCTGCACGCTGATTGATAGTTCCACACATCAACGGAACTATTCCCCGCAGGACTCAGGAGCGGATGAGGGTTGGGAAGGCTGCTGCGTGTTGTGAGTAGGGAGGGGTGGGGAGGGGATCCTCCAGCTTCCTGCTCAGAGCAGATGGGCTCTCCCATCACCTTGCCTGTGGGTCTGTTGTTGGGTCGCTCTCTCTTGCCTTCTTTTTCTGTGCTCCTGATGCAGTCTGTCCCATCACAGAATAGTAGGGTTGGAGGGGACCCCAAGGGCCATCTAGTCCAATCCCCTGCAATGTTGGAATCTCAGCTAAAGCATCCATGACAGATAGCCATCCAACCTCTGCTTCAAAACATCCATGGGAGGAGAGTCCACCACCTCCCAAGGGAGACAATTTCCACTCTTGAATCGATCTTACTGTCAGAAAGTTCTTCTCCTTTCCCATTGCTTGAAACCATTGGTTTGGGTCCTAGCCTCCGGAGCAGGAGAAAACAAGATTGCTCCATATTCCATGTGGCAGCCCCTCAGAGATTAGGAGATAGCTGTCACGTCACCTCTGCGCTTCTCCAGGCTGAACACCCCCAACTCCCTCAATTGTTCCTCATAAGTCTTGGTTTCCAGACCTGGGCATTTTGTCCCTGCAGCCGAAGTTCTCCTGAAGTTCAGCTCTCTCCCCCATTTCCAGAAGTGATCCTGGGACTTGCGGCTGCTTGTCAAAGGCCAGACCAGCAGCGGAGGCCAGCCCTGGCGGTGCTTTCCTCCACACTTGGCCAGCTTTAGTCAAACTGGATCCTGACAGATGCAGACGGGACGTTGCTCTTTGTGCTTCCACCTCCCATTCCAGGTTGTAGCACATGCGTCGGCATTCCCGCAGCACGCAACACCAACCAGCTCAAAGAGCAGCAATGAGCAAAGAACAGAGGAGCAGGGGGCATTTCCTGCTGACCACCATCTTTGCAGACCACATGGCGGAGGGTGGGGGCTTGGCCCTTTCACCCCTGGAAGAAGGGAGAGCCCAGGACCATGGTGTCTTTCCACAAGCAGACCTTGGATCTGCACATGACACGAGGAAATCCTTTGGGTGTCTTAGCGGCAGCCACTCCCCATGGCACGCAGCACCTGTTTCCTCCGCCTCTGAATAATTTTATAAACCTCTGTCATGTCACCTTCCGGGGGGGGGGAGAGAAGGCATCATCGGGGAGCTGTGAGTGATGACCTGTCATTTTCCTCCTCTTGCTCTGTCTGGCCTCACTGACTGGATTCTGTTCTTTTCCACTTCGCTGGGTGGATACTGCCCTCTGAGGAACACCTGGTTTTCCTCTCGTCTTTTAGCTGTTTGCTGCCATTTCATGACACCCCCAGTAACGCCTGTGACCCCCCCAAGCACACTGTCTGAGCAGCATCCATGGCTGCTTCACTGCCTTTGCTTCTTGTAATGTCTGCTTGGAAAGGCTCCAAGTACAGCTTTAGCCTCAGGTTAAAACCATCTCAATCATCGTCCCTCGCAGAAATCTTAAACGCTCCGTATCAGAGAATGGAGCTGACATCCAGTGTGGCCGCAACTGGAGCAATGCAGCGACCAGTGACCTGCTTGTTATGTTCAAAAAAAATGCTTTGTGCACATGGCTTCAGCTGCCCTGACAACCACCCTGCAAGGTGGGCAGGTATTATAATCCATAAGCAAGAATTATAATAATTCTAAGCAAGTGTGCAATGGGGTGGGGGCAGCACCTGGGTGTCTGCAAAGGTTTTCAGGAGGGGTTGAAGCTACGTACGCTGAATAAATAAATAAGTGCACACAGGTAGCATCAGAGGGGAAGCCTGCCATTTCTGGAAGCTCTCTCACCGCTCCCGCTCCCACCCCTGTTTCTCAGTGGGCAGACCAGCTGTCCATCTATAGGCCAATGCCTGTTCACCACTCCCAATTGGAGCCCCCAACACTTTCCCTGTCAATGCTCTCCCTCCAGGTGGAGTGAAGGGGTCTGACCTTCCTGGGTCCTTTACAGGGACATCCTAGCTAGCCCATGTTGCCACAGCCGCAGCCGTGGACACCTCCCTTAGAGCAGCAGCAATGATCATTCCACTTTCAGCGAAGGCCTAGCAAAGAGGGATGGAGGACCAGACAGGAAGGTCCTTCTCTTGGGCCTTTGGGCCATGGGGGGGGCATTTTCCTTCCTAAATGACAGCCATTGCCGTGACCTCATTCACTACCTAAAAGGTGGAGGCAGGTTACTTCCTTGCAAAATGAATGAGGAGAATGGTGCCTGCCTTTCTTCCTGCTATCTTGGGTTCTGAAAATGCCAGGAATTTAATCTTTTTTTTTTAAGCCACTCTGACATCTGAGAACCTGGAGACTGTGCTGGACAGGGACACAAGGGGTGTCCAGCCGTCCTGGGGGAGGAAGGCCTGCGGGGGAGAAGCCCCCTTCTTGACTGCTCTGTGGTGGCCTTTTGCTGCTGCTGTTAATGCCACCTGGTGGCGAAGCTGCAAACCTGCATGGATGCTTCAAAATCCAGCGCAGGTGTCGCTGTTGCCACCCAGCGGGTCAGAAGGAAACTGCAAACAGCGCAGCTTTGTGCCTGAGGAGAATAAGTGTCGTGTCTCAGCATAATTTGAAATGCTGGTTTTCTATGCATTAGGGGTTTTCACCATCACAGTGTGTGAGTGTTCCCTGACCCCCCTCTTTTCCTATCTTGGGCTGCAGCTCCCTCCTTACATCATTTATTCCGTCATCACCAGGTTGGGCATCACTTTCCTCTTGGGTGAAGACAGAGGCAAAGGAGCTGTTGAGCAATTCCGCCTTCTCTCTGCCACCCAAGAGCATTTCTCCAGCCTCTCCACGCTGAGCACCAACCACTTGCCTGTTCTTCCTCTTGCTTCAGGCATAGCCGAAGAAACCTGCAGTAGAATATGTGAAATTGGGATATTTTGTCCACACCTTTATAAACTAAAAAATTAATGTCCAGTAGCACCTTAGGGACCAACTAAGTTTGTTCTGGGTATGAGCTTTTGTGTGCATGCACACTTCTTCAGATACACTGAAACAGAAGTCAGCAGACCCTTATATATAGTGGGAGGGTGGGGTTTTGCTGGGGTTTTATGCCATCAAATGCCAGCAGTACCCTTTGGCTCTCTATATTGGACAAACAAACAGGCCAAACCCTAAATCTGATATCAGGAATCACAAACCAGAGAAGCCAGTAAGAGAACACTTCACTCTCCCATGACATTCAATACAGGATCTCAAAGCAGCTGTCTTATTGCAAAAGAATTTCAGAAATAGACTGGAAAGAGAAGTTGCTGAATTACAACTTATTACTAAACGTGATGGTGACAGCAGTCACGAAATTAAAAGACGCCTGCTTCTTGGGAGAAAAGCAATGACAAACCTAGACAGCATCTTAAAAAGCAGAGACATCACCTTGCCTACAAAGGTCCGTATAGTTAAAGCTATGGTTTTCCCAGTAGTGATGTATGGAAGTGAGAGCTGGACCATAAAGAAGGCTGATCGCCGAAGAATTGATGCTTTTGAATTATGGTGCTGGAGGAGACTCTTGAGAGTCCCATGGACTGCAAGAAGATCAAACCTATCCATTCTTAAGGAAATCAGCCCTGAGTGCTCACTGGAAGGACAGATCGTGAAGCTGAGGCTCCAATACTTTGGCCACCTCATGAGAAGAGAAGACTCCCTGGAAAAGACCCTGATGTTGGGAAAGATTGAGGGCACAAGGAGAAGGGGACGACAGAGGATGAGATGGTTGGACAGTGTTCTCGAAGCTACGGACATGAGTTTGACCAAACTGCAGGAGGCAGTGCAAGACAGGAGTGCCTGGCGTGCTATGGTCCATGGGGTCATGAAGAGTCGGACACGACTAAACGACTAAACAACAACAACTAAACTGAAAACTAGGGAGAGACCTGGTCTGAATAGAGATATTGGATTATTGTCTCGTTACATATGCTAAACCTTATTTTTGGTCATCTGTATACTATCCCTTGCTTTTTCCTGTAGGAAGGACTAATTGCAATCGTTAACAGTCCAACAGGTTTACCATACCACTGAGTCAATCACCCATTCCCACCACCCTTCTGAGTAATACCCCTCCCCACCCTCCCACTATATATAAGGGTCTGGTGACTTCTGTTTCAGTGTATCTGAAGAAGTGTGCATGCACACGAACGCTCATACCCAGAACAAACTTAGTTGGTCTCTAAGGTGCCACTGGACAATTTATTTATTTTAAAATTTATTTTGACTGTGTCAGGCCAACACGGCTACCTACCTGCATCTACCCTTTATGTTTGAGTTGCATTTGCCATTCTACTGCCCATTCCCTCTGCTAGAAGAAATCCTTTTAGAGCTCTTTGCCCTTTTGCTTTAAGCAGGTTGGACAATTTTCTATTGCCCGCAGATATGGCCACCTCATTGCTCATCCCTGACTCTATCTGAAGAAGTGTGCATCTCTATCTGAAGAAGTGTGCATGCACACGAAAGCTCATACCAAAATATAAACTTAGTTGGTCTTTAAGGTGCTACTGAAGGATTTTTTTTATTTTGCTTCGACTCAGACCAACACGGCTACCTACCTGTACCCTGACTCTATGTCGTTTATGCACTGGTTAGACTTTTTTGCCGGGGGGGGGGGAGGACTCTGCTCTCTACACTGCTCCATGGAGAGGAACATCCCTTTATTCCTGATCTCTTCCTCCTCTTCCTTAGCCACCTGCTGGTTTGCCAGAGGGATTCTCCTCTTTTTCCACATTCAGCTTCCTCAGGAGGGACTCTGGACAAAGTTACAAAGAAATGCATGCCCACCTATGCAAATTCACAGAGGAGAGGGCTCAGCCAGGCTCCTGAACAGGGCCAGATTGAGGTTTGATGAGGCCCTAAGCTCCTGAAGGGAATGGGGCCCTTTCTATGTCCAGCTGTCCTTTGTCAACAACAAATGGTTGCTGTTTTATGTGTAGAATAGATGCTAGATGGTCATTTA